>NC_141140.1:74936587-75247763 GCF_053477565.2 Lygodium microphyllum
TTTGGTACTCTATATGGATAATATGTTAATTACTGGGAGTGCTCATGATGAGTTGGATGCCTTGAAAAGTCAGCTCAAGAAGAGCTTTGAGATGAAGGACATGGAATAGAACTCACATATACTTGGGATGCACATCACTTGAGATGGCTATAAGGGGCTTCTTTACTTGTCATAAAAGGAGTACTTCTAGAATGTCCTTAAGCAGTTTCATACACAGGATGTTAAGCCTATTGGCTATCCTTTACATTCTCATGTGAAGGTTAGTCAGGTTGAAAGTCTGCACTTTGATAAGGAAAGGACCGAGAGGCCAAGATCCCTTATGAATCTGCACTAGGGTAGTTAAATATATGCCATGATAGCCACTCGTCCTCCTAATATAACATTTACAGTGAGAGTTGTGGCACGCTATATGCCTACAACTGGCAGCTAGCATTGGGATGCCATGAAAGGGTGTCATGAGATACCTTGAAGGCATTGTAGATATGTGCATATGTTATGGTGGCCAGGATACAAGAATCATAGGGTATAGTGACTCTGATTATACAGAACATGCAGACAATCAGAAGTCCATCTCTAACTATGCCTTCACTCTTGCTAGAGGTGATGTTTCTTAGATATCCAAGGTACAAAAATGCATGATACTATTCACTATAGAGGCAAAGTTTGATGCAGCTCATTGAGGCTTGCAAGGAGACTCTTTAGTTAGGCCGTTTGGTCGTACCTTAGTATTATCGATGTTGTCCCTACACTGCATTTGGATTCTATGAGTACTATTTAGTTTGCCAATAATCGAGTCTTCCATGTAAGACAAAGCACATTGAGATGTGTTACCACTTTATCAAAGAGGTCATTGAGGACAATCCATTGAGCTTCTCAAGATTTCAATTGATCAAAATCTTATAGAATTGTTGGAGCTTTCACATCTTGAGTCTCTCTCTCTTGCTCTCTTTCTCTTGTTCAATCTACTATAGCTCACTCCTCCATTGCTTATGCTTGCTTATGCTCTAACTCAGGCTTCTCCCTTTATAGAGCCTGAGTGGAAGCACACAAGCGGAAGTAAGAGCTATGGTAGAGAGAGAGAGAGAGAGAGAGAGAGAGAGAGAGAGAGAGAGAGAGAGAGAGAGAGAGAGAGAGAGAGAGAGAGAGAGAGAGAGAGAGAGAGAGAGAGAAGAGATATGGGAAGTCCAACAATCACAATATGTGATTGACCTTCCCTTATTCAATAGTCACTGAAAGAATAAATTATAAAGTGACAATGATGGGTGCCTGCCCACCAGCATGTTTAGGTATGCGATCACAATGTGTGAAGTAAATATAAAGTGACAATGATGGGTGCCTGCCACGTATGCAATCACAATGTGTGAAGTAAATATAAGGTGGCATGGGTAAAAATGCCTTTACCCACAACAACCTCCCACTTAAAGGTGAATGTGTCTCCTAGAGAGGAGAGAATAAGAAAAAAATGACAAAGTAAAGATGTACATAAAGTATAATAGGATGAGAAACAATGTCATCTCATCCTACTCCCAACATCTTCCTAAGAAAGGCAAAATGATTTCCTCAGAGACTTTTACTGGAGAAGATTTACAAGATTCTCATTAGTTAATATCTTAATAAGCTCAACAAATGTATCCTCTACCACCTTTCGGATGAAGTGATAAGTCAATATTCTTTGTCTTTGCATGGAAGATTGGATTCTTGGCTAATTAAATAGCACTTATAGAATCTGGATGTAGTGTAGAAGTAACAATAATATCAAGGTCTACTACCAGATAGAGCCTCATTGCAAGCCTCAGTGGCTACAACATACTCTGCCTCAGTAGTAGATAAGTCATACATTTTTGTACTATGGGACATCCAAGAAATAGCACCTCGAGTAAAAGTGAAGACATACACTAAGGTGGACTTCCTACTATCTACATGTCTTACATAGTTGGAGTCAACATAACCTATGACAGTAGTATCCTAACCACCATAGAAAATGCTCATATCTATAGTGCATTTTAGGTATCTCATGATACCCTTCACGGTGTCCCAATGTCACTGGCCAAGTGTATGCCATGATAGCCCACTTGTTCTGACATAGTAATGATAGCATTTGCAATGGGAGGTATACAAAAGTTATGGCTAAAATATAAAAGTGCTGTCAAGTTGCCATAGCTATCCGTGACTTCTAAAGCATGCTCTGTATCCACTCAAAATGGATAGAATGGCTATTTCTCAACTTAATAATTACTCAACAATGCTTAGCTAAGCCGCCCTGAAAGCTTCTCGACAAAGCCAGGAGTAAGATAGAACAAGGTGAGAGAAGAAAAGACTCAATGCCTACCTTGGGAGGAAGAAATAGCGGCTACTATAAACCCTTGAGCTGAATCTTTGAATTTGGCCTAAAGCAAAGGATGAAAAAGCTCCTCAAATGCCTACCTTGGGAGGAAGAAATAGTGGCTACTATGAAACCTTGAGCTGAAGCTTTGAATTTGGCCTAAAGCAAAGGATGAAGAAGCTCCTCCAATGAGTTGGCTCTAATACTAATTGAAGTGTAGATTCCGTGTGGAAGCACACAAGCGAAAGCAATAGCAAAGCAAGAGCTATGGCAGATGGAGCAAGAGACCAAAAGAGAGACACAAGAGTCCTCTATTTCATACATAATAGAATAGTGCTAGTTTGGATACCAAACAATAAATTCCATAATGCATGTTTGATGCTTCAACGATACTATTTTGGTGCTTGTATGATATGGTTATGCTTGAGGATGTTGTTTGGATTATTTGAGCTTGATTAGCTCATTTTTGCAAAGGTTTATTGCTATCATAATAATTTGAACAGCAAGCATACAACAATGAACTTTATGCTTTGAATGCCTATTGTGTCTACATGGTATTTCAAGAATGTTATATATTTACGGTGATGTCTAGCACATTGATGTATGATCTTGAATATGGTTAATGGCATACTTTCAAACTTAGATTTGAGCTACATTTGATGTACTTGGGCTTTAGTTAGTTGCTTTGAGCTTGTATGCTTACTCGCTTATACAGGTATTGAAGCTTCGTTAGACACTATGCTCTCGGATATATTTGTGATGCACTTGGTCTTCTTGGATGCTTTGATGTATACGTCTTGAGCTTAGCTTGCTCACTTTGAATTCAGGATTCACTTCTAGTGGGAGATGCTTGTACTTGGCAAAACTTGGTTCTTTGAGATAGTGGGACTCTTGGCTCATGTATATACTCTCTTGTATGCTATTGGACGCAATTGCCTTTGCTTATGGGTTGATTTGTGTATGTTATGGACACTAGCTCTTACCTTTGTTAGTAGTTGTTAATGATATATATGCTTATGGGATATACCACTACTGACAATTTGAGTGTGTGTGACGGCGATCTTTGGTACTAGTGGTCTGTGTTCAATCACTGCAAGTTGCATTCTTTGTATCTAGGTTGCTACTCAAATATCCTTAATAGTGGGAGCTTGCTTTCTTTGCTATTTGCCCATAGTTGGATTGATATATACTAATGTCTTTATTTCAACATTGCTATAATTACAACTTTTAGTATTTATTTAGAAAATGGACATTGTACTTTGGTAGTCTATTGCTTGCAGTTAGTGGACATCTCTATACTTTAGTATTCCCTCCTATTTTGCCCTTGTTTTGGCTAATTTTTGCAGGTTGATTTGCAATCATTCACAGTAGCCCATTCTCTTGGATTTTACATTAATATACTGTCATTATGAACTAGTTCTTTGAATGATAATGCTATTTTTAATATTGAAAAGATTGATGGCACAAATTTCACCTATTAAAAGATGTAGATATGACATGTATTGGTTCAAAAGAAGCATGTTAGGCCTTTGAAAACCAAGAGTGTAACACCTATAGGCATTGATTAGGATATTTGGGATGATTTGGATGAGCTATGAAATCTACTCTTATATTTTCATCGTCAAAATAGGTTTGTTTCAATGTTGTGGCACCTAAGGATAATGCTTGGCAATTATGGAAAAGATATGCAATCTTTATATGATAAACAAAGTCTTGCTTCATAGATATATTGGTTGAAACAACTCATGGACCTTCACATAAAGTAAGGGACTAGTGTGTCCACCATTTGAATGAATTTCATTCTATTTTCAACTAATCTCCCTCCCTTGTTGTTGCTTGTGACACTTCCTAAGTCATGGGACACTTTCTATACTACCATGTGTGCTAATATACCTAAGGATGGTTTGAAACTCAAAGATGTTGAAGGTGTGATGTTGAAGGTGTCTTACTCACAGAGGAGATAAACATCTCAACATAGACATTGCAAATGTTTAAGAAGAGATGGAGCAAAAGAATGTGATGCAATCTATACTTCTCATGCATTGACTGTTAAGGGTAGACATGATGGTAAGAGTAGTAATTACCATCATGATAAAGACTCACAAAGGTCTCAATCTCACAGGTAGTCTCGTAGTAAGTCTTGTAGTCATAAGCCCTCTCTTATATGTCATTATTGTGGAAAGCATGGTCATATTAGGCCACAATGCTATAAGACCTCTCTTATATGTCATTATTGTGGAAAGCATGGTCATATTAGGCCACGATGCTATAAGACATGTGATGATAAGTAGAAGGAGAAAGGCAAAGGGCAAAGTGCCGGATAAGTTTGATGATCATAACATTGTCTCTACTAAGTCTAATGTAAAAATTGAAGAGATAAATGCAGTGTAGCCTAAGTCAAATGATGATTACATCATCCTGGCAGCTTCTTCTCTTGATGCTACTTAGTTGGCCGATGCCTCGTGCACTTTTTCTCAATGTTAGCTACTTAATTTGGGGGCTTCTTTCCATGTTTCCTTACATAGGGATTGGTTTCATTCCTATTGCAGCATGATAGATTTTGTGAGACTAGGAAATGACTTGGCATTGGTGATTCACAAACTACAATTTGATTTGGACATCACTTTTGTTTTGCATGATGTACACCATGTTTTGGCTTTGACCAAAAGCCTGCTCTCAGTTGGACAATTGGATGATGCAAGATATCATGTATCTTTTGGTGATTCCATATGGAAGACTACCCATGGAAATCTTGTTTTTGCTCACGATGCCAAGGCTAGTAGCCTCTATCCATTATTTGTATCTGGGTCTATTAACTATGTTTTGGTTATGGATTTAATACAAGTTAAATGCTAGAGGTCAAGTGAAAGCACACAAACAGAAGCAAGAGGTATGGCCGATAGAACAAGAGAGTGAGAGTGTGCAAGATGTGGGACCTCCAATAGTCACAATGTGTGATTGGCCTTCCCTTATTCGACAGTAATTGAAAGAATAAAGAATAAAGTGACAATGATGGGCACCTACCACCTACAATGTATAAGTGTGTGGTCACAGTGTGTGAAGGAAATACAAGGACACATAGACACATTCACCTTTACCCCAACACTTCTATCTTCACCTTCACAAGTGATGCAGTCTCTTTAATCTCTTGATTGCAACAATGTACGTAGTTATCCACCATTGAGGTTGAGTATCTTGCAGCCATTGAGGCCTATGAGAAAGCTATATAGCTTATTTATGTTTAGCCAGAGACTTGGACATTGTAAAAGAGGTGCCATGAGGACAAGCACTTTAAACTTGTCAAGGTACATCTAGATGATAACCTTGTAGATATTCTCACAAATAGTTTACTTTTTGAGCACTTTGCACATTGTAGAGTGTTGATAGGTATTGGATAGTCTTCATTTTCTTCTTATACTCCCCTAAAGGCACATTTGCCTTTAAGTGGGAGGTTATTGGGGTAAAGGCCAATGCCAGTAGTCAAATAGACACCTTTTGTGTAAATACTCAATATACTATCACATATAAGTGAAGTCAACTAAGAATAAGGGTATTGTACCCACTAGACTCTCTTATGTGCTTCTTTCTCTCAAACCTCTTGCACCCATAGCTTCTACCTTACATCCCAACATTACTTTTCTCTAGTCACAAACACTTTCTTGGAAATCAAACTTTCCTCAATTCCTTATATAGGTCTTGCAACTAAGGATAATGGTTTACTTTATGAATCCAACTTAGAAACAAAGAAACAATGTAAGAATGCATCATTAAGTCCTCTACATTCTAAATCTTGTCTAATACCATGTGAGACAAACTTGTTTAAGTTGCATAACGGATCCATTGATAGCCTTAAGGAAATTGCATGGTGTCCCAAACTACCTCATAGCGGTATGCATGGCACATAGGTCATCCTAGGAAAACTAGTTCTATGAATGTTGCACTCATGTTCATGGAGAATGACAACTACTTCCATGGCCTCAAGGACTAATACTTGACCACTCCTTTCCACTAACATAAGTCGATTTAGGGTTCTATTGTCATAACCTAATTTCTAACATGTCAAATCTTTATTGGAAACCTATCTGACTAATCTAGTTCATGTAGCTATAGAATAGTCCTTCAAGGAGAATCCTCTCACTTTCCATGCGCATATCCAAGGCATTATTTAGTTATTTAAGCATAGCATGCTATCACACTATTTGACAAGTAAAGACAATAATTGGTTACTTAAATAGGATTCCTTTACATGTTTCTCATCCACATACAAAAGCAAATTGCATAATCCTTTCAAAAAATCCAACACCGCAACATTAAGCTCATGGAGACTTCACTCTCCATTGTAGGACTATAAGGGGAATTATCACCGAAACCCCACTAGTTCCCCAATTACCTTAGGAGTGAATTGCTCCTCCATGGAGGCCTTATCTACCCTAGGCATCACCAAATCACTTGTAGTAATTTATTCCCTTGCTATTGTCAAAAAATTTGCCAAAATTCAAGTGAGACAGTGAAGGCTTTATGGAGGCATGATGTGGCAGTATTCCTCAATTTCCTTTCTCAGCTAAAACACACATATAGCCATTCGTTGTCATGTCAGCAAACCAAGAACATGCTTCAAAATAAACCAATTTCTAAAAATTGAATGCTTGAATATTTTTCCTCTTATCTTAGGATACTTAGTGTTTCTTTTTTTCAAGATTTAAGTCATCATTACTTTTCAAAGTCAGGATGACCATTAGCCTCATAGTTTTTCTTGACTCAACTAGGGTCAAGGGTCTTGAAGTATCCCGTTTTTCTTGATTAGTTTTCCTAAGGGTATCATGGGGTTCTTACATACATTCTAATAATGGTTTTCCTAGGGGGGAAATAGTCTTTCTAAAATTTAACTTAAGATGTAAGGTTGAGGTCTTATTATATTACCTTTAACTACCCAAGATCAAGGGAGGTTAGTTTCCAATGCTACTATGATTCCCTAAACTGAATCCATAGGTCAACTTTATAGCTATTGATGTTCCTTTTCTTCTCACTCCATACATTCCCCTTTTTGATTTTGAATCATTAGGTGATCTACTAGTGTTTCCATGTTTCAAGGCTAGGGCTTTATCGTAGGTTTTTACTTTATCAATAAAGGGTCAAGAACTTTGATTGGATGTATTTTGACCAATGGCTTCTCTATTCTGGGATTTTCTTATATAGTTTGTTTTCCATTGCTTACTTAGGTTTATCAACAAATCCTTGAGTCCCAACCTTCTCAATTCTTTTATGACTAAATTTCTAGTAAATCTTGTTCATTTCAACCAAGTTTAAACATGAATTTAAGAGTTCCCAACTAATATATAAGGTTCATGTGTTTTCAGCCTTTTTAATTAGTACATTTCAAATCAACGATTTTCTCATTAATGTGTTGACAAATTCCAAACCTATAGATCCTATGTAACATGGCACTTTGTCGAAATGCCATTGGCAATTGAGGGCAAATTGACAACTTCCATAGATCTAAGCAACATGATCTTTGATTGTCTTGACACCTTGACTAGGCGCACCTATGATGAGGCCCACCCATGTCTAGCAAGCTCCCCAAAATTGGCCAACCTCGAGGGTTGGGGGATGTGGATGGGCCCACAACTTAGTACATTGCACAGCCATCGTGGATGTGTGCTATGTGTTAGAAAATGAATGGCATGCTTTAGAGCCCTTCTTCCAAGATCCTATGTAACATGGCACTTTATCAAAATGCCATTGGCAATTGAGGGCAAGTTGACAACTTCCATAGATCTAAGTAGCATGATCTTTGAAGTCTTAACACCTGTGATGAGGTGGCCCACCCATGTCTAGTAAGCTCCCCAAAATTGGCCAATCTTGAGGGTCGGGGGATGTGGATGGGCCCACAACTTAGTACATTACACAGTCATCGTGCATGTGTGCTATGCATTAGAAAATGAATGGCATGCTCTAGAGCCCTTCTTCCACGATCTACATCTCTCCCATTTCCTCCTCTTTGCCAACATTTCCTCTCCAACTTGGTGGAACAATTGAGAATTCAATAATGTCCATATATTTTGTGATTATGCATAGATTCTAGAACTTTGATTGTTCTATGAGATTGAAATGGGTTTTTTGGACAATAGCACTGCATCATTACCATATATAACATTGGCAAATTGTTAGCTATTGTTTGAAGTAAGGTTATGGTGATGCCACTCCTCCAGTTAAGTGTACTATTGTAAATAAAAATATGACTTAAACAAAATATTTTATTTGCTTTAAATAACATATTGAAAGAGTGATGCTACTCATATATGTAGATGTATTGTGTTAATAAGTATAATAACAATTTGATAGATTTACGATTTCAAGAGTTACATGATTACACTGATAATATGAGGAGTTCTCAAAGGTTCATAAGAGGTTGCATGAGGGAGGGGTAGCATAAACATGTACATGTTATAAAAAATTGAACCTTTTTACATTGTGTGATGTGTGCTATGCAAAGAATATGTAGCTCACACATTTGCTACGTTGTGTATGTGTGCATTAGAGGAAAACATCTTTAGATTTATAATCTATTGAGCATTGATGCCTTGGATGTAGACAATATAACTTTCACATGTATTATGCCCATAGTACATAAAGGCCTGAAAGATGAATATAGACATAAGTGGGATTGATTTAGTTATTTGTGCTCATAAGTTATTTACATTTAGCAATGTAGAATAATGTAACATCATCTACACATAAACATCACCTCTTCCACTTCATCCTCAATCCTCAACCCACATTGTTTGATGTCTTCATTATATCATCTTGATTCATCTACACAATGTAGGCCCCCATGTGTATGTGATCGTATGGAAAGAAATCATCTAAACTATTATGGGATTAATTCATGTGAGCTTTGGCTAGACTTATGGAAATACATTATATAGACTTCAATGTGAATCAATGTATATGAGCTTTGGCTATTGGTTACAAATTATTCTACTACTTTGTGGATAGTAATGTATATGAGAAATGCGGAATACAACATTTGGTTCATTATCAATGAGAGGGAAATGAAATTTCACACACACGCACGCGCGCGTGTGTGCGTGCCACATGCACACACAATTTTGTGTGTGTGTGTGTGTGCGCGCGCGCGTGTGCATCAATATGTTGTTATGTGGTTGTTGGAGTTTTAAAAACTATCGGCTTAGCATACATATGTTATGTTGATGGGTTGTGCTTAGATTCATGGATAAAAGAGACAAGGAGGAGAGATGAAAGATGAGAGAAGAAAATGGGATCGTGTGCTAGGGAAAGGGGGCCAATTATAGAACACCTAAGGAAAAATATGTTTTTTTTTTTTGGGTGGGGGGAGAGGATTTCACATTTTGCAAAAATTTTGATATTTGGATATATGAGCATGTAGGGGATATCAAGAGAAATTCCAATATTGATTTATTTTTATTTTTTACATATTTAATGCACTTTAAAAATACAATTTTGGGAGGTAAGAGTACACTTGAGAGCCATCAATGTAACACTTTTTGGCATATCAATGAGTGACACTTAAGTAAGATTCTTAGCATCTTCCTTTTTTTGTCACATCATTACCCCAGGGTGTTTGCTTTTTGACACCCGTTTCACAAGTGGCCCTCTTACTCTATTGTTATTTGAGCTTTCTATGGTACTTGAGGCTCTTACTAAGAGAGTTATAGTAGTCAATGAGTGGTATCTCAATTGGTAGGGATGATTGTGTGAGCTCTAGAACATTGGCGGTTCAAATTCCCTCAATTGCGCACCTTAGTGAGATGCAATCCTTTAGGATGAAAAGCCCCTTTCAGGGTTTGGACGATGTCTCATGTGCATGTGAATGTTTGAAAGAGATCTGAAATAGTAGTATTTTGTGGTACTTATCGATCCACAAAGTATCATAGTACATTCCTAGAAAACAAAGTGGTGTGTCATGATGTATTCTCAAAAAACAATGTGGAGTGTCATGATACATTCTTGGAAAACAAAGTAGTATTTTTTTCAACAAAACATCATAGTACATTCATAGAAAACAAAATGTTTTGTCATAGAGCATCTTACAAGCTTTATGATGGTAGCTTAGTCTCACATAGATTCCTCATAGTAATTTCAAGTGCACACTTGCAAATGTTTTGTACGTGAGCTTATGGTGTAGATTACAACAATCGTATAGATACAAGAGTATGAGATGTAGCTATTGTGATGATGACCAAGTATATTGGTATGTCAATACATGATAGTTAATTTAACAAACATATAAAGACGACACACATCCACATATGCACACAATTATGTAAGAATTTCCACCATTATTTGTCTAATTGATCAACTATGCGTGCTCTATGATTTTGGTTTATATGATGTGTATGTACTTGAATGTACTTCTAACTTCACACACACGCGCGCGCGCGCGCACGCGCGCGCGCACACGCACACACACACGCACACCCGCACGCACGCACACACACCCCCACATGCACGCACACACACACACACACACACACACACACACAGATCTCCATATATGTTAGATTAGATCACATGTACATGAGTCACACAAGTCAAGAAAGTTGATAACTATGAACATCAAGTATAGACCTACACACATATATGCTTAACAATTTTAGGAGTTTGCTACATTTTTTAAGATGCACTGAGTTAAGATACATTTAAGTCACAATTGGCATGTGATTGACCAATATTTGTAAAACCAAGATAACATGTATAGAAAATGTGTGCGCACATAAGTGCTTATGGGTATAAGAGAGCAAGAATGAGAGAGCATTGTAACAGAAAAGGTCTCACAAGTGAATGTATATTAGAAGGAATTGACTAATAAAGTTTCACTCACATTAGACTTACACATGGCAACCCTTTTATACAAACAAAATGCACAACCCAAAAGCAAGTAGTAAGGAGTGATTATGAGAGAGAGAGAGAGAGAGAGAGAGAGAGAGAGAGAGAGAGAGAGAGAGAGAGAGAGAGAGAGAGAGAGGTGATTAACTAAGTTTTGCAACACCTAGGTAGTGTGTATGCGTGCATGCATGTAGTGTTTGTGTGTATGAGAGAGCAATTTTTGATTGCGGTAGTTACTTATTGTGTATGCATGTGCACACATGCATGCATGCACCTTTTAGCAACCAGGTATTATTCTTCAAGAAGCAACTCCTAGATTCATCCCTATGATGAAGTCCAAGTAGAAGGGATTGTCCTTAGATATGGGCTCCTTTTTGTCTAGACTATGCCATATAAAGACCTTTGGACTTAAGGTATCTCTTCTTGGATATAGGCCCTTTCTTTATGTCCCTTAGACCCTAATCTTTATCACCTATAGAAGCTTTTGTGACTTTGTGAAGTTTAGAAAAGAATCTATAAAAGCATGATTTATAATATACATGAAACTTTATTGTGAACCCATATTTATGATTGCTAATGGTTCATTAAAGAATCATGTATGATATGTAGATTTAGGCACCTCTAAACCACATGGGATGTGTAGTCCAGAGCCTCCAGGCTCTGTGGAGATAGGGGATGATACAACTCACCCCATTACTCATGTTGGAAATATTCATTTGAGTATGCAAGATGGTAGAATTAAGTACTTGGCTGATGTGCTGCATATGTACGTGTCTTCAAAGTGGCCACCAAAAAGTTCTCAAGTTTTTGAGTGTAACACTCTATTAACTTTAGTCTATTTTGAGATTGCAAATATTTTGTCTAGTAGTTCTTTTTTGGTTTTGAAAGGGTTATCTCCTTAGGATGTTGTAAACATCATTATATTTACCTATTAATCCATGGATCACATTACAAAAAGAGAGCATAACTATTTGTAGTAGCAAATATGTTCAACCTATCCAAGATAAAACACAATGGATCAAGTGTTTTACAATCATATGTATATGCAATTTACTTACATGAAATAGAATTTTCCTACTTGGACTAGTGCTCGAATCATTGCTCCATTAGGACATTAGATAGTTGCTCAAACTTAGTTCTTGTAAAACTATGTTTACTTTGTGGGGATTGGGTTTGCTCTGATGCCAGGAGGCATATTCCACGGTGGATTCCGTGAGGTTTTACGGTGGATTCCGTAAACTTAGATGACCGGGGCTCATACACAAAGAGGATTCTTTGTGCGAGAAGTTGATGGGGACGCCTGTCCTTTTCGGGCGTTTCATTAATTTAGTGTGTACATGGGTGATTCCGCAAAATGCATATTAAATTAATAAACGTTTATGAGTTTAGAGTGCGCACTCGTAATAAATTAAGGTTAGGATTTATTTCTAACCAGTTGATTTATTTATGTAGCTGAAGACTGCTAGGTATTCACTTTTGTCGGTTTAATTGTGTTATTTTACTAACGATTGTGAATGCTTCAGTTGATGTGTAGAGTTAGCAGCAGTGGCAGAGGAAAGCATTGGAGTCTAGCGGGTTTTCGACTTTTGGACTATATTTTGATAGGCGCCACGGCTATATTTTGTTATGTCTATAGAGACATCGATTATTTATTATTATTTTGTATGCGCTTATGCGCCAGGATATGTTATTTCTATTTGGACATTGAGATTGGGCGTGCCAGACACTATGGGCACCGTCCATTAGCTTTATTTTACTATTTTTGTAGAAAGCAAACTCAAAAGCTAAAAGCTTGTCATATTTTTGTAATTTGGGCTATTTTTGAGCATAAAGATTGGAAATATACATAAAATACATGCTTTGTGAAGCGCTCACACAAGGCATGGGGGAGATTGAACCCAATTTGTCTCTTGTCTCATGTCGTGCTTGCTTTTACATGGGTTTTTGTGCAAAAAGGTAGAGTACTTTGTTCTTGGGGACCTTCCGGGATTCACCACGTGAGCTATCTGCGTCCGATCTGCGCAACATGCTCTTTGTCCCAAAGTTATAGCGTGGATTGCCTCTTATAGGGTTAGTTTGGGATAATTGGCATCACACATTGAGATTGATTTGGCATGGGCATGGAAGAATATGCAAATGGCAATAGTTTGTTACCCCAAAATTTACTAATGATAGATGCAACCTTTTTTGGTCACACTACCCCTCCATAAAGTAAAGTTGGCAAAGTTGGGCATTTTTGCCTTGGTTTACCATGCAAACTTAAAATTGATAGGTAAGCCCTCACGATTGTGGTTCTCTATTGTGCCACATGTTCAATGCATGCCATATAGCAATGAGGCTAAGGTGCCATATAATGATAGGCTAAAGTGTGGGAAGGATGTTTCGTCAACAAAGCTCAATGGATACAAACAGTCATGAAAATAGACATTAGGATATTGTCTTCTTTTTTAAGATAAAAGATGATGCCATTTCTTGTAGTCTAGTTGGTACCTTAGAGGATCGAAACTCCCCTATATATTGTGCATATGAGGAATGGGTAAGGCATCTTGTGAGCATCTCAGTAGATAGGTAGTATCTAGTTTCAATGATGATAAATAATAATAATAGGAACAATTGAAAAAACCCTTTGAAATGTTGTGAGTTAAACATTTACATTTGAAAATTTATTGCGTGATCTAACATGTTGTGCATCAAAAATATCACACATCTCTTATGTGGTCTGAATGTATGAGTGAGATTGGGTTATGGTTAGGGGAGGTGACTATTAACTATTTTGGGGGTTTGAGCTTTACTTCACAACCTTCACGTGACTAAATCCATTGATTCCTCCTTCGGAATCATCCTTGCTTTAGGATGCATCGTGTTAATATTCCAAGGGAACATTATTACAAGTGCAACTATGTGACCTTTTGTAATTATCATTTTTGTTATTTTTTTGAGTTAAAGAAGGAAAATGTAAGTGTACACCCAAAATTGAAGAATAGCTTTTTAAGAAAAGCCTAAATGTTTGAAAGCTTCTAGGCTTTTCAAGTTTGTAACTACAAAAGCTTTCAAAAGCTTAAAGGAAAGCTTTGAGAGTTGGAAGGCCTTAAGCCTATATAAAGGGGGGAGAGTTAAGTAGTACATGCCATTCTCTTCATTACAAAATTCATCTCTTATTTGAGGAGAGAGGAAGGTCATACACAAGCGTGTGGAGATGCGTACGTCAGTTCCTTGATTATCGCGTTTGCAAGCTCAAAGGTTAGATTCAAATCTTTGTCATACATTCTTTTTAGGATTAGTTTAAACAAAATTGTCCTTCATCTTTTTAGTTTATTAAGGTTAGATTCAAATCTTCGTCATTTGTTATTTTTAGGATTAGTAAATAGTAGTGAAATGAAAATGAAAGAAAACAATCTTTTGAACGTATGGGCAAAACGAAAGCATAACGAACTTTCGAACGTACTGAAAAAAACGAAAATGTAAAACTTCAACAACAAACCGTATATTTTGAATGGATGGGGGAATGCCACCTTCTCTCATAATTATTTAATTACGAAGAGATTTGTGCCAACTCTTTTACATGCTATATAGCATGTTTTTTCATTTCATGTTCTTCGTCTTTTTAGTTTATTAAGGTTAGATTCAAATCTTCGTCATTTGCTCTTTTTAGGATTAGTAAATAGTAGTGAAACAAAAATGAAAGAAAACGATCTTTTGAACCTATGGCGAAAATGAAAGCGTAAAGAACTTTCAAACGTACTGAAAAAAACGAAAACGTAAAACTTCAATAATCTGGATATTTTGAATGGACGGAGGAATTCCACCTTCTCCCATAATTATTTAACTACGAAGAGATTTGTGCCAACTCTTCAGCATGCTATATAGCATGTTTTTTCATTTCATTTAGTTTTTTTAAGTTTTTGAAGTATTACTATTATTTATTGATTTTATTTGTTTATTTTACTAGAATTACTATTGAGAAGTCATGCTATACAATATGTTTTCTCATTTCATTTAGTTTTTTTAAGTTTTTGAAGTATTACTATTATTTATTGATTTTATTTTTTTATTTTATTAGAATTACTATTGAGAAGACATGCTATACAACATGTTTTCTCATTTCATTTAGTTTTTTTAAAGTTTTTGAAGTATTATTATTATTTATTGATTTTATTTATTAGAATTACTATTGAGAATAAAAAAATCATCATCCTTGCACATCAAAAAAATAATCTATCTTTAAAAAAAATGAAATTATGAAGTATAGCATGTTTTTCTGTGAACAAGTGTACTGCATTTTTATGATAAAAACATATTGTTCTCATCAGCATCAATGGATGCTATGAAGAAACAAAGTCACAAGGCATCCTTCAGAACTTCTAGAAAAATGAAAACTATGGCTTCTAAAAAAGCATCACTAAAACCGTTTGCTGTAACTTGGTACGACATAGAAAAATTCGAATCATCTCGGGCGACAGAATGTGAAAGCATTATTGGAAGACTAACAATGTGCACATCTTGTGGTATAGTCATAATGTAGCATCATGCTGTCAATTCGTAAAAGAACTATCCATCTACAAAAGAAATACATCTCTTATCTTTTGTTGAATAGTCAGCAAGAGATGAAACAACAAAAGAATGATTGTCAAGCACTATTCTTATCCTTGCATGCCAACAACATGGAGTCAACATGATGATAACTAAATGCCGACCATGTCTTGAAAAGAAAGAAAAAAACAAATACGTGGTGTCACTCTTACTAGGCTACACAAAATGAATTCTCAATGCAAAGCTGTTACCGCTTCAACTGTTGAGCATCATTGATACATCCATCTTGGTCTGCAAAACGACAAAAGCGATTACGAATGGAACCTTGGACCATCGATCTATTCTCGATAACCCTCTAGTCTCTTGGAATGACGGATCGCTTTCACGACCATCTACTAGAATTGATTTGACTACATTCGATATTGCGGATGTGTTTACTTTCAACATGCTACATAATCCACTAATTCAAAAGTACATGGCTATAGCAAAACATCCATATCCAAGGTTAGGGCTTTGCATCCTCAACAGGCAATCCATCGAAAATGTTATAGAGCTCAATCATGAAAACTCTCCATTTGACCCAATGCTTCAAGCAGATCAAATGAAAGATGTTATAGTTTACTCAAAAATGTAGTTGAGCCAAGCCGACGACATGCATTCTAAAGAGTCGATTAGCACGAGTTTGCATGCATCATATTATGGAATAATAACCGTCTCATTGAAAGAACGACGACGTTTAGGACAGATGGCTTGTCTGCAAGAACTTCACCTTGCCTAAATATCACCTTGGAAAATGCAATATTTCCGTTTAGGACAGATGGCTTGTCTGCAAGAACTTCACCTTGCCTAAATATCACCTTGGAAAATGAAATATTTTCGCTCTTATTCCCACGTGTCCATGGTGTCTACGACTAAAAAAAATGTAACGTTCATAATCACGATCAGTGACTCTAGCTACATATGCATACATATTCTCTTTTTGACATCCTCCATGTATTTAAACAACACAAAAACTTCTCTGCAGACGTACTTCATTTCGGAACACGATGCATGTTTAAACACCATGAGTAAAATTGTTACATAAGAGACACGCAAGAACTACGTTTAGAACTTGACACTCCTTTAGTGAGGTACACATGTCAACCTAGTTATTTTGTTTTCCGTTGGAGAGTGTGGGAGTTTCAAACGCTGACACACACACACACACACACACGGACAGAGACAGAGAGGCCCTGAGAGCTCCACCGGGCGACTAACAGGTGAGCACTGAGCAGTCTCTCTGTCTCTCTCGCTCGACTTGCTCCTTTCTTGCTGATTTTGTATCAGCGTATTTCATAACAGGATTCATCATTTAGATCTTGTAAATTTTCCGCTATGTGGAGTTTCCATTTGACCTTCAAAGCTTCAGAAATGGCTCAGCAGGATTCGCTCAATGCGCTAATTTGTTTGGAACATTCAGATCCCCTGGCTCAATTGGAGAGAGCTTGCGCGCTTTTTACCTGCTGACAATGGCTTCCTCAAGTAATGATTCTTCCCCGACTTCATCATGTACCTCGTCTCCTGTCTCCGATCAGGTCAATCATCTCTTGCTGTTGTTTCATCTTTCTTCCTGCTTTCTCCTAGAGGAGGAGATGTTGCTGTTTGTTCTGCAGTGCCACGTCTTAATTAGGTTTTGTCCTTTTTCTGTTTCACGAGGGTTTTCATATTCATCCCTGCAAAAATTTGATTATGTACTAAGTTGCCCGGCCAAAGATAGCTGCTGCACTTCTTTTTGACTTATTGCGGCTGTGAGCAAAGCTGCTTTTTTCAAGCAGATGCAGAGTTGTGCTCATTTTTTACCGATCATCAGCCGTTGCATTCAAATTTGCTTGCTGATTTTATTGTTCCTCCACCAATAACCAGTTAGGGGCAATCAAACTTCGGTTCACCGAGTACCATATGATATACTTTCTGCCTCAGATTACCAAGCCATATGCTTTTAAGCTGATGTAGTAACTGCAGGCCACTGTCTACAACCTCGCAATGCACTGCCTGCCTGCTTATAGACAACCCATGTCCCTGCTCTTAACCTTGTCTGCTAAATCTTGTTTGCGTCTTCATGTATATTTATATCTGTGTGCATGTGTCAGTGTATATATGTACAACAGATGAAGTGAATAAATTCACAACTCATTACATATAATCTGGATGCAATGTTTGATCAGAGAGTGGAGGACAGTCTGGATGACAGCTTCTGGATGGGGCTTGCTAGAAGAGCTAAATCTGTTATGGAAGATGGAGTCCAATCTCGGGGGTGTTTGGAAGAGGAACAAAAAGATTCTTTTGAGCCACAAAGAAAAAATTCTTCAAATACCCTTACTCGGCAGCAGGCAATGTTATTTTTTTGAATGCGCTTACATATGCTTATATGGGCTCAAAATCTGTGCACATGTCTGTCTGATTTATTTTTTCCAACTTTGGGGATCTGAATGCCTCGTATGTTTGTCTATTTCTGGAGCAGCATACATGACATCTATCTGCCCACTGTTCATCTGATGCAGAATCAGAACCATAAAATGTTTCCAGATGGCAAATGGAAGCGACAAGACTCAGTTGCATTGCAGAAAGGCTTGGAAGCTATTGCTTCTTCTCTATCGCTCCTAAGTGACACCCTTGGAACAGCACTCGAGGTAAAGACATGGTTTGCTTTATAGCCAGTACAGTTTGAAAGCCGTATAAAGTATTAGCTTTGTGCCACCATAAACACTAAGCTAATCCATATGGTACTGAATTTGTAGGAAGGATTGAATCTTGTGGAGAAGAAAGCCACAAACTTTATCTACACAGAACCCCCAAAAAAAGGTAGCCTCTTGGAAAAGAAGGTGGCAAGTTTGCTTTATGCAGAAAGTCAGAAAAAGAATTTGAAAACGACACCATCCCTTGAAAAAAAGTGCAGAGCTAGTCCAACATCAAAATTTCAAGTTGATTGTGAAGACCATACTGGGCCAACAAAGGATACACAACTCAAGGCTTCTCGAGATGTAATCTCCCTTTTCTTGTTTACTTTACCATTTCATGTGGATGCCATGCAACAAATGCATCAAATGGCATAGCAAGCTATAGTCTGAAACGAGAGTAGCATTCATATTGATTACTTTTTTAATTGTACAGGTAGCTATGGCCATGGCAACCAAAGCAAAATTACTTCTTCGTGAGTTGAAAAATGTCAAAGCAGATTTGACTTTCACACAAAACCGGTGTGCACAACTTGAGGAGGAAAACAAAAGGCTCAGAGAGTGTGTTGAAAAAGGTGTCAGACATGAAGAAGACGACTTGGTAAATTTTGACCTCATATTCCTAGTAGGTATCTTGCATATTTAAACAAACATATAGGGGTGAACATTGTAGTTTGTTTTTGAAAATACTAGTTTCAGCAAACTTAGCTTCAGTTCAAAACTTCAAAAGCATTGATGAGTCAAGTTGGTATGGATAGACATAGAAGTAAATTTGAAAGCATATGGTCAAGTTTATCTTTATGCGGTTTCTTGCCATGGGGCCCACAAGAGAGTCACAGATACTGCAGTATGGATATCTGGTGCTGGGTACTCATGTGTAGGCTCGTTGAAGTGGTTCAACGCATTGTTGTACTTAAAAAGGACTGTGAGACGTTTTAAAGAATTGCAGTAGATTTCTTTGGTGGGAAAAAAATATCCATGAGACTGATATTGTAACGAGAATTGATTGTTTGTGTATTGGCAGACTATGTTTATTCACGCTACATGTATATTGCCGTTCCATCCGGTAATAAAGGTTGATTTGTATGGCTGCTAGTTGTATCATGGATAGACCATTCCAATCACATTAGTTATGCTTTAATCCATTGAGAGATTCTAGGATAAGTTCTGTTTTTGGAAAATGTCATATTAAATTGGAATTTGTCCAAGAACGAACCAAATGCGAGTTGTAAGGAAACCTATTTTGAGTTTGAGAAATTGGAAGATGGGGATCTCCAACAGCAATGCATATTTTGTGAAAAATTGTTACTCCATGAGGAGATTGGGTGTGCCTTTTAGAGCAACAATGGCTTCATGTGTGAGGGCCTTTTGGGGTGACAATTGGTTTGTGTGCGCTCTTGTGCCAAGAGATTGTTCCTACCATAGCATTCAAGTTTTGAGACAATATGGAGGATAATGAAGGAACCTTCACCTTGAGTTGCAAATAGTTGAACATGGCAGCAACTCAAAACTGTTCTCCAAGACTATGCCATGTCAATAATCCAACTCTCTTTGCACCAAATTTTCCTTAAGTGCTTGCATAAGAAAGGCCTTAGCTAAATTACCCTCGAACAAAACCCTCTAGTTTACTTGCTCACACACTTGTGTGTACTGTCTTGAATGGAAATAGAAGAAAATGCACTAAAGTAGCTAACCATTGGGTCAGTATCCATCACACCTCTCAGTTAAAGAGCTTATTTGAAAAAGACTTAAGTGGCTTGTAGAAAGATGGGAGGGTTTGCAGGGAGGAACATAAAGTGTGCATGGCAAAAACAGAGACAATGAATGAATTTAGAAACTCAGAGAATGAAAATGACAAATTATGTACAATGATGTCATGGTGGAGCCTTGGGGTTCCATGTCTCATGGACCGGTATTGAGGTGAGCATGGACTAGTCAACAACATTGAACACGGCTCAAAGATGACTGGCTTTTGGACTGACCAAGCGGTAGCATCTAAAAAGGGATCTGTGCTTTGTAGGAAGTGAAATCCAGTCCTCCAGCAGAAAGGTGTTGATGACAAATATGAAAGCTGCTCCAGAGGTAGATAACAGCAGTGTAAGAAGCCTTGAATGCTGGAAATGCAGAATGTGCTGATCTGATGATTTTGTCAGGACTCAGGACTCTGAACGAAGGCAGGTGGCTGGGTGAACAGCAAGGTGACCTGCCTATCCAGAAAACGCTGATGTAGCAGCAGGTATATACCTCCAAAAAGCAAAACATAAAGCTTAGAAGGTAGTTGACCACTGAAAAAGATGCTGGGATGCAGGGCAGCCTGTTCTGCAATGAAACACCACAGGATGGCCTGATGTAGATCACTACTGGAGCAGTCCATGAACAGCTGGCAGAGTGCAGCAATGGAACGCAGGGTGGCCTGATGTAGATCACTGCTGCAGTCCATTAACAGCTGGTAGAGTGCAGGATGATAAAATGCAGCTGAGGAAGTGGCTGAAAACAGGTTGCCTGTGTGGACAGAGGACATAGGCAGCTATACGGACTGTAGATAGTAAATATGATGTAGCAAGAGTCCTCCAAACGTGGTCACCTGCTGATGAAGACCTGATGACCTGATGAAAAGGTGGGCAGCACTTTGAGAAGCCTCCACAAACTGATATCCTCCTCCGCGAGGGGTGCAAATAGTAGTGAGACTCGAGAGTGAGTGCTGAAATGAAAAATCAGTGGAAGTGAGGATGAATGCCCACAACACGCCCTTTTATAGGGGATTTTGGTGTACATGTCCTATTGTGTAAAATAAAAGCCAATAAATGCAAATAAAGGCTTTTTGGTTCTTTTAATGTAGAGAAAAGCTGGCATTAATGCACTACGATCAATTGTTAGTGCATCCCATGATTTTGGTTGCTTAATGTGGCTTTTTCTAAGAAACAATTGGAGGAGTAAGGAGGTTTAGGAGAGTTCAACAGCTATAGCTCCATAGGGAACACTATCATCTATAAATATTGTGTGTGGTTGTGACCTTGGTAGACATAGACACAATCATTGATTGCATTGTAAAGTTTAAACATGAAGCATGTTAAATTTACTTCTATATTTACCCAATCCTTCCAGGGAGTACCAATTAGGAAGATGTGCAAATTTGTACCAACCCTTTGGCTATGGGACTACTCCAAGAGGTAGGTTTGACAAGTCACTTCTCATGGTTGTTAGTTCTTGATTAAGTGGAAATACAAAGCAACCACACACTCCTTCAGATTGAAGCTAGAACATATGGAGTAAACAAAAGGTAGCTCAAATGATAGCTTGTATGACGATAAGCGTATAATGAATGAAAAACAAGCTTATCTCCAAGGTACAAAAGTACCATTGTGTAAAAGGATGGTCACATGAGAAAAAAATCCCCTTTTAGTAAGAGGGTAAGATGTGCTTGTTTGCTAAAGCATATTTACACTTCTACAAGAGGAATAGCAGGTGCAACTAGAGTGAACCATAGTGAACCATACTCACACTGACAAAAGGAATAGCAGGTGCAATTGGAGTGAACCATATGAATAGATACATGGTTGAGAGGCTAGTCTTTTAAAAGTAGCAAGCCATAAAGCGTTATGGAAGATTGTACACTTTTCTTGAAAAAGAGCTATTGTGAACATATTTATACTTCAACAAGAGGAATAGCAAGTGCAACTGGAGTGAACCATATCAACAAATATATGGTTGAGAGGAATAGCACTTCTACAAGAGGAATAGCAGGTGCCATTGGAGTGAACCATATGAACAGATATATAGTTGAGAGGAATAGTGAACTATATTCACACTTCTACCAAAGGGATAGCAGGTGCAATTAGAGTGAACCATATGAATAGATACATGGTTGAGAGGTTAGTCTCTTAAAAGTAGCAAGCCATAAAGCTTTATGGAAGATTGTACACTTTTCTTGAAATAGAGCTATTGTGAATATATTTGCCGCATTGTCTTATGTAGGCACATGGATCAAGTGAGTCTCACTAGTTCGAAGCCTTGCTCAGATGTAGTCTGTAGTAGACCGTCGGTGGTCTACATCGCTAGCCCAATCCGAGTCACTCCAACCTGCAAGGATCAGATTTGAAGCAGTTGTACCTGCGGGATAAGAAATCCCTAAGTCAGAAGTCCCCCTCAAATATCGAAGAATCCTTAGGGCAGCCTGCCAATGCACCTGTTTGGGTTCCGTCATAAACCCTACCAAAAAACCCATAACAAAACAAAGATCAATACGAGTGTTGAGAAGCCAAATCAAGGATCCAATCAACTAACGGTAGCGGGAAGCATCCAACACGGGAGAATTTGAGTGTGAAGTGGCCTTCCAATTCGGATCCATAGGAGTAGTAATGGGCCGGCAAGTCTCCATCTCAAAAGTCACCAAGAGCTCCTGAATGTACCTTTGTTGAGAGATGAAAATCCCCCTCTAAGACTAATAAATCTCATGACCCAAGAAGAAATGAAGAAGCCCCAAATCCGTCATCTCAAATACCTAATGTAAAGTTGTCTTGGTCTCTCGGACCTCCTATGCATGATCCCCTGTTAAAAGCAAATAATCAACATATAACACAAACAACACACGACCAACCGTGTGCACATAAAGCTGCGGATCGGCCTTGGAGTGCCGATATTCCAACTTCGATTGAAGGAACGAGTCAATCTTCTCGTTCCATGCACGCGGAGCCTGCTTGAGGCCATACAAGGCCTCCTTCAACCTGCAAACTTTCCCATCCGAGGATCCAAAGCTAGGAGGCTGCTCAACATGGATCTCCTCTTGCAAGTTCCCATTAAGAAAGGCCGACTTTACATCCAACTGATAAATAGGCCATTTTCTATGGCCAGCCAAGGCAAGAACAACTCGAATAGTCGCCATATGAGTAGTGGGGGCAAAAGTATCATGGAAATCAATGCCTGGGCGTCGAGCAAAACCTTTAGCAACAAGGCAATTGTCCAAAGAACCATCGCTAAGGTACTTGGTCTTGAAGATCCACTTGACGCCAATCACCTTCTCGTGAGAGGGACGAGGCACAAGAGACCAAGTGCCATTCCTCTCAATAGCCTCCAACTTGGCTTCCATGGCCTTTCGCCAATGATCAGACTGCAAAGCCTCCTTCACTGAAGTGGACTCACGATCATGCATAACATGGGTCAACAAACAATAGTTGGAGTAAACAAGCTGCGAAGAATGTGCTTGGTTCCTTCGTGACCGCTGCGGTCCATCCTGCGGTTCCCACTCCTTAGGGACCCCCTCGATCCCTGAATCTCGGAGTGTGTCACGAGTCCAACGAGGAGGAGGACGAATCTCTCCCCGTTGCTCTTCATCTCTTGAAGACTCATGAATATCCACCGGCGGAAGCTCCTTGGGGATTACCGGTGGAAGGGAAGACTCTGAATCAGAAGAAGAATCTCCATCAAGAGCCTCAAAGGAACTGTCTCGGGAGCCCAACACTCCCTTGGATCTCTTAGGACGGGGTGCTTCTCACCTCCCTTTGTGGCCGGAACTTCCATAAACCGCACATCTCGGCTTGTGTAGACATCTCGCTTGATGAGATCAAACAAACGATAACCTTGGGACTGGGAGCTATAGCCGACAAAAACCTGTCGTTGGGAAGTTCCCCTGGATCTCCAAGGACGGGGTGCTCCTCATCCCCCTCTGTGGCCAAAACTTCCACAAATCGCACATCTTAGCTCGTGTAGATATCTTGCTTGACGGAATCAAACAAACGATAACCTTGGGACTGGGAGCTATAGCCAACAAAAACGTATTGTCGGAAAGTCGTCTTGAACTTATCACGCTACGTCTTCGGAATGTGCACATAAGTGTCACACCCAAAGATCTTGAAATAAGAGACATCAGGCTTAGTCTCGAAATAAGCCTCAAAAGGTGTCATCCTATCGATGGCTGAAGTGGGAGATCGATTGAGGATGTGAACTGTGGTAGCCACTACCTCGGTCCACAGAAACTGAGGTGTCTGTCGGTGCTCCATCATGGTGCGTGCCATCTTGACCACACTTCAGTTCTTCTGCTCCAAAATGCCATTCTCTTGGGGAGTGTTGGTGTTAGCAAACTCCATGTGAATGACCTCATCTGCACAAAAATGAGCAAACTCATGAGACATAAATTCACCTCCCTTCTCTGAACGCAAGGTCTTCAGTTGCTGGCCGGAACGGTTCTCCTCAAAGAGAAGCCAATCCTTGAAATGAGAGAAAGCCTCCGACTTCAAAGTCAAGAAATAGGCCCAAGTCATCCTGTTGTAGTCATCTACGATCAACATGAAGTACAAGCTCCCCTTCAGGGACTTGGTCCTTATCAGGCCACAAAGATCCGTAGATACAAGCTCCATGGGTGAAGTAGACCGCCTAGAAGCTTTGTTGGGAATCGCATCCCAATACAGTTTCCCACGAATGCAGGAGACACACGGTTGATGGCTCACCACTATGTCCGGCAAGCCTTAGACAAATGATCCTCGCGATGCCTTTCGAAGGTACTTGTAGTTCAGGTGGCCAAACTGAGCATGCCATAGCTCGGACTGTGTCTGAGAAGTAAGAAGAAGAGAAGTAAGAGCTGAAGAAGACTTCAATTTGTAGACGCCGTTTTCCTCATACCCTGCAGAGAGAACCTTCCTCGATCCACGATCAAGGACGCGAACAGTATCATTGTCAAACTCCACCAAGAGGCCAAGAGCACAAATCTTATGAACCGAAAGTAAATGATACCCCAATCCTGGTACATACAATATCTCAGAGGTGTGGGTACAACCACGTCCATCTGGAATAAGCTGCATCTCACCCCACGCAGCAATAGACACAGAAAGCTTGTCTCCAATGAGAATCTGCCCACGCGAAGGTCGCAAATGGGCAACACTAACAGAAGGAGTCATGTGCCGTGAGGCACCACTGTCCACAATTCACTCTCGAGCTTGGGGAGCTGTCATCACAGCATCAGAAGTTTTCGGTGTGGAGTCCTCAATGACTGCTAAGTGTAGAAAAGCAGCTGATGAGGGTGCAACCACCGCTCTAGATACCTTCGTGTCCTTCTTCTTGGTATCCTTCTTGTTTTTGTCGGGGCAATCCTTCTTCTAGTGACTAGTCTTTCCACAAATATGGCAAGTCGATTCCTTCTCCTTGTTCTTCTTGGATTTGTTGTCCTCCTCCTTTTTTTAGTCCTTCCCTTTCTTCTGAGAGGCTTGACCAACCAATGCCTCCGATTTGGAAGTGTTCTGTCCCTTCAATTGTTTCTCTTGGTCTAAGATCATAGGAATCAACTCTTCCCACCGAAGAGTCAACTTCTGCTCTGATGCAATAAGAGCGGAATAAAAAGTACCGAATCATGGCGGCAACTGGAATAGTAAAGTGATTGCCATGTCTTCGGAGGAAATAGGCTTCCCCGCATTTTGAACCTGCATCTAAAGCTACCGAAGCTTGTTGATGTGTTCCTGAAGCGAAGAAGACTTATTCATGGACAAAGTCCGCGTCTGCACCTCCAAAGAAACCCTCTTCATCAGGGTCATCCGGTTGTACATCTGGTCGATCTCCAGCTATATCTCTCGAGCCACCGTCAAGTGCTCGATGTGAGCTATCACGGCTGTAGTGCAAGACAGAAACAAAAAAGATCGAATCTTGGCATTTAGTTTGTCCCAATGAGATTGAGCCTTGGTCAACTCCGCACGAGCATTGGAAGAGAGTTTGGACTCATCCCTCATCGAGGGCCTGTTAATCTCCTCCATCACCAGTTCCGCCAAATCATAAGACTCCAAAATGGCCAACATCATTACCCGCCAAATCCGATAATTGTCACCATCAAGCTTTTGATCCGATGGAAGAGCTGGTGGGACAGGCACCTTCCTGTCCATGATCGCCTAGAACTCCAAATCAGTCTCTGTAGACATGTTAACCTGCAATACTTGCACAAACGCAAAATCAGCCCCCTCTGACTGTGAAAACGCAGCCTTCTAGGGCTGGTTCCTCCATTGCCCAAACCTTCTCCACCCGTCGAAGGCGATGAAAAGGTAAAATCTGCAATGGAAGGTCTCAAACGCAGCCTTCCTCCCCTTTGAACAGCAATAACCTGCAGCAAATTCGCCAATTAGACTCCTTTTCTGCACACCCACTCTTGCTTCAGCCTTGATCGTATGCGCAGCCCTCCCGCTCGCCCTCGAATCCTGGAAACGCAGCCTTGTGTCGCGCTGAAATCTCCTCTTCAGATAGGTTTGACCCTTAGTCAGTCCATCTTCACCGCCTTGATACCATGTCAGAGTGGAGCGATGCGGAAGCGTAGGACAAAGTCTGAGAGAGAGTGAACACAGAGAGAAGAGAGAGAGAGAAAAGGAGACAGCATAAACGTAGAAAATCTGCGGTGTAGTATACTGTATAAGAGTGCATAAATGCACAAGGGGGCAGAGGAAATATCTGCGTATGTCTCCGACTTGATAACCTCGATCTCCATCAGCCCGAGCACAGTCTGTCTCAGCCAACAGATCCCAAGATCAGAATCTGAAATAATGAATGCTGGAGGGTGCCACAAAACCGACTATAAATAGCTGAAAAATAGGAATTCCCAGCACCAGGTTGGCTGCATTTAATGCAGCATGCAGCCGACTGCAGAAAACTGGCCGACTGCAAAATCTGTACCATGTGGCACCCTGTCCGACCAGCTGATGTGGCATCCACTCCGGCGATACTGCTCTGCTGTCCGACTGGCCGACTGTCCAGGAAATGACACTGTCTAACAGATGATAGATCAATTTTCCTTGGGGGTGAATGTCTTGCCTAAGAAATTACTTGATTGGATATCCACATGCATTGTTGAAAAATTTTTCTATTGAAAACCACAAGCATGGCCTTTTCATGTGTGTCTAAAGGTTGCTGAGACAGTCACATTACCCATGATTTCAAATGACTTTAAATTTGCTTCTTTGGTTGAAGACTACTTTGTGAGAAACCACATAATCTATTCATTTCGTGCTTTGGAAAAATGATTGTACGTATTTTGGCTTTTCTTAGATTTCTTGGAATCATATCTAGATTCTATACATACATACCTAAAAGAATGGGGAATGGACCAATTTTAGATTCTATGCGTACCTAAAAGAATGGTAGCACTCTGATGGTTTTTGTTTGAAGCCATGTGTGTTGGTTAGCAGCCTTGGGTTTCTACAGCAAGATTGTTTTTGGCAGATGTGAGTGTTTTTCATGGCAATATCCAAATTTTGATCTCATGGTGGCAAGTTATTGCTGATCAGTGTATGAACCTTAAATTTTCCATAGTATTGATTCATTTAGTCGGTTGTTAAAAAGTGGTGCTTGAGAAGTCTTCATGGTATCCAAGTGTTGCTCACTTGCAAGCCAATTCTCTGTAAGTTGAATTGCTAGTTACTTCTAAGATTTTTTCATAGGAAGAAAAACAAGAAACTTAGCCTATTGCTGATCAGTGTATGAACCTTAAATTTTCCATAGTATTGATTCATTTAGTCGGTTGTTAAAAAGTGGTGCTTGAGAAGTCTTCATGGTATCCAAGTGTTGCTCACTTGCAAGCCAATTCTCTGTAAGTTGAATTGCTAGTTACTTCTAAGATTTTTTCATAGGAAGAAAAACAAGAAACTTAGCCTATGTTGAATAGAATGGCAAGGCTTGGGCTGATTTCTATTGCTAATATGCTTTTGCTTGTTGTAGGTAAACCTTGATGTTATTTCGGTCGGTTCCATAGATTTTTCACATCCCTTGCTTGGTCTATGTTGAATAGAATGGCAAAACTGGGCTGATTTGTATTGCTAATGCACTTTTGCGTGCTTGGCAAACCTTGATGTCATTTCGGTTAGTTTAATGGATTTTTTCATGTCCCAAAGGGATAACATAACCTATGGGAAACCATTTCAACATACATCCTTGTGTTTTTGGCAGCCCTTGCCTCGCTTAGACGAGAGAGAGAGAGAGAGAGAGAGAGAGAGAGAGAGAGAGTCAATCACTTATAATGATCATATTGTTGTGCTAAAAATGCACAAGATGGGTTGAAATAGAAAATACTAGGACTTAGTGTCTTAAGTATGCTAGCAAACACTAGCCCTAATTGTGCTAGGTATACTAAGCATTTTAATTCTCTTGAGTGACAATTTAGACTAGCTAGGAAGCCTAGATCAAACAAATGGCATCAATGGGTAGCCCATGAGATGTTTGATGGCCAACAAACCCATTCTCCATGGTATGGGCTGATAAATCTAGGAGAATATCAAAATTGAGAATGTTATATGGTCATGGTTGGATTCCTTGAATTGAAAGCCTAAGCTGTTATATGGTCATGGTTGCATTCCTTGAATTGAAAGCCTATAGAAGCTGTCCAATATTTTTGGATTGTCATAATAATGCCCCCCTGAATGATGTCAAATTGAATGCCCAAATAGTAATGAAGTAGATCCAAATCTGTCATGGTAAATGTTTGTTGTAAATTGTGCTTAAGGGTAACCCCAAGGAGCTTGCTTTAAACCATAAATAGCTTTCTTCAAACTGCATACCTTGGCTTTGAAGCTTGGAGGTTGAGTGACATAAATCTCTTTGGTCAAATAGCCATGGAGGAAGGTAGTCTTGGTGTCCAGCTCAGGGGTTCTTCATTGCATGTTGTAGCCACCAAAGCTCATGCCAAGAGGTGTACCTGTTCTTGTCAAGCTTCAGCTCATGTAAGGGTAGCCAATGGAAGGTACTGCTTGTTGTCCATTAAGGTCCTGAGCAGCCATCTAGGGACATGTTTGGGCTGCTATATGTTAGCCCATACTTGCTCCAAAGCATCATGAATGGTATGCTGATCTTGGTGGTACATTAGGCAGAAGTTGCTGCTGCAAATCAAAGACTAAATTAGAGTCAGTGAAATGACCTGCAATTGGTTGAGATGCCTAAAGAGGCTCATTAACTGTGGAACCACTAGAGAACAAAGGTAAGCCACCCTAGTAAGTTGTTAATACATCTGAATCTTTAGTAGTGTGTTGATTTGACAGTTTCAGCAAAGATAGCATCTCTATGGTTAAGAACCTTGCTTGTTGAGGGGTGAAGTGAAACAGGTGATACCCTTTGCTTTTGGCACCACACAGCCAATAAAAATGTATTAGACAGCCTTGTTATCAAGCTTATGCCTCTATTGAGAAGTCACATGAGCATCTGCCAAAGATCCAAAAGTCAAGACGGAGGGCTTAGATTCAAATTTCAGTCCGAGCCTCATAAGGAGTAACGGTCTTCAGGGCCCTTGTTGGGCACCTAGGACTAAGCATCCTAACTGTTCTAGTGAACCCTAGCTGTAAGTGTTCTAACTGTCCTAAGTGACAGTTCAGACTAGCTAGGCAACGCAAATCAGGGGACAAAGGGCTTCAATGGCAACTCTAATTTATATGTCACTCCCCTTGTTGCAATTTGCTTTCCTGATTGTGCGATTCAGGTTCTTTGTTTCAGAATTCAAGGCTTCTTCATCTAAGTAAATGGCAGGGACCGTTTAGTTACATAGTGTTTCTTTCTCATGGAATTGCTGGGCTGAAATTGTAGTAAAGAAATTAAGTGGCTGATAGAACCTGGATCAAGGACTGTAATGTTTTGGCAATGTTAACTTAAATTTAAATCGAAGTGATCAAGCCTGATGCCTTAATAAAGCATCCTTTTTCAAGGGCTATATTCTTGACAATGGGTTATAGGGCCCCTTTTGACTTCCTTCGTGTCTTAGAAAATGTCTCCTTTTCAAGGATGTAGCAAGGACTGCATCCTTTAAAAGGTGACATCTCAAGGTCACAGTCAAGGACAGCCCTGAGCATGATCCCACACAGAGACTAAAGTGAATTGACCAGTATTTCTTATGTCTCTTGACCAGTATTTCCTACATCTTTTGTATGTTCAGTTCCCTGTATGGTTATACTAGTGTAATGAGGGGCTGCTGGAATGGATACTTTTCTGTGAGAGAGAGAGAGAGAGAGCATATTACCAGGACTGACATATGCTTCTGCTATGCTGCACTTCGCAGGTAAGGCTTCAGCTTGAGGCCCTTCTAGCAGAGAAGGCAAGGTTGACACAGGAAAATGCTGCTTATGCCAGGGAGAATCAATTCTTACATGAGATTGTGCAGTATCATCAGCTTAAGTTGCGAAGTGTTGCTCTTGCGGATGAGATCCTGATGAGTGATATGGCAGAGCTTGATATGGATGGAACTGTTGATCTGGAGTTCTTGCCTGATGAGAAGGATATAGTGGCCCTGGAAGAATCTGTTAAGATTGCAGACCAGCAAGGCTTCCAAGTTGATTATTCTTCTTCAGAAATTCAGAAACCTATCTAAATGTGATTACTCCCTTTGCAGCTGTTCATTTTAATTTAAAGCTGTGCGCTGCAGGTTGGTTTTTGAAAGGGCTTGATTTGAGTGTTGATGAGAAGGTAAAGCAAAGCAATGGACTTTTACTGTGAACAGAGTTACTTTCTGCTGGCAGGGTCACAGATTTCTTTTAGCAGGCACAGTTTTCAAAGGCCAGTTTTAAGCTTGGAAGATAGTCACATACTCTGTTTGACTTTCTTCTGAAATGTCCATGTGCTGAAAAGATGAATAGTCTGTGCTAGAGTGCTTCCTCATAGCACTCCAGTTGTAGATAAGCATGTACGACATTTACATGGTGCAGCTTTTATGAAATGTTACCAGCTGGCTGTTCTCAAATGGAGAAGAGGTCCAGAGCATTTCAATTTGAAAAATGGCATTGTGAATCATGTGGTCCTCCAGCCTCCAACCTACAGATCCTAATCTTGATTTACTGTGGATCTTGGCCAAGTTTGCCATTTTCTAATGGCCAGGCCAGCCTATGGATCCTAATCTTGATTTACTGTGGATCTTGGCCGAGATTGCTATTTTCTAATGGCTATAAGGTCCTGAAACATTGTTGTAGTTGTCAAACTGTCAGTATATTGAATCCTGTGTATCAAATGTGGCATTTACCTGAGGGTTTGCTTTGAAAATTTGGCACTGCAAAGATGGTGCAACGTGTTACAAAGAAAATCTGAGACTGATGCTTGACATCTTGGAAGGTTTTGTATAGCTCCCAAATACGTTTCCAGTAAAGACTGCACTCTATAAGACTTTCTGGTAGGCTCTACACTGTCCTTGATGCTGTAAGCCCTTAATGTGCGTAATTTGTCAACTGAAATTTGAAAGAGCAGGCCTTCTTGTTCCATCTTTGTTTGGACATAAAGAAGCAATAACCTCAACATGTGTACTTGCAGAAGAACTTGCTGTCTATTAGATTATTATCATTTGTTTTGGTGTTATATAAGATGGGGGAACTCCTATCTAGCCGAGTCATGATCTACAAAACCTTACAATTAAGATAAAGGGGAGACTAATGCGAGAAACTCATTATTGTGGGCATACTTGGATTGTACTAAAGCAAATCCAGAGAATTGGTATGAAAGTTACTGCTGGCTTTGGGAGGGTTGAGAGTAGAATTGGTCGAACCCTAAACCCCAAACCCTAAACACCCCCCATGGTGCTCTCAACCATCTTGACCTTACTCTTTGCCTTGTGAATTTTAAACATGTTTGATTCAAGGAGGTGTTTATCATAGATGTGTGATGTATGAGAAACTCAGTCTTATATCTGTCCAAGACCACAAAGTAACTTGAAACTTTACCTTTATGACTCATCTTTCTTTCCTCTATCCAAATTTTAAGTGTCAATGGCATTCAAGTAATTAAAAGGCTTGAGTTGGAAATGAAGGAATGGACGAGTCAATGATATAACACAAATAGAAACAAAATAGGGTTTTTGTTTCTTGATTGCCTCTTGATTTTATCACAACAATTGAATTTGATAGGGCTGAGAGTTTCTTCCTCATGGACACTACATTGACAAAGTATACGTTGTCCTTGGAAGCTTGGGAGCAAAGTGATATTGCTCTCTTCTATTTGCTTTGATCCACAAGTTGCCATGTGAAAATATGTTTTTAGTGAAAAAGGGGGCGGCCATGTGAAAAACCTTGAAAAGCTACTAGTGTTATATATTACTAATATGTTATGACTTTATATTGAGGGGGATTTCCTTGGTTTCTCTATGATGGTGTTGTGGATGGTTTCTCTTTTATAGGCCCTCTTGTCCATGGGATTAGGTGCACCCAAACTATTCTAATGTTTGGTATTAGCCTTTAGCATAGTTGAGATGGCCATTCAACTTGAGAAATGTGATTGGAACTTAATAGTTGGCTCGCTTCTAAGGATTCATTCTTAGATGTAGATATTTGGCTTGTACCATAGGTGTCGATGGTGATGCGAGTAGGTATGTTGTAATCGTAGTCCAAGATATGCACGATGAAATTGATGGTTTTGATCTCTTCTGATTGGCCTCAATCTAGGTTATGTTGAGAAATCTCTATACTTTTATCCAAAGTGTTCTAGTTATTCAAGGGACTTGCTTGAGGTTTTGGTTTTGAATTCTAGTACACATTAGTTGACATGTTTTGTCTAGTTAAGGGTGCTTTATCCTACCACTAAAAATGTTACCAATTGTTAACTAACTTATTATATTTTAATTGTAGCCATTTGTAAGGTTTATTATCTAATTGTGTTATTGTTATACATTGTTGGGACATAAAATGTGTAAGCACACTTGTGCCTACATGCGCACGTACGCATGGATGCACATGTAGGTTTTCTCCAAGGAGATGACAATGAGAAAAGGAATTATTGAACGTACTATTAAGCTTGTATGATGTGGAAAACCTATTGTATCATTTTTTTATGATAATGTCAAAACTTGTAAGATTTACTTAAAAGTTAGAAAATGTTTTTTGAGGTGGTTTAACACAAATGCAAATGCTTTTCTTGTGCATACTCTTGGTGGTGATACTCCTAGAAGGGATGAAGTAACTTGGATTCCATGTGCATAGTGAAGTTAGTCTAATTACCTATTTTCAACCTCTTGAATAGAATTGTTACTCTTTGATGTCAACCTTCTTTAATTTGAAAAACACATAATGATGGATTAAAAATGTTAATCTATGTTGCTTGTATAGTTCATTCAGATAGATAAGGAAAGTTTATATTTTGTTTGTCTTGATAAAGGCCACATGATCATCTGCAAAAAGTTTTTAAGTGCAGATATTTCTCTCTTTTGGATTGTAGGGCACATTTTTGATGTAAGCCTTATTGTCCAAATGAAAATCTTGTACATGTCTTCAACAAACATTGCCATATGTTATGAAACTAGCCTTAGTTTATTAGCAACAATAACCCAACTAGTTATACTTTTTTTGCAAAGCCTAAAACCTAGCTAAGGTTTCAAAGTTGAAAATTGAATAGAGTAGTATGTTAACCATACTTTTGAATTTAAAATTGAGTTAGATAGTTTACTTAAGACAAGCCCACGGTACATTATGTTAACAACATGATGATAGGTTGAAATTGATAGAGATGGTCAATATTTATATGATCCATTGAACTTAGCTACCAAACTTGGGTAAGATTTCAAAAATGTAATTAAGTGTGTAGCCTACTAAAGACTACCCCATGATGCATTTGTTAACCATGGTTTTTTAACATTGAGTTAGGTGGTCTGTTTAAGACTACAACAAAAAAACAACATGATGTTGACAACATGCTGACATGTTAAAATTGATAGAGATGGTCACTTTTATGCATGGACCATTGATTATAATGGTAAAACCTAGGTGTGAATTGTCAAATTTTTTTGGAGTCTTGATAAGCTAGATTTATTTAAACATTGTTATCATGGACATTGATAACAAGTGGTTAAATGTGATAACACCTGTAGTTTCACATGTATGGTATTTTGTGCCACCAAGCAAAGTATATTGAGATATTATCATAGAGATTTGGTATTTGACAACTGCAAGCCTATTGCTACTCTTAACGAAGATATGTTTGAAGTTGAGCCTTCGATGTTGGAGACTACTTTGATGTCTTTCTTTATAAATAAGTCATTGGATGCTTGATTTATGTATGCATTACGAGCCTTGACCACACACACACACACACACACACACACACACACACACACACACGTATGAAAGGTGGAGCAGGAGTTGAAGCATATTTTCCCCATGGAATATGACATCATGGCTATGGATAACCTTTTGAGCTTGTGGATCCCAAAGGTGATAGCCCCTCTCACCTACATCACCATATTGAAGAAAGATGCATTTGAGGGACTTGAGATCCATCTAATTGTGCTTGTCTTTGGGAGTATGGTAAAAGGCCTCATATCCAACGACTTGTGAGTATGCGTACAAGGGAGTTTTACGAGACCATACCTCTTCTACAACTCTACCACCAAGAATAGTGCATGGCAATCTATTAATGAGATGAGCGGAAATAGTAATTGCCTCAGTCCAAAAGTACTGTGATAAGCCTACTTGACTAAGCATAATGTAAACTCTCTCTAAATAGTCCTATTTATTCACTTTGCAACACCATTCCTGGGTGTGGTCAATTTACGTTTAATATCCCTCTCATCATAAAGCTGCTCAAATGTTTTAGAGACATATTCACCCCCATTGTCAGATCATAGGCATTTCTGTTAAAAATGTCGGATCTAAGCTAGTTGGCTATGGTGGATGCAAATCATAGAACCGATACATGATAGAGAGAAGAGATTGTAACTCAAGTGAAATAGGTTCCAAGATAGATTAGCTTGGACTCATAAACACAATCTTGAGTGACTCAAATTGAAGGTACCATTCTCCTTAAAATGAGTGTCAACCAAGTACATGCCTTTATAGCTTTTTGGATAGTACCACTGTACCTCACTGTGCATATAGGATTTTGGACATCTCTTCTTAGAGCTTCTAGAGCATACATTTTTGTCATATCTCTCATACAAAGCCACTTATGGGCAAGCCTCTTTTGGGCACACATTCAGCCTCTATGGGCATACATCATTTGCTATTCTCAATAATTTCAACCTATGCCTATAGACTGGTTCTCAACAATAGCAAGAAAGCATTGAGATGTAGGTAGTACCTCTAACTTATGCTTGATGGGATAGTCCCAAACCTTATCCAAATAATTGTCATTGAATGTGGTTACCACCTAGTGATTGATAGGGCATGAAACCACAAATATGTGAATGAACAAGAGCCAAAGACTCACCCACGTGCATAGAACCAAACTTTTATGAGAGTTAGGTGTTTGTCTACCATATAAACAATGATCACAATAGTCAAAACATGAGTAGTTAAAAGGCTGCAAATATTGCAAACAAGTGAGAACTTTAATTTCTTTTAAGGGAGACCCAAGATGGTGATACTAAAGATATACATTAAGAAGATTGTCATAGCCAAGACATGGTTAACAAATCTGGATATAGGTTGCCAACCTTGGTATCTCTAGCAAAAACAAGACTACTACCATGAGTGATCTTCCATGTAGAGTCACCAAAAGAGATATGGTACTTGTCATTATCCAATTGTCTAGATAAGATAAGACTTTTAGTCACAACTAGGCCATGATGTACATTATGAAGCACAAAAGGAGCACCTAGACCAAAAACTAGAGTCTAACATCACCTATGCCAATGATATCCAATACAATGTCATCTCCCGAATTGGTCAAACCCATAACAACATGATACCTATGAAACCAATGATGACATAATGTAACATGGAATAAAGGCCCCAAATCAAGAAGCCACAACATTGAATAAGAAGATGGAGCATCGGTTTACTAAGTAGCATCAAGTAATGAAGTAGAAAGAATGTAGTCATATGAACTGTACTCCAAGGTATTTATCTCTTCTATATTAACACTCGAATTAAAAGCAATGCTGCGATCATTAGAGAATTTGGCATTATCATGTGTTTTCCCTTTGCCTTTTTCATACCTATCAATGTGTATCTTATGGCACTGTGACCTTATGTGACCCTGTTGTTGCCCATAATAATGACAAGTAAGCAAGAACTTAAGACCATGGGACGTACTATGTGATTGCTCATGAGACTTAGATGATTGGCCCCTATTGGGTAGTCAATCTCTACCATGACTTTTATTCCCATTTTCACCATTCCTATCTCTCATTGTAAGTGCATGAGAAGTACACGCTGCATCAATATTCTTCATGTTCACCTCTTTTGTATGTAAAGTACTCTTGACATTATTGATTTTAAAGCCATTGTCATAAGGATTAGCACTCATAGCAATATTTAATCTATCCTAAGAGTCTAGTAGTGTGATAAACAAGAACAAAGACTTTATATTATCCTCAAAATGTAAGCCATGGAAAATAAGCTAGTTGAAAATAGAGTCGAACTCATTCAAATGAGTAGACATAGGGGTGTCCTCCTTCATGCAAAGATCCACAAGCTTTTTCAACCAATGCAATTGATATGCAGGACTCTACTTGCCATACATATCTCATTTCTTTTTCCATAACTCATATGCACGACCATCAGTCAAAATAACATTGAAGTACACTTGCTTAGATTTTGATAATTGGTTACACACCGAGGACCCAATATATAACCCTTTATAACTTTGTTCCATATGTCTATTTTAGAAAGCTTGAGGAGGACTTCGGCACAAAGACAGTTTGGTAATAGACTTGCATAGCTCATCAAGCTTATCCCACTCATCTCTATCCCAAATTTTTTGGCTTGCCTCCCTTAGCTTTTAGTATCCGATTTGCTTCTTTTGCATCGATGCTTGCCATATTTGTCTTTTGATACTGAAATTGTTGCCATCAGCTCATCTATGTTGAAGATATTATTGTCATCAGAGGCATTTGAAGCACCTGCCACCATTACATATAGAGACCAAATAGAGTATGAACTACTATAATAATTACAAATTGACCCCAAAATCCAGCAAAAGAGAGTACAATAGGGAAGAGACTGAGCTAGTACATTGCTATCCACAAGTAGGAAGCACTAGAGTGCTAAATATAGGTGTTTACTCTCAAAGAAACTACTTAGAATAATTTTCAATATGGCTATCCATAAAGCTACAGTAAATGACCATACATCTGTAAGAAAATGATGAAAAGAATAAGCTCCCATGGCTAGGGAGGTCTAAATAGCATCCGGAATATAAAATACAACTAACAATGTAGCAACCGAGTACCAAGAACTATCAACATAACCAAGGTGTCAGATACATAGACGCATAGAACAATGCATCTCAAGCATGTATCCACCATGGAAAATCCATTGAGAATGATACGTATAGGGTATAAATCATCCCACAGTCATGAATCTCTATAGCGAACACTGTCTGTATAAATCATGTAAGCATGAGAAAGTATCCCATTGACTCAAAAGAACCAAGCTCTGTAATGTAAGTACAAATGGCTCCCACTTGAAGCAAATTGAGAATATCAAAGAGCACAACAAAGCTCAATACATAAAGTACATAGCATCTGAGGGCCCAATGACATACATTCATAGCATATACAAACAATAAACCTTCAACCTACAAGTGAAGAATCATTGTATCAATGAACCACTATCAAAAATGCATTCAATCAAGCTCAAATAAGAAGCTATAAGCTCATCATAAACATATCTAGGTATATATTGAGAGATAGGCATGTGAACCCTATGTATGCAAGGGTGGATAAGGGTAGATGGGTGTGAATGAACTAGAGGGCAGGGGGAAACCCTAACCCTAGTCATCTAGAGGATATTTAAACAACCTAGAAGTCACTCTCAATGTAGAGGAGAGTGTACCAGTTGTACTTGTGAACAATTCATTAAGCAAGATCTTCTTCTTGTACTTGAGCTCCCTCTCTCCCTCTTGTGCACACTCTCTTCCTCTCACACTCATATTTCAACATGGTATTAGAGCCATCTATGATCCAACAAGCTTCCTTCAACTCCATTTCCCACTAAGTGCACATGAGCACGTCATTTTCTCACTATACATTTTTACCTCGAAGCTAGCTGCCATACCAACCTCTGTTGGAGGACTTGAGGTGAGAAAATGAGAGCATATTTTTCCTTTCTTTCTTCTGAAGAGTTGCTTTCCAGCTCAGGGCGCTTCAAGATGCCACAATAAACCTCAACATTGGGCAACTAGGAGGATGACATTGCTGGAATTTGTGAATCTGGCATAGATTTTGTAACGATCAGTTCAGCTCGATGGCGGAACTTGCTAAAGGCACAATCATCCAAGCCACCATGGGGATTTGTTAGCCCCCAAGTGGGCTATCTCCGTCTAAGAGGGTTTGGCAAAAGTCCTTCCCTCCTATTTCTCACACAAAGCAAAACCCTAGCTATGGGTTGTCTCTGGTAGCCATAGCCAAAAAGCTTAAACCTTTCTTCTTTCAACATTATATCACTCTATTTGACACTAATAGTGATTCTAATCACTAATTCAAGTCATGTGGAGTCTCCTGCAAATCTGAAAGCTCCATATCAAGTTCAAAGACGCTTGGTGAACATCATTAAGCTCGTGAGAAAGCCGACTTGTAGATATATACTATGAGATGAGTGCTTGTAAGCCCCTTGTAAGCGCTAATGTTACATCTCATAGTCATGTTCATGTTTCTAATTAGCATGTGGAAGATGTTTTACCCTAGATCTCAGTCTTGAGGAGATTAGTTTCTATCTATCTTTAATCATATTCATTAAGTACCTAACTGTCATTGTAAGGTTATGTGTAGGTTATAAACACATAGACCATTGTCCTCATCCCTCATCCCTCATCTCATCTTGTAACACATCACAATTGAGCCTGCTACGTATTAATCATCTTTTTGCTTCTGCACTTACACGCCATTGTGTAAAGAACTAGACACTGCCACCATTGCCTAGAGTAATTGGTAAGACCTTTCTACCATGACCATGGCTTATGCCGATGTTAGATCTCAAATCCGTAAGTTTGATGGAAAATAATTTCATCCATGGAAGGTATTAGTGAAGTATAAAATGATGGAAGGGGGCTACCAGACCTTAATCAAACAGACCAAGGTTATTGATCCATCAAACTCACTTGATGTAGAAGATGATGAAAGATCCCAAGCCATAATCGTGCTTCATCTAGATGAATCCCTAATCCATCAAATTGACCAACTCTCCACTACCAAGGAGAAATGGGACGAGCTTGAAAAGCTTTATGGTGCTACAAGAAAGAACTCTAAAATTTTCCTTAAGATCAAATTTTTAGTTTGGAGTTTAAGAAAGGAGAAGACCTAGGTAAGGTCACTTCTCACATGAAGGGAATCATGTCACAACTATCCTTAGTTCAAGCTCCAATTCATGATGACGATGCCATTTCAATTCTCTTAAAATTTGTAAAGAAGGTATTCCCAACCCTCGTAACTACTCATACAAATATCCCAAATCCAACCTTGGAAAACACCATCCAATCTTGTTTAGATGAGGAGAAAAGGACTGAAAAAGAAGGCAACACCAGTCAGGGATCTACTTCAATAGCTTGTGAGCAACTCTTGATTCACACTATCTCCACCAAATGCTCCTTTTGCAATAAGAAAGGACATCTTGTCAGTGGGACTATTGGAAAAAATATCACGAGAAAATGAAGTGCAAAAAAGAGAGAAGACAGGGCACATTACCAGTAAATGTCCTACCATCCATGAAGTACGAAAAGAATTGGAGGCCAACTTTGCCTACAAAACACTTGATGATTGACTTTTCTAAATCTATGGATCCTCTACTTATAAGCACTCTTATAGCATGGTTTATAAAGGCATCCCATTTTGTTTGAGGGGGGCCATTAACATGTCTTGTAGTCCAATGCCACTGGCATTGGGGGGGGTGTTGAGAGATAGGCATGTGAACCCTATGTATGCAAGGGTGGATAAGGGTAGTTGGGTGAAAATGAATTGGAGGGCAGGGTAAAGCCCTAACCCTAGCCATCCGGAGGCTACTTAAACAACCTAGAGGTCACTCTCAATGTAGAGGAGAGTGTACCAGTTGTACATGTGAACAACTCATTAAGCAAGATCTTCTTCTTGTACTTGAGCTCTCTCTCCCCCTCTCGTGTACACTTTCTTGCTCTCACTCTAATATCTCAACATATATATCAATGCCAAGCATCAACACATGCATGTAGAATCCTCGAAGCATTTGTAAGCATGTAATACATAGACCTTCATAGTGGATGCTTGTTGTCCAAAATTTGCTACAACGAAGGAGCCTTAAAAAATTGAGCTATTCAAGATATAAAAAATCCAACAAGCTTGCCCAAGCAATAAATCAACATCTAGACATCAAAACACCATCTCATAAGCATTCCATCATCATTATGGAGCTCAATGTATGCTGTCCATAACAGGGTATTACAATAAACCTGTACCAAACTGTGAGACAATGGTTGATGCAAACCTCTTCCAAGAGTGCTCAATAGTAAGTCCTTTAATGCAAAAAGTATGCCAGAGTTGCCAAGGATTAAGAAGCCAACCAATGCTTGAAGCATAAGCTATCAAGTAGGGACATGAGGTCAAAAAACCATTGCAAAATATGCATGATGATTTGGGGTCTTCTTTATCTGCTCTTCACCTCAATGATCTTTGAGTGATGCTCTATGGATCCTTTGAAAGTCAGAGAAAATGCTGAGAACAAGCCTTGATGAAGGGGAAAGTCAAAACATACCTCAGAAGTGAAGGATTGTGGCAACCATGAAAGCTTGAAGTGGAGCTCTCTTTTGGGACTAAAGCAAAGAATGATGAAGATCCTTGAATGACCTAGTCTAATACTAGTTGAAAGGTGGAGCATGAGTGAAAGCACGATAGAGGCAAAAGCTATGGATATGTAAGCAAAGAAGAGAGAGATCGGTGTGTGGGAAATCCAACAGTCACAATGTGTGACTTGCCTTACCTTATTCTATTGTTATGTAAAGAATAAATAATAAAGTGACAGTGATGGACAACCGCCAACTGCAGTATGCATGCAATAAGTACATGTAAATATAGGCAGTTAGGCATACGTAGATTTCAATCCCCAACCATGTATATATGTATGTATATATGCCTGTGTGTATGTGTGTGCACATGCACATAGTGAATTGACTTAAAAGGGGAGATCAAATTTTGATCATTGTGAGTCAAGGATGGATGGGAGAGGAGGATGAAGACATAGGTGGATGACATGTTGGAGGGGTTGGGGGGGGGGGGGGGTGTGGTCTTTTTGGCCATCCAACTGTGTTAATGTGAGGAGGTGATAATGATGTGTGGAGAATGGGGGTCGTCATTAAGAAATGGCATCCTATTTCAAGTTGCCATGCCTTCAAAGATAATATTTTTAATTTTTAAAATAGTTCTTATTATTAATAATTATTGCTTATCATACTAACCTATCTAACCTATGTCACTAACCTTACTCACTAATCTAACTAACCGCTAACTACTAAAACTACAAACTTACTATTGTGACCTGGTAACTATACTGACACATTACTAACCTAACTGACTTAGTTATATCAGGTTCAGCTCCGAGGTGTCCAATCTTATTACATTGGTACCATTAGTGATTGAGACTTTGAGTATATTTAGGTTAGTTAGCTTTGAGATCTCCAATCTTATTACACTTAGAGCCTTGAAAATAGGGATGTTTCTTTCAAACATGTCAATGCTTGCTGCATTTAAACGAATTGTGGTTTGATCTCCTTGAGTACCATGATATTTTTTGTAAAATAATAATAACGTTTCTTAGCATTGTTATCTACACAAGGTACCTAACATTACGTTTTAGTTTATATTTGCATCATATCTTTAATTCCTCTATGGGAAGATTTATTGTCTTTCTCTAATACCATGTGTGACATACCCACCCCTAGTTGAGCTAGGGGAGAGAAAGTTTGGTAGTTGCTTGAACGAACTTTAAAAGTAGCACTCTCTAGGCCCCTTAAGATTCACAAAATTAGTTAGTGAGGTGACTTTCGAGTTTGTCTTGCAGGGATGAATGTCATGGTTGACCTATTAATTTCTATTAGCTGGCCAAGAAAGGTCACTCAACTAATCCAAGGAGATGATCTCAAGGCTTCTCTCAAAGAGAGTGAGAGAGCATTGACCTCTCTACCTTGGCATAATCTCACTCTAGTCCCCTAAAATGATGCTAGCTAGAATCTATGACTTGTCGACCTTAAATAATAGTCAAATGTTTGGCCTTTCTAATAAATTTTGTTCGAAAAGCACTTGACTTATCAAGTTCACCCGTTTTGTAGGAAAATGTCATCATGATACCATCTATCCACTCTCCACCCACATATCTTGTCTTTTTAGCTATTTAATTAAGCTCCTAGCACATTGTGGAGACACATAAAAACATATTCATTAATTATCCCATTACATAAGGTTTGGTGAACAACCATTAGACACAATATAAAAACAATTGAAAATAATATTTTCAAAAGTTTAACATAAAACTTGAGAGCACATGTAGTTGGGTTCAGAATATCAAACATTTGAACATTTGAGTTTAGACTTCTACCATTTATTAGTACTATAATAGCTCATTCACTGGTTGGTCTCCCTTAACACAAAAAAATGTTGATAGTTTTGACCATTGTAAGTCAATGCTCTTGCAATATGTGTAGGTATTACTTATATAAAACATTTCAAATCTCTTGTTTATTTATGAACAAATTGATGGGCTATGGTACAATGCCACTTAGCCTAGGGACAAGCCATTTGTAGAAATCATGATTATATTGGAGTAGTGTAAGCATCAAGGAATTGTAATATCTTTAAAAAAAAAACATATAAGCATTGGTATCAAGTACTATGTCTTTGTGAGGAGTTAGTTCAATAGAGGCTAAGGTAGTTTAACATTCTGTATAGTAGTAAGCACTTGTAGGGAAGTGGGAGCTACATGTGTCAGATCTCCTAGATTGAGCTATGGCATGGGGTTGGTACTATTGTATTACTTGTTTTTATTTAGGTGGCAATGATTTATATTTAACAAAATTTGGGTGTTTGACTTTTCTAACATAATCCACAATCAATGTCTTATTATCTCCTTGTTAGGATCTTCTTAATTGGACTAAGTGGTATTCCTAAGACTTGCTAGTTCCATCTCTTTCTTTTGAGAAGATGATTTTTTGGACCCTTTCAATTTCTTCTGTGGGTCAGTAACCTCCTTAGGTTGCTGCTTTTTTGTAATTATGACCTTTGGGGCATTCTATTCATATATGAGAACTAGACTTTCCTTAATTGGCTGGAGTAGTCTTGATTCCAATGTCAACATAGTTTTTAACCACGGCTTTTGTCTAGGTCATGTCCTCTTTCTCCTAAGCACATTGGAGCCATAGCATTGACTAATGGAGATGACATTTCAGGTGACTTACTTAACCATAACCATAGGGTTTCCACATAGTGCTCTTGAGCACATAGTAGGGCCTTAGGAACCCATCGCTACTTTGTGCCAGTTCTCCATCAATGCCTGTGGTTTAACACCCTTGGTTTTCTTTTCCTTCTTAATGAAACTCTTTTCTAACAGCTCTTTGCTTTTTACTTTCATACTGCCTTTTTTTCCTTTTTGATGAAACTCTTCTTTTGATAACTCTTTGGTTTTCACATTCATACCAGGAGAATTCCTATTAAGTGGTTTTCCCTTTTGTTCGACTACAAGGTTGATTTTCCTCTCTAGGGATTTTGTTTGACTTTGAGGTTGGTTGTTGGTCTTTCCCATGAGCAGAGGCTCATTTATTGAAATCTATGATGATTTTGATGCTTGGTAAGCGCAAGTGTATTCAATGTGCTTCATAGTCTACTTTGCATTTGGTTGTGTGCTTAAAATTTCTTCCAAGTAGGACTTCCTTCCCCACATCTCCTTAGTTTGGAGGCATACAAAATTTCATTGGTACATTTTTAGTTCCTATGGCATAAGAAATTTACATTTTCCTAGGAGGGAATATGGGAATCCTCCATAGCGATTGTTTGTCAATGCAAGCTTGAATTTTTGGATCTTAATCCATACATCATAGGTAGAATATTAAAATATGCTCCTTTGTCAATGAGAGCATCAACTACATATTCTCATCTTGTAATTAGTTAGATAGGCAAGTAGTGTCAAGTCTTCATCTTTAGGATTGATATCTATGGCCTTGACATTTCAAATTCAAATGCAGTGATGTGTAGACTATTTTGGCAACTATGGGATGCTTAGTGTTTAGGGAAATTGGGATACATATGTGTGATTCTACACTCTCAATGTCTTTGGCGAGTTTCATTCCCCTTAGGCTATTGTCACATTTGAGGGCAACTTGTAGATATATGTCCTAGGCATTCTTGTCGAAAGAAGTTTTGTCCTCAAAACTTCAGAATTGCAAGAATATAAGGATAAGTCATATTGAAAGAGCTCAATCATGACGACTTACCAATTATCTTTTTGGATTTATAAATAATTAAATTATCCTCATTAATGGGTGGTAAGTCTTCGAGTACTTGGATGTCAAGTCCCACATATTTGCTGAGTTGAGGTACATGAAATACATCATGTATGGACCTAGAAGAAAGTAATAGATATTGATAAGCAAGAGTACCAACTCTTTTAGTGATTTGGTATGGACCATAAAATCTTTGAGCCAATTTATTATACCTACCCTTAAGAGATGGACAACGAGATTTTGGAGCCTTTAAGAACACCCAATCTCCAACCTCAAACTCCACATGCCTTCTTCATTCATTACCATATGACTTCATAATGTCTTGAGCCTTGTGAATATTTTATTTGCACTACTCCATTAGTATCTCCCTTCTCCCTAGCTCTTCTCTAGCTTGAGGACTTATATAATTGTGGAATAAAGATGAGGGTACTTGGACTTCATAACCATAAAGAGCCTCAAAAGGTGACATCCCAATACTCATATGATAAGTATTATCATAACAAAATTTTGTAAGATCAAGCCATTAGTCCCAATAATATTGAGTGCCATGGCAAAAAAGGCCACAAACACACGTCTAACCATCAATTGACTTGCTCGATTTGTCCATATATTTGAGAATGATATGCAATGCTTGGAGTCAAAACAATACCCATGGAAGTGAATAAACTTCTCTAAAAGTTAACCCATAAAATTTATATCTAAATTGGAAATAATCCTCATAGGCATGCTATGAAGTCTAAAGCTTCCTTTCGTAAGTTTCTTTGGTTGAACATTGGGCTTTGGTAGGGATAAAATGAGCTAATTCAATCAACCAATCAACAACCACAAAGATACTATGTTGCCCATGCTTGATTGGAAGCCCCATAATAAAATCAATATTGATATCAATACATTTTCATGAGGAATACACAAAGAATGTGAGATGAACCACCAAATTAGAGGGAAGGATCCTTATTTGCTAATACAGTAGACATTGAGATACATAGTCTTTCTCATCTTTTCAATGCCCCTTCCAATAAAAGCTCTTTTGGACCTTATTAAATATCTTTAATAGTCATAAATTCATGCCAATGGAGATGAATGTATCTCTTGAAATTTTTTCTATTTGAAGTTGGTTAGAGATGTTAAATAAAATCATTCCTTGAACCATAGGAGACCATTGTGCCACTTAAAGTTGGGGAATTCTTCATTGTTACCTTGTTATAATATTTGCATTAACATGGTAGTATGTTCGTCCATTAAGTACTCCTCGTCAATATCATGAATCCAATCTTCATATATGGTAGAGGTGTTGAGATGGCAAACTCAACACGTGCGAACATTGATGATGGACTACCTGGCTAGATGGGTCCGCACGTCTATACTTAGTACATCGGTGGTTATTATATTACTCACATGGCCATTGACTTAAAAACGTTTTGGTCTCCATCTCTCTTCTTCTATTCTTGAGTGAGATTCCTCTTGTGTGTATGGTGTGTGTTTGGTGTAGTAGCTCAAGCAAGTCCCCCCACCACACAATTCTTGACATGGTATCAGAGCACCACCATTGAGAGAGGCTGGTTTTGAAGATTGAAGTGAAGGAGAAGAAGAAAGGTTTGAGCACGCAAGAAATGGGTAAGAAGCTCGCCCATTCTTCCACTCTTTCTCTTGGATAGTGCATGTGGAGGCATCGGAAGCAAGGTAGAGTGAAAATCTTAGATTGCTATGATATTTGGTGTGCGAGCAGAGCACTGTATATTCTATAGATAAGCCCTTTAAGGCTTGCTTTGAGGCCGTTTCATGTTCCGTTTTAGAGCCACAAGGTTGCGGACATCAGTTTCAGGGTATACTGAGATTTCAGTTGTGTTGATAGAAAGTGGATGCACGCAGGTTACAGATTTTGAATTTGTAATTTTTAAGGTGTTTTCAAGAAGCAAACATAAGTTCTATTTGCAAACAGGTTGCAGATTACATGTATTATTGAGCAATCAGTGAAAAATATTACTTGGTGTATTGTTGTACACTTGTTGAAAGGTTGTAAAATACTTACTTGTTGTTTTATATCATTTTTGTGATAATGGCAGAGAACACTGAAAATCTCATTATTGAGAAGATTGACAAGAACAACTACCCTTCATGAAAGTTCTGTGTGACGAACTTCCTCATTGGAAAAGAATGGAATGCAAAAGACAAAAAGGTGATGTATTGACTATTTGTAGTCATTGATAATACTATACTAGGACATATCAGGAATGCAGAAACTTCACATGTAGCTTGGAAATTTTTGGAGAACATTTTTTCATTAAATACAAAGGCATGAAAGATTCAACTCAAGCAAGAGTTGAATACCTTGAAGAAAGTGAAGGATGGATTTTAGGCCCCGGAACGTGCCTAAAAATAGGAGAAAAATGTGGAAATGCGGGGGAAAATGCTCAACCACGAAGGCGACAGCTCGACCTAAGACGATTTTAAGCGTCAAGTGCTTGACGGGCGCCCGTATGACACTCCGAGAATTTTCATAATTTTTTCGTGCGCCTGTGTCAGTCAGTGGAGCTGTCGGTCAGTGCGGGATGTCGAGACGAGTTCATAGAAATTTTCAGACTGACGATCGGAGTCCGTACGCGGAAGATGGCCCGAAACCGGCCGGGGTGCCCAAAGGGGGGCCCAAATTGGAAATACCAAAAGGTGTAAGAGGGGGGGTGACCTTTGGCACCCCCCCCCCCCCCCCCCCCCCCCCCCCCCCCCCCCAATCATGATGAGGCTTGACACACAAGCCATGAAGATGATCATGCCAGGCTTCTGCATCAATCCTACGCTCCATATCGCTGGTCTCCGCTCCCGCAATGATGGACTGTAGAGAGAGAGAGAAAATCAGTCTTTCTCTCTCCTCCTTCTCTCTCCTCTTAACCCCCGTTCGTGCGTGGAAGAGTAGAATGGAAATGGATGGCCAGATGGATGCCGATTCTTCACGAGGCTGAAGGGCAATGCCAAATCATTGTAGATTGCTGATTCCAAGCAGAATTCATGGCTGGAAATCAATCGTGGGACGTGCCAAATTTAATGGAAAAACCCGCAAGACACGGTAATAATTGTTTTTACAAAGAAAATGGTCTTTTGATGCAAATTTGGTTGATAAAAATGTGTTCATATGGATTGAGTTTTGAGTATGTCATGGTTTGAGCTGTTTTCTGGCTGTTCAGCATTTAAAAGTTTTTTGGGCTAAAAATGATGCAATAAATTAATCCACACCTACTAAAATTCTTTTTCTGCTGAAATGAAAAAAAATTTGGGTTCTGAAAAAATAAGGATAAATAAGAGCAATGGTTGTGAATGTTTGGGGGGACTGAAGCATGAGGATTTGCCTCAGTTCAACCCCACCTTCTTGTTCTAGTGTGTGTTTTCCCGCTTTTTATACATAAAATGGTGTCAAAATACCCTATAAATCCATCCAACGACGCAATATTTAAACAAGGAAGGGTAGAGGAGTTGAAATATGTCTAAATGCTGTGTGAAATGATGGGAAAGTTGCTGATTTCTATGCATAGCATTTAGGACGGATGATAATTAAAATCAAGAGCTTAGTAGCACGAGGATCACCTTGGTGCTAGGCCCATGCAACGAAGTGCGAACGGTAGTTGGAAACCATTAAAAGAATGTTTTTGCACTTGTGCACGATACTATTTGCTAAATAATTGAGCACTAGGCATCCACCAACTGCATGGAGCATGAAAAAGATTTTAAAAGTATCAGTGATCAGCTCCTGGACATGCATTGCAATTGGTTTATGAGGACATGACCTACGTTGAGTGAGAGACAGGATACCCATGCTGTAGGCTAGTCGTGGGATCCTAAAGGGGAAATCAAGTAAGGACAATGGTACATTCCTGGACACACTTATTGGGTACCGTGAGCGACGTTTGTGCGAAATGTCTAAATGTTGAGCGACGCATCGAGGGGCCAATCCCCAAGGTGTAGGAGAGTCGCAGAGGGTTGACGGCATTCAGCCGTAGGAGGAACCCCATGTGTATGTGATTCGAGCCTTTTGGCTATGTGAAAGGGACTCCCTCTGAGGAGTAATATTGGGTTAGGATCAGTTGGACTACAACGTATTACAAACGCAATGTTTAGGAAGGCAGAGATTTTTATAGACGCTCCTGGCCGCGAGGCCGAGGGGTTGTCTTGTGCGTAGTGACGAGGCCCGGCTAGTGCATGAGCCAGTGCCGGCCCGTTTTTAGGTCCATCAGTGGTGCGTCTGTCGGGAGCCGCTTAAAAGTGGTGGTTCTCGAATCCTGGTTGTTTAGGGACCAACTAGCAGTTTATGCCAAAGGATACTGAGATTGATCCGTTATTTATTGATAAGCATCGTCTAGCAGAAATCCAAAAGCAAGAAAGAGACAAAAGAGCTAGGCGACGTGCTGAAATTTTTAGGAGATATTCCCCTAAGCGTAGCGGTGCTGAACCCTTACGAGGGAGTGGATCTAGTGGTCTTAGGACCACAAGCAGCAAGTTAGGAGAAGGTGGAAGCTCTAGTGCTCCCCTTCCTGCCATAAGCCAGTCCACATCAATTGCGGGAGGTGTAACCCCACCGTCCCCTATTCTTAGTACAAATCCAATCCGCGTCATGGCGCAGCCTATTGCAATTCCAGCAGGAACGACGGATTTGCCGGCTCTAGGTTACCCGCTACCCATTTTTAATGGACTAGTTGAGGAAGATGCGGAACTCCACATTAGGGAGTTTCAAAAGCTGATGTTCAACTGCCGTATCCAAGAAGAAGGACATTTAATGATGTTCTTCAATATGACTCTCAAAGGAAGAGCCGCTATATGGTATCATGGTTTAGAAGTCGGAACCATATTGAACATTGATGCATTTTATGGAGCTTTTCGAAGGGAGTTTGCCCCTGAAAGGGGTGGGCAATATTGGTTGCGTGTACTCAACATGACCCGTCAAGAACCACATGAGGATATTCGTGCTTATGCGAAGAAGATAAAAGAGGTTTTCCGTAAGTTGGACACCTCTATTCCTATCCCCGCAGCTGCCCAATTGCAATATTTCCTTCATGGTTTGGACTTTAATATCCAATTGCAGTTGAGTAGTGTCCCCTTGGGGGATATAGATACTGCCATTGCACGAGCACAAGAGGTGGAATCCCGACTACAAGCAGCCTATGCTTCTCGAGGCAATTCGAACATGGGTTTAGTATTGGGAAATAATGTGTCAATGGCCAATGGCAGTAGTAGCCAAGGGATAGCAATGGCTAACCCTAATGGGAGAGGAAACATGATGCAGAATGTCCCTTTATTACCAGCTCCCCCTAGCATATCGATGCATACGGGCAGTCAAATGGCTCCAAGTGGTGGAGGCCAGGAGGTCAATGTTAATACCATGCCTGTGGCTCAACAACCAGTCCCTAATCGAATTGTTAGGCCGATGGAACGACAGGGTAATGACCAAGGCTATGAGTCGAGTTCTTCTAATGTTCTTGGCGAGGTTAAGGACATGATGAAGCATTATACCGACATGATTACGGAGCAGTATCGACAAATAGCCGTTGATGTTAACTTCCTTAAAAAACAACAAAATTTGATAGGAAGTAGATACCCAGAGGAGGGTGCACCTTCGAGGTTTAGTTGCAAATGGTGTGGCGGGCAGCACTATCCAAGAAATTGCCCAAATGTTAAGTGCGACATTTGTGGAAAATCCGGCCATTTAGCAGCTACTTGCTGGAGTAAGATCAGTTCCCTCCAGCGAGGAAGTCGGCAACCAGGGCCTGTTAATCATCGTGCCCAAGGAAATGATTCCCAGCGAGAAGATGGGCCTAAACAAATACTTCAACGACCAAAGACTACAGTGGAGGGGCTACCTAGTGGTAGTGGGGTTAGTTTGATTGAGGCTGTACGCGTTAATGATGCTGAAACCTCTAATCTGCGAGCTGTCCATACAAGAGGTCAAAAGGGTAGAGAAGCCGACAAGGATAAGCCTGTCGATGGAAACCCTAAACAAGGCGACAAAGGAATGCAAGTTTTGGACCCTTCCATGGAAGGGGGACCTTTGAAGCCCGTAGAAAGTAAAGCCGATAAGGAGCTACCAAAGAAGAAGGTGAAAGTTAAGAAAGAGGCAATAAAGCCGGTTCAGCGCCTTAAAGAGCGGATGGTTTGGCATGAAAAGCGAGCTCTATCGAACTATCATGAATTCGATTTGGCGAGCTCTCTGTGTGAAGTCAAGCCGGATGTGAATCTTTTACAGCTTATTAAGCTTTCCCCAGGAGTACGCAAGGAATTTAGAAAGATCCTACGTACCGGGTATATCGTAGAACCTTTGGGTATTGCGCGAGTTGCTGATGACTGGTTCGAGCATGCTGAGAAGCATTGCCCAAGGGTTGCAACCTATGTCGATGGGATATTAGTAGATTATGCCATTGTCGACACGGGATCATCTGTTAACATTATGAGTTCTGAACTGATGGAAAGGTTGGGTCTTGCGATTCAGAAAGATACCTCCACAATTCTTAGAATGGCAGATGATAGTTTGAGACAGCCGAAAGGCTGCATTACTAAGGTCCATGTCACTGTTGCAAATGTAGAATGCATGTTGGACTTTAGGGTGATTCGTTTTGCAGGGCGGCCAAGTTACCAAGTATTACTCGGACGACCTTGGATCTTGCAAGCAGACTGCCAAGTAGATATACCCACCGGTCGACTGATATTCGGTAGAGGTGCCCAGCGTGTGGTGGTTGATGCTTATCCTGAGTCCCCGCAGAGTGAGAGAGCTCCTCTATCTTCTACAGAATTGGAGACATTAGAAGATTTATCTGCCAGTGAGACATCATCGAGTGATGAGTCTAAAGAGGGATCCACCACGGAAGACATCTATCAGATCACTTTGAATGAGCCGATAGAGGGCCAAGATCGTATAAGAGATGCAGATGTTATCGAGCTAGACCTTGGTACGCCTGATGATTCGCGGCCAATCAAATTAGGTTCTATGCTCAGCTCAGCAGAAAGGGAGGACTATGTGGCCTTGATCCAGGAATTCCGTGATATCTTTGCCTGGAGTTATGATGAGTTGAGAGGCATTCCTCCTAGTCTTGCTGTTCATACAATTCCGTTGAAAGAGGGCAGTCGTCCTGTACGGCAGAAAGTAAGGCGTATGCCTTTCGAATTGAGGGACGGCCTGTTTGAAGAGTTACAGAAGCTTCGAAAAGCGGGTTTGATTTTTCCTGTGCAACACACGGAATGGTGTTCGCCAGTTGTGATTAGAAAAAAGAAGAATAATCAAATCCGTTTATGTGTAGACTTTAGAGAGCTGAATAAGCAGACAGCTAAGGACTACTACCCGTTGCCATTTATTGACCAGATTTTGGATCAATTAGCGGGTAGGGAGATATATTCGTTTATGGATTGCTTTGCAGGATATAACCAGATGGCAATTGCAGAAGAGGATAAGTTGAAAACAACCTTTATCACTGTATTTGGTACTTTTGCGTACCATGTGATGGCCTTTGGTTTATGCAATGCGCCTGGTTCGTGGCAACGAACAGCAGATAAGACATTCGGTGACATATCCTCTGAAGAGTTGAAGGTGTTTACTGATGACTTAGGGGCTGCCACCTTGAGAGAAAGGCAGTTGATCATTCTAAGAAAATGCTTTGAGCACTGTAGACAATTTTGCATCGCCCTAAACCCACAGAAGTGTGTTTTTGGAGTACCTTATGGGCTATTGCTGGGTCATGTGGTCAGTTCAGTAGGGATTGCGACAGACCCCGAGAAGGTTAAAGTTATAGTTGCCATGGGTCCACCACGCACTCCGAAGGAAGTTCATAGCTTTCTGTCTTCGGTTGGTTACTACTGAAGATTCATCAACGCCTTAGCAGAAAGAACGTTGCCGCTTACAAATTTATTGTCCTTTAGCTGTTCGTTTGTATGGGGTGACCCTTGTAAGGTAGCATTCGAGGATGTGAAACAAGAGCTAGCAAGAGCGCCCGTTTTAAAAGCACCTAAAAGAGGTGAGGTGTTTTATATATTTTCAGCAGCCACGATGTATAGTATCAGCTGCTGTTTAGCCCAAATTTGGGAGGAGAAGTGGTACCACCCGATTGCTTTTGCTAGTCGGAAGCTGGGGGTATCCGAAATCAATTACACTTACATGGAGAAATTGTGTCTAGCGATGGTCTTTGGGACCAAGAAATTCAGGCATTATGTTCTCTATGAGAAAGTCGTGCTTTATACGAAGGCGGAGGGACTTCGATTATTGATGAATAAGCTACAGCCGCCTGATCGTTTAGCGAAGTGGTTAATCACTTTGCAGGAATTTGATTATGAAATCAAGAGTAAGCCACCAAGGTTGCAAGGCATCGTGGAATGTCTTGTGGACTTTGGGGAGCCGAAAGAATCTGTGGCTGAAGGTAGTGACATGGAGTTGTTATTTAAAATAGATACGGCATCTATTCCCTCCTGGTATGCTGCAATAACGCATTATTTATCAACAGGAGAGGCGGGATCCGAATTATCTAAAGCTGAGAGAAGGAAAATTAAGCAGCAAGCGTTAAAGTTTGCTTTGATCGCAGGTACATTATATCGGCAAGGGGTTGATGATATCTATCGCCGGTGTGTGATGCCTGACGAGATGCCATTCATTTTGGAAGAGTGCCATGATTCTGCTTGCGGTGGCCATTTTGCTGGACGGCTTACAGCACAAAAGACTTTAAGAGCAGGTTATTAGTGGCCTGCCATCTTCCAGGATGCGTTTGCGTATGTTAAGCGATGCGATATTTGCCAACGGCATGATAGTCGAGAGAATAGGAAACGACCACTCACCCCTATTATGGCGATACTTCCATTTGAGAAGTGGGGAATAGACTTTGTGGGTCCTATTACTCCGTCGTCGACTACGCAAAAGAGGTACATCATTGTCGCAACTGACTACTTCACAAAGTGGTCAGAAGCACGTGCAACAAGGAAAGATTATGCTAAAGAAACTGCTAGTTTCCTTTTAGAGCAGATAATATGCCGGTTTGGTCCGCCGAAAGAATTAGTGTCGGACCGCGGAACCCATTTCCTGAATAAGGTGATCAAAGGTTTGACAGAGATGTGGCAAATCAAGCATAACAAGACAACCCCATATAATCCGCAAGCCAATGGTTAGGTTGAAAGTACCAACAAGCAGCTTGTGGGCATCCTGTCCAAAATCGTGTCGGAAAAGAAACGAGATTGGGATAAAAAGTTATACGTGGCAGTGTGGGCCTATAATACGGCCTTCAAACGAGCCACTGGCCATACCCCATTCAAGTTAGTATATGGGGAGGAGTGTGTCTTGCCTTTAGAGATTGAGCTGCCAACTATTCGGTTTGCCATCAATCATTCTTTGAGCGATAAAGACGCACTTTTTGAACGCTTGACGACACTGGCACATTTAGATGAGCTTAAGTTGCAGAGCTTATTGCACCAAGAAGTGGCAAAGCGCCGAATGAAGCAGCTACACGACCTCAAAGCCAAGAAATACACCTTCAAGAAAGGATAGCTTGTTCTGTATTATGATGCACGACGTGAATTATTTCCAGGCAAGCTAGAGCCTAAATGGGATGGGCCCTATAGGATCGTTAGAATAGGAAAGAATAAATCCACAGTCTTGTTAGCTGACCTTGAGGGGATAGAATTTAAAAATAAGGTTAATCTTAATAAGATTAAACCTTATTATTTCTGATTGCACTAATGCTATGACTGCCTTGCAGGTCTAGGCGAGATCGATCAAACATCTGCAAGGAAATCGTGATAGAGGTTGATGGGTCGTCCGATCCCTTATTTAGATCACCCATATTTAGAGCAGAGGTATCATCAGGGAAAGCTCATTTGGTGGAGCAAAGGATACAAGGTGATTGAGCAAGAAGGCGGGACATTTATTTGGGAGATCAAGGTCTTCTGCCATCACTCCCTACAAATTTTGACGAGTATCCCTGTTGAATTCAATGACGATGGAGGGATGGAACCTACAGTCCACCCGTTGAATATGCTGAACTTCGATTATCATAATTACGAGTAGAGTTCAGGATGGCGGGATATGTAAACCCTTTATGGACGTACACTTTGTACTTTGATGGGGCGTCCAGGGGTCCATGCAAAAAAGGAAGTGTAGGAGTTGTCATCCGAGACCCCCGACGATGCATTGTCATGAAGTTAGCTGCTTATCTCGGGGTGAATTTTACCAATAATATGGCAGAATACAAAGCCCTGATTATGGGTTTGAATATGCTTCTATCCAATTATGATGGAGTTCAGTGATAGATGAGACCTTACATGCCCACATGCGAGAGAGTGCATCAGCCACTACCATATCCTTGCCACAGGTGTGAGTAATCTCAAAGTCATAGTTTTGTAAGGTGGCTACCCATCTGCATTGCTTGGGAGTTAAGTTGGGTTGAGTCAAGAAGTATTTGACCACACAGTGGTCACTTTTCACTTTAAATTTATTGCCATACAAGAAGTGATGCCACTTTTTGATAGCATGAATGACTACCAACATCTCCTAATCATAGACATGCAACTATCTCTCTTTATCATCCAATTTGCGGCTCTCAAAGGCTATCACACCATGTTCTTGCAACAAGAAAGCACCAATACCCCGTCCACTAGCATCACACTGAATGGTAAATTCTTTCAAGAAGTTAGGGAACACACAAGAATGGGGGCTGAGGTAAGCAATTCCTTTAGCTGAAAACTATGATTAATCAAGGCATCCCAAAAGAAGGCTTCTTTTTTCAACCTATCAGTCAATGGTGCTGCAATTGTAGCATAATGGTGGATAAATCTCTGATAAAAGGAGGAGAGACCAAGAAAACCACACAATGAGGTGGTGTCAGTGGGGGTAGGCCACCAGTCCCAAACACATTGCACTTTCTTAGGGTCAGCTTAGATGCCTTTCTCACTAACGATGTGTCCCAAGTACTCAACCTCAGTTTGCATAAAAACGAACTTGCTTTCCTTGGTAAACAATCGATGCTCTCTTAGTATATAAAAAACTTTCTTGACATTGTGTAAATGCTCATGTAGTGACTTGCTATAAATGAGTATATCATCAAAGAATACCAACACAAACGATGTGTCCCAAGTACTCAACCTCAGTTTGCATAAAAACAAACTTGCTTTCCTTAGCAAACAATCGATGCTCTCTTAGTATATATAAAAATTTCTTGACATGGTGCTGCAGTGACTTGCTATAAATGAGTATATCATCAAAGAATACCAACACAAACTGGAAATGCCATGGGTGCAATATCTTATTCATGAGGCTCTGAAATGTGACGGGGGCATTAGTGAGCCCAAATGGCATGACAAGGAAGTGGTATAAGCCACGATCAATCTAGAAAGCTATCTTAACTTCATCACCCTCTCTCATTCGTATCTGGTGGTAATTGGATTTCAAATCAATCTTGGTGAAGTAGCGGGCTCCCTTGAGCTCAAGTCATCAATTCTAGGGATAGGATACTTATTTTTTATAGTGATCTTATTGAGATCACGATAGTCAATGCACATTCAAAAGGACCCATCCCTTTTCTTAACCAATAGGATTGGGGAGGCATAAGGGAAAGAGCTAGGCTCGATGAATCCTATCTCAATGAGCTCCTTGACTTGCTTGGTTACTTCCTCTCGCTCACATTTAGAGAGTCCATACGGGGGCTTATTGATTGGTTTGGCATGGGAATCCAAGTCAATCGAGTGGTCTACTTACCTCTTAGGTGGGAGGGTAGTGGGGGGTTGAAAGAGATCCTGATATTTAGCCAAGAGTGCCGTTAATGCTGCATCTTTCTTCCAAGAATTGTGCTGGTCCTCAACATCCTTATTCAAATGCAAAACAAAGATCTGTGAGTGCTTCTTAAATTCCTTTTTCAGTTGTCTTGCTATTATAAGCTGAAAATATGCATTTTCTTTGATGCCTTCCAAATGTACAAGCTGCCCATGCACCTCAAACTCCATGTACAACTAAGAGAAGTCCATAGAAATCTTTCCCAACTGCTTCAGTCAATCACAGCCTAAGACAACATCCAGGGGGCCCATATCAAGTGTAATTAGGTCCATTACTGATGCATAATTTCCAGCCAACCTGAGAGGCACTTGTGTGCATACATGGGTGCTTATCTCTTCACTCCCGTTAGCCACTTGGACTTTTAGAGGTTGCTGTAATTCAATAGGAATACATGTGAGATGGGCAAGGGTGGATTTGTTCACAAAATTGTGTGTGCTGCTACTATCTATGAGGATATATACATTCTTGCCATTAATGTTTCCATGTACCCGAAGAGTGCTCGGGCTCCTAGAACCCGTCCATGCATCCATGGAGATCGAGCAAACTGATATGGGGGTAAGTTGGGGGGGGAGTAAAGTATCAGTTCCAGGCAAGCCAAATGCGGGGTAGCCACCAGGGTCAAATGGGAACCCATCCAAAGAATCATATAATTGATTAGGGTCAAGATCCTCTTCAAATTCTGCATTTTCGGCATGTGTAATCATTGGTGGTGTGTCATGTGGGTCCTCATCCGCTCTATCACAATCTTCCAACACATACATGCTATTAAACCTAACAATGGCATTGTTAAATGGGCATTGGGATGCATGATCGGGCATGTATTTATCCCCACACTTAAAGCATAAACCCTTAGCCTTTCGGTCCTTAACAACATCTAGGGAAATGAATCTTTGGCCATTCAAACCTAAGGCATTCTGAGTCTTACTTTCAGCATACTTTGTGTCACCTTTGGGCGGAGGTGATGTCCCAAAACTACCATGTTTTCTCTCAGCATTAAAAGTCAGATAAGTTGGCATCTTGGGGCTACCATTCAATGCACTATTGTTGCGATAATTTCCAGCATGTGGGGGCTGCCTAGTGGGGTATCTTTGCTGTCTTGAAATGGGCTACATGCCCTCATTGCGGCGGTATTTCCTGCCATACCGTTTAGCCAATTCTATAGCGTTAAACAAGATGGTTGGCTTTTGAGCCATTACATCAACTGAGAGATTCAAATCCAGCCCATAAATGTATTCATGCAATTTGGCCTCAGCACTGACAACTTCCACATACATGGATAGGTTCATAAACTGGTTAGTATACTCTCGCACAATGAGATTACGCTGGTCAAAATGATACCATTGCCTTGCCAAACGTTCCTTCTCTACGGGGGAGACAAAAACTTGAACCATGTGCATCTTGAAATCTTCACAATCACAAATTGTTGGTTTTCCCTTTGAATGTACCTTCACCATGTGTGGGCAAAGCCCTCCAAGTGAAGGGAGGTGAAGACAATTTTGGCCTCATTAGTGTGGGGTTAAATGAGGAAGTAGGCTTTGAGTTTAGAGGTCCATTCCTCTAACTCAGCCGGGGATGAGGATTGCCCATTAAATTTAGTAAAGACAATCTTATCACGTAATTCATTTTGGCCCTGTTGCCCATGCATGCCATGTGTTGCATGCTTCCCATATATACATTGCTGCCCATATATACCTTGCTAATCAAAATGTCCCTAGGTGCCATGCTGCCCATGCATTACATGTGGGCCAAACTGATTATTAGGGCCTTGCTGCCCAAAATTTCCATGCTGCCCATGCAATACATGCGAACCAAACTGAACATTGGGGCCTTGTTGCCCAAAATTGCCATGTGCATGCTGCCCATTACCATATGCATACTACCCATGTGCACCCTACATACTATGCTGCCCAAAATTTGCATTTTGCCCTTGCATATAGCTTCCACTATGGGGAAGCTGCTGTCCCAAGGATGGGCTGGAAGGGTTCGTCACGAGTGAGGGGAGGATGGGCTCATCATGTCGCGTAGAGGGCTCGCCCAACTCATAGGTGCTATGGGGAAAACCATGGGTGCTACCAAAACCTAGCTGGCCACGTCCCGTCTCCAAGGGGGAAGGGCGATTGGTCTCACGAGGAGAACCATGCTCCTTGGGCTGAGCCGAGGAGGGTGAGAGGGTGGAGATGAGGGTTCCCATGCACTCTACAAGCAAGTCCATCTTAGCCATCATCTCTCTATGACGCTGATCTTTGCGGTTTTCCATCTCCCTATGGCGGTGTTCCAACTCTCGATGCCGATGGGTTTCATGTTGGTATAGTGTGTCGTTAAGCATAGCAAAACGGTCTGTCTCGAGGGCACCTTCTTCAAGCATGTATTTACGATCCTCTTGGGCACAGCTAGGATCATTCATAGATGCACGGGAATCTCTGATCTTGCGCTGGGAGTCCTCCTGGGCCTTGGATTTACCCTTATGACCTGCCATACTAGGTGCAATCCAAAGGACCCCCTATCACAAAAACTGCAATATCTCGAGCTAGGGAGCTTCGATCGCCGAGCTTCTTGATTCGAAATGGAGCCCTTGATCCTCTCTATGAGGCCATGCAAAAATATTTCTCACAATAAATATGCAAAATTTGCTGTAATTGAATTTTCAGAGCTGAGACGACATGGTATACCTATCTCCCACTACATACATCCACCATACATCCATCAAGTCATACATGTTCTTTGCCAATACATGTGCATTTAGCCATCATACATCCACCAAGTCATACATTTTCTCTACCAATACATGTGTATACATCTGTTATATATCCACAAGTCATCCATTTGCTATCCATACATGTGCAAGGTGCTTGGATGTCAATGATTGGGGCTTGAGCCACCTATTTAGAGTACTTGCACCTGCAAACAAATTTTGGGCTTCAGATCACTGGGAGGTGGGCAAAGTTATGCCCGGGCCGTGCACCCCTTCAGGGTCTTTGATGGCAAGGGGGGGTCACCCCTCTTTTATCTTGCCACCTTGCTTGGCATCGGGCTTTTCCTCACCCGGAATATGCATGGCAGACATTTATTGTTAAGCAACTAGCATGATATGCATTTATAAATTGACGATTGGGCCTTTCATGATATGCATGATCAATAAGGAAAATGGGATGGAGAAAGGGGTTACCTCTGCAAATCAGTGACTCACTGATTGCATCACTTACCCTTTCTTACAATTTTTGGCTTAATGATCAAGAATCAAGACCAAGCATGATTATGGATTAGGAGTTGAATTCTCAACCAATAGGAAAGAATTTTGAAGTGTGCTCAATCATGCATGCATTTCAAGAAGTGCATAATGAAAGAAGGCAATCAATTGGTAATCCCTAGCTTCAGCCTAAACAAGAATTCATGTAATTCTTTAATCTCTCCAAGCAAGAGATTGGGCTTAGCAAGTGGTTGGAGAAGAGAGACCAAGAACCATGAGACATACCTTGCTTAAGCTTGGGGAAGAGATAGTGGCTACCCACTCCAAGAAATTCATGGTTGTTCTCCTTCTTGCAGCCCATGGTCGTATGGAGCCTTCAATGTCTTGTGGCTCGCACTTGTTGAAGCTTGTGGCTGCTCCCAAGGCTCTCAGGACAAGAATTTGAAGGGTCTTCAATGTACCTTGAGCTCCCTTGAAGGTTTCATGGCTGCCATGGTTGCTGCCCACAATAGGGTTTTGGGAAGTGCCAAGAAGATGAAATGTTAGCCAAGGAGGTCAAAAGTGGGACCAAATGAGTGCTTGGAGCTGGGGTTTAACGCTGAAGACCATCATGTCTGGAGAGCGACGAAGGAACACGTTTGGAGCTTGGCTCTCTTCAACGGTCATCATGATGCAGATCTTTGTGAAAACCTTGACCGGTAAGACCATCACGGTAGAGGTCGAGTCCTCTGACACTATCGACAATGTGAAGGCCAAGATTCACGACAAGGAAGAGATTCCTCTTGACCAGCAATGCCTTGTCTTCGCCAGAAAGCAGCTTGAGGATGGCCAAACCCTTGCTAATTACAACATTACACCAATCCAAAGAAGATTAAGCACAAGAAGAAGAAGGTTAAACTCGCGGTCTTGCAATTTTACAAGGTGGATGATTCTAGGAAGGTCCAATGCCTTCGAAAGGAGTGCCCCAATGCAGAGTATGGGGCTGAAACTTTCATGGCAAACCATCATGACCGACATTACTGTGGCAAGTGCAGTTTGACCTATGTTTAACGGAAAGCCTAGGAGCTTGTTAGGGCTTTAGCAGGGTATGGGATGGCACTCAGGTACTCCAGGGTGAGCCCAAGGTCCCAAGAAAGTGGATGGAGGTGCCATGCAAGCCCTAGAAGAAGGGGGAGAGAGATCTTGCAAGATTTCGGGTTGGAGCTTCCATGGCAGCTTGAGGGTCCTAAGAGAGAGAAGGGGGAAAACCCACTTTTGTAAAAGATAGTCACGATTAGTCTTTTCCCTAATTCTAGAGGGGTCTTCTTGGAAGAGGCACGCCTAAAATTGCTATGTGAAGTAAAAATGAGCTGCCATTCTTGCCCTTTTGCCTCCAGATGTGGTCAAACCTCCAGTGAGCTCCCCAAGAAAGGCTGCCATAGTCTTCAAGAAGGCCGACAGCTTGTCTGAGTACTCCCTATGTACATGTGGGAACTGTGTAACTAGGATTTTCTAACTATGAAAAAATGTAAGGAGCCTAAATCTAAGGAAAGAAGAAGGATCAATGACAAGGCTCTGATACCAACTGTAATGAAGGAGACCTAGCTAGCCTAACTAAGGGAGAGAAGAGAGAGAAAGACTGTAGGAGAAAAAGAAGAGGAGAGAGAAAGGCATGAAGAAGGAGAAGTCATGAGAGCTGAAGAGAGGTGGAAGAGAGATTTCTTGATAGTTCCGTGATGCCTGAGGAAACCCTCTTACACCTTTTATACCATCAGTGTGACTTGTATTTTCCCATATGCCCGGTTCATTACATGGGGGAGGCGAAGGGGGGAATGCTTTAGGGATCAAAGCCATTCATCCTAGAACAATCTAAGTAACTATATTCTTAAGTTGCTTTACGAGACCTCCTAACTCATTCTTGAGCTTTTGTTACAAATATACACTAATTTTATCTAATTTTGGATTACCTTCCATGCTGGAAGATCAATCGTGATGTGGTCATCCTCTTTGACTTGGCAAGTCTTTGAAGTTTGTAGTTGGATTCCCTTGGAGGGAAAAAAAAAAGATTCTCCAATGAAGGAGGGTCCAACATCATGTTGTGAAAAAATTCTTTTTCAAAATAGACTCTCTCTCTATATAAAAGCCAGACAAGCTAATATTTTGAAGTTCGCAATTTTCAATGTCATTAATTCTCATGAAAAGTATATTCTATCCATTTTTTTTTCAAAAACTACATTTTATTCTTCACATATCTACATTTTGGTGCTCAATTTAATTTTCTTATGACCAATACATGTGGAGTAGGCCAAAATCCCCTGAATGAGTGTCAAAACCTGAAACAAAGTCAACCATCTTTGGAGTAGAAACATCCAAAAAAAGCTTCAAAGGCCATGTGTGCAAAAGATAGTGATTTGGGATTGCAAGAAAAGGCTTGAAAGGCCACATGGAGAGGTCAAAAACCTTCATTAATATATAGAATAGATGTTTGTAAATAAAATACTATTTAGTAATCAATTTTAATAGTAAAGAGTACAATATTAAATCAATTTGACATTCAAAATATACAATTGTAGTAGTAAATTTGTTATATTGAAGTTAATTTAATTTTTTTAATAATTAAAGGTAAGTTAATTTAATACTAAGCTAATCAAAATATTACTAATATCAATATATTTTAATATTAAAATTTAGTAAATGATTTGTTATAAGATAAAAAAATTAATATCAAATTAGTATAATATTAATGTTTAAACATTTTATTAATAAAACCATTGATTATACAAATATTTCAACAGAAATATTTTAAATATTGACATTCCATATTAAAGTTTTTTGTATTGACATTGTTAATTAAAAATATAAATATTCTTAATTTCAAAGGTTTTAATATTAACAATTTACATATGAAAGTACAATGTAATATTCAAAAATAATGTTTGTTAAAAACATATCTATTTAAAAACTTTATAATAAGAAAATTTTATATGGTTACATGTTAATGCTAATATTAAATTTACATTATAATAATCCTTAATTATTGAGATATTTTAACATTAATATATAAAAGAACCGCTTTTATGATACACACACACACACACACACACACACTCTCTCTCTCTCTCTCTCTCTCTCTCTCTCTCTCTCTCTCTCTCTCTCTCTCTCTCTGTGGTTGGATTTGCATGTTTGCTCCCTATTCTTGACTCCAACTATTACTCCTCCTCACTTAGCTCTTGTTGGGTGGTTTTACATCCACTCTCTCGCCTCAACGTGATGCCAAGTGACGAGGCAAATTTTTGATTAAAAAGATTATTTTAAAGTTGATAAGTTTAGTATACTAAATAGTTTTAGAAGTACAACACGATTTAGTAATCCACTTTAACAATAAAAGATTATAATATTAAATTTATTTGACATTTCCAATAAAAAACTTATAAATTAATTTTAAAAATCTTATAATTAAAGGCAAGTTAATTTAATATTGAGCTACTCTAAACATTACTTATATAAAATAATTTGTTTATTCAAATACAAATATAATACATTTTTTATTATTTAAACATTCTTATTCACGTTTTATTAACACACTTATTGTAAGTCATAAACATTTTAATAATATAAAATTTTACTACAAATATAAAAATATTCTTATATTAATACTATATATTAAAGTTATTTAGTCTTAAGACCTTCAATATTTTTTAATATTAAAAATTTAAATGTTTTTAAATATTAACATTGTATATTAGAAATTTTACATATTAATGTTCTAATTCTAAATGTTTTACTAAAAGATTAAACATTCTGATTAATATTAATCTTTTATATTAACGTGTACTCTAATATTGAAAATATTATTGATTAAGAATAAAAATGTGTATTTTAAAGAGTTTAGAACAAGAAAATGTTATATTATTGTGCGTTAAGGTTAATATTTAACATTACATTATAATAAGCTTGGACTATTGACATGTTTTTACGTTATGATAACCTTGCACTATTGATACTATTTTACATGCATATTAAAAAAAAACTAGTGTTATAACACACACACACACACACACACACACTCTCTCTCTCTCTCTCTCTCTCTCTCTCTCTCTCTCTCTCTCAGCTTGGCTTTGTGATGGGTGTGCTCAAGTCATGACTACCACTCTCTTTGGCATGTCTGAGTCTTGGTTGCCACTCTCTCTCCTCTTCGCGAGGTGCCACGTGAAAAGGTTAAAACCATTCCTTAATATATCTATACTATTAGTTAAGGAGAGGTGGGGGGTGGGTGCCACGTGGCAGCCCCCCACCTCCCCCACAAAAAAAAAGAGAACGCGGTCTGGCACCCGCCCTCCCCCCCCTCCCACCTCCCCCACAAAAAAAAAGAGAACGCTGGCACCTCCCCTTCCCCCTAAAAATCACATCCGCCTCGGCGCTTCGAGCCTAGGGGCGGAGCGCCTAGTAGGATAGTTAGATAGAAGATTGAGAAGTTTTTAGATTAATATTGGAAATCACGTTTCCTTTTAACTCACTCACACATAGACACACACCCAGACATACTCATATTGGAAATCACGTTTCCTTTTAACTCACTCACACATAGACACACACCCACACATATGCTCTCGCCTGGGCTCCGGGTTCCCCGTGCGACGTGCGTGCTCCCGGGCCTTGACTGCCACTCTCTTTCCTCTTTGCTCAACTCCGGAGAATCGCCGTGCTACCGCACCCCGCGTGGAGAGGTCGACAAACTCTCCTTGGCATTACAAAAGGAGATACATACTCTTTCTTAAAACGGGGAAGAAGGCTTTTAACTTCTATTCTGTAGGGTGAATGCAAAGAGTTTGGGACATGAATACGGTGGAGGTCTTCTTCACGGACGTGGAGCCCCGTCTGAAGGCTGCGTTGCTTCAGCTTGGCAATGAGTCCACCATCTTTGAGCGCCTGATGTACAAAAACTCCAATCAGCACCGCAGGGCCCTCTACTTTCGAAGGCTTTGCCAGGTACTCCCAAAATCTGCAGCATCTTGCATTCCCAAATGCAGAATCCCAGTGATTCTGATGGCCTGTTCTTGATACAAAGGTGAGAAGAGATTTGCGCCTGTTGCGGTCCGCCTGCTTGAGTGAACTAGTGCAGAGCGCGGCTTCCAACCTAAAGTCTTCTCAGAACGAAGAACCACGCCAAGCATCGTAAGTCTTGATCATTACAAGTTGATTATGTGGAACATTCATCTTGCTACAATTCCATAATGATGGAGAAAAAGGATAAGGAGAGAGGTACCGTAACAGAAACCATGAATTTGGTTGAATGCCAATGCTTGTGAGACATTAATATTGAGAGTATACGTGTTAGGTCACCCGAGAGGAATCAGGTTATGAGGTACCTTGATATGGTATTTTACGGCCAAGTAGAGTAGACATAAATGCAGTTGAAAGACGACTCACGTGGATGTGTGATGTGCTTAATTTCGTCAAAGCAATTATCAAAGTTTTTTCAAAGTTTAAATCTGCACACTGTTCCAGTTGATGTTTCCAAAAGTGACCAGGCGGCTGTATTATATTCTGCACATCTGCGTTTTGAGCTGGCCTTCCTGGACAGATCTGCGTTTTTTATTCAGGACAGGTTATTCTCTGTTCTTGGCTGGTGTGGCAGGTTTCAGTCTTTTTTTAAGGCTGTGTTTCTATCCTGCATGCATCTGTGCTTTGTTGCAACCTGCCTTCCCTGGCATCGAGGCCTCTGTCTGCATTGCTGTACATCAGTCTTTTCCTGATCAGCAGCTTGAGGATTGTGTTGTTCGGCAGTGTCCAGAATGACGCACACTATTTCACCAAAATCGACCTAAGGTCTGGATACCATCAGATACGAATAGATTCGGAGGATATCTTGAAAACTACGTTTCGAATGTAGTATGGACTCTAGATTTTTGGTCCTATCTTTTGGATTGACCAATGCTTCCGCAACTTTCCAGTAAATGATGAATGATTTGTTTCGTTCGTATTTAGGAAAGTGGAGTCGTTTTCATGAACGGCATCCTTATTTATAGTAAGTCATTGGAGGAGCATGCGAAATACGTGTGTCGTCTTACGTCTCTTACGACGAGAATAATTATTTATTAAATTATCCAAGTGCAATTTTTTTTGCACAAAGCTGTTATATCTTGGTCATGTCATCTCCATTGATGGCATTCAAATTGATTTAGAAAAGGTACGAGTAGTGCTCGATTGGCCAATTCTTGTGACCATTAAGCAAGTAAAATTTTTTAAAGATTTTACGGGGTTCTTTTGAAAATTCATTAAGGACTATGCTCATATTGTTGATCCCTTAATACGTTTGCTTAAAGATATCCAAAACAAATAGAAGCACGTTAGTCTGCTTGTTATTTGGATTAGTGAGCTTGATTAATATTTTCAAACATTGAAACAGCTTGTTACAAATTATGCTTGTTTTATCAATGTTGCAAATTATTGATCCGATAAATCTTTTGAGGTTCATACAGATGCGAGTGATTATGCTTTAGGTGCTGTCCTTTATCGGGATGACCGACCTATTGCATTAAAGAGCCATAAGGCCGTCGAAGCCCAAATATGTTATACCATCCAAGAGAAGGAATTGTTGGTAGTTATCCATGTGCTTAAAGTATGGGGTCATTATTTATACAATGCTCGGTATATTATTTAGATTGACCACCACCCTTTGAAATACCTTTGTGATCAACTTAATCTTCGTGGTTGTAAGACAAGATGGACGGAGCTTTTGTAGAAGTTTGACTTCGAAAGTCACTATAATAAGGGTGCAACTAATATGGTTGTTGATGCTCTTAGTCAAATTCCTAAAGTCAATGCCTTGTCTTTCTTCAGTTTCGATTGATTTCTATCTTTCTCCCAACACTCTCAAAGGGCGTTGCCAAATGCCAAACAGTTTGGGCTAGATCCCGAAGCAACGCAAGAAATAAAGCTATTCGAGAAGATAATAAAGCGCTGTTTGATGAGTCTACGTAGTATTAGGTAGTTGGGGGGTTTTCGTAAAAGCAACGGGAAAAATTGCGCAAATACCAGTTAGTAATTCTTTCTTAGGTCTTTAAGCCAGTAAATGCTTTGGCCCAATCGATCGATGGAAAGGGTCAAATCCCAGCTTCTGAGTCTAGATCAATTGAGTCTCCTGCACCATATGGGAATTATTTCAAGACGTTCCGGTGGTAGAAAACGACCTGAATCTGCAGGAATTCGGGAAGGTTGAAGCAATGGCCAAACCGATCTTCACTTTGATAAGATCTGGCAACTAGTTAAAGAGAAATCTAGTAGCCCAGGAAGCTTAGGTGGTCCGGATGCTCGAAGGCTAGCTACTGAGAGAAAGATGATAGAAAAAGTATTCCATTTGAAACGGATTACTTTTTAAATGAGACAAGTATGCGTGCTCAATGATAAGGATATTCACAATAAAATTTTGTACGAGTGTCATGATGGGCAGAGTGTTGGACACTTTGGCATACACTGGACTTTGGCCTTTGTTACTCATCATTTTTATTGGTTGCCTATTAAGACTATGGTCGAGTCTTATGTGCTTGTGTGTGTGCAGTGTTATCTTAATAAACTTGAATGACATAGATAGGTGGGGATGTTGTATCTCCCTTTACAAATCCTTGATAGGAAATGGAATAGGATTTCTACGGATTTTATAGTAGGATTGTCTTATATGAATTGAGGTCATGATGCAATCTAGGTTGTGGTTGATTGATTGATGAAAATGGCTTGATTCATTCATGTAAAGATGACCGTAAAAAGCCATGAGTTGGTTGGTCTCCATGTTGAACAACTTTATAGACTTTATGATAATGAAATAGTCAGTGATTGGGATCCTAAGTTTATTGGCCATTTCTAGCAAATGGTCTTTCAAAAGTTGGAAACTTGATTGTTCTTGTTGTCCTCCGAACATCCAAAAACTGATGGGCAAACCGAAAGGACAAATCAAACCATGGAGGATATGCTTCGCGTATATGTCTCCCATAGATAATATGATTGGGAATGTTATCTTCCTTAGATTGAGTTTGCTTATAATAGTGCTAAGCATTTGGCTACTATTTATAGCCCGTTTATGCTTATGTATGATTATGAGCAGAAACCATCGATTGTCACAGAGCTTAGGGGGGTGATAATGTAGTTTATAGTTGACTTTCAGCACAATATGCATAAGATGCTGACGATTGTGAGGAAAAGCATTAAAGTAGCCCAAGATTGTGCTAGGTTTTATGCTAACCAACATCTTATTACCAAAGAGCTCTAGAAGGGCATTTGGGTTCACTTTAAAGTCCCAAAGCACTTTGATTCAATGACTATCGGCAAGTGCTATAAATGATCTTTGAGATATTGTGATCCTTTTCAAAATACCAAGAAGATAAGTAGTGTATTCTATGATTGGAAATCTAAGTTCATCTTGTGTTCCACGTGAATTGTTTGAAAGAATGATTAGGACAAGGTGAATAGATTGCTCCGACGATTGAGGAAATCCCATGGCTTGAGGATACTACTTGTTACATTCCATTCGACCTCGAATTGGTTCTGACCTTAGGAGCAAACGATCTTGTCGGACTGTTTATCTCAAGTATTTGGTCAAGTGGAAAAACCACTCGGAGGTGGAGGCTACTTGGGAGTGTGAAAATCAGAGTGAAAGCCAAGATTGAAGTATGTGCAAGAGGGAGAGAAGAGCTCATAAGTACAAGAACAAGTCTTGCTTATTTAGTTGCTCATGAAAGTACAACTTGGGTCACTTTCACTCAAAAGTTGATATAGACTCCTGGGCTGTTTATATAGCCCCAACTGGCTAGGGTTAGGGTTTCCCCTTCCCCTTAGGACCATTTACACGTGCCTGTCCTTATCCACTCCTGCATAAGGAGGGTTCATATGCCTATACTCTCAACACCCCCTCTCCTAAAAAAAAAAACCCAAATTAGGATGGCTGTATAGAACAGGCTTACAAGGATGGCTATAGGCAGAAGGGATATAAGACTCGGAAGAGTCGAGCATTTGTGGATTGGGAGCCAAAATTGGCCTCCAATTCCTTAGGTACTTCAGGATGGTTAGGACATTTACTTATAATATGTCATGTCTTCTTGCATTTATTACATTTCATCTTTTCTGGGTATTTTTTCCAACAGTTTTTTGCAATATATCCCTTCTTTGTACAAAAGATACACTTATTGACAACTGTATACACTAAGACCTGGTCACCGGATGTTGGAGTAGATGTCTGACTGGTGCTTCCTTCTTTGTGATTCCTTTTTTCTTCATCCAAATAGGATTGGATGGTACTTGCCAAGGTAGGATTGGGAATATTAGTAAGGGTTGTTACAAGTGTGGGAAAGACCTTTTTGACTGCTTTTAAAAGAACGGCAATATCATCCTCATCATGGATTGGTGCTTGCACTGAAGGTACACTTATTGACAACTGTATGCACCAAGACTTGGTCATGGGATGTTAGAGTAGATGTTTGACTGGTGCTTCCTTCTTTGTGATTCCTTTTTTCTTCATCCAAATAGGATTGGATGGTACTTGCCAAGGTAGGATTGGAAATATTAGTAAGGGTTGTTACAAGTGTGGGAAAGACCTTTATGATTGCTTTTAAAAGAATGGAAATAGTATCCTCATCATGGATTGGTGCTTGCACTGAAGAAAGCTGTGTCATGAGGCCTTTCATATGAGAAATAAATTTTCCCAAGTCTTCTCCTTCTCTATATTCTAAGCTGAAGAATTCGATCTCAAGAAAAATCTTAGCGTTTTTACATGTAGCACCATAGAGCTTTTCAAGCTCATCCCATTTTTCCTTGCCAGTGGAGAGCTGATCAACATGATGAATCAAGGATTCATCTAAGTGTAACATGACTATTGCTTGAGCACGTTGATCATCCTCCACATTAGAAAGGTTTGTAGGATCAACAGCTCTAGTCCCTAGAATGAGAGGCCTATGATCTCTCTCCATCGTTTTGTACTTAATGAGTACTTGGCAAGGGTGAAAGTCTTTGCCATCAAATTTACGAATCTGAGGACGAAGGTCGGCTTAGGCTGAGGCCATAGGAAGGTCTTACTACTTGCTTAGTGTAAGTAGCAGTGTCTATTCCTTTACAAGGGGCCACTAGTGGAAGTACGACAGTAATGTAGATTTTACAATTAAAACTTCAAGGTTGAGAATGGTTGAAAATCATACATATGAAGTATTTCGAAATAGGACTTAGGTGGTCCTTGCCTTTGACCAACCCTTTTTTTGTGCTTGATTGTTTTCCTTGGTTTTAGTGAGGTGCACTTTTGGCTCCTCCTGATAATGTGGCCTATTAGAGGAGTTCTTGGTGGAACAAGGCTTATCAATCAACTGTGTGCTATGGGATGAATCAGAGGAGAGTACAATAATACTCATTTCTTTGATTTACCAGTAGCAAACAGTAAGAAACATCAGTTGAATGCATCAATAGTGCTAAGAAGCACTTGTACCAACTTCCATTTTTCTACTTATAATGAAGGTCGATCTTTATGAGCTTAGGAGTGCCCATGGAATGAGAAGAGACTCTGCATTTAAGCTCCACAGGGCAGTAACAAATCTTGACAAGGGTTTTTCAGTGATTAAAATCATTGTTGATAATGCCTAGATTGAAAAAAATGAGAATAAGAAAGCTTGAACCTTCCTGGCTATGGCTGCCACAATTAGGGTTTTGCTAATTGTGGGTAATAGAGAGGGGATTTCTCTAAACCCTCTTAGCTGTAGATAGCCCTCTTGGGGGGCAATGAAAGCCCCATAATAACCGAGATGATTGCACACATAGCAAGCCACGTCGAGGAGCTGAACTGGCGTCAGTGAAATCTGCACCAATTTTGGGAGAAACCGCAATGCTGCCCTCCACATCGCCCAATCTCCACGTTTAATGCGCCATGCTGAAGTGCCCTGAGCTGGGGAGGAGATCTTCAAGAGGAACCTTGAGCTGAAATGCTCTCCTTTGCTCTCCCTAGGTCCTCCAATAGAGGTGGGTCAAGTTGTGGCTATGGAGGTCAAGAGGCAAGAGGTAGAAGTTGAAGACTCATGTGCACTTAATGGTGTAATGAGGGTGAGGGAAGCTGAAGGATCAAAGGTGGCTCGGACACCTTCCCCTCAGGACCATTTACACGCGCCTGCCCTTATCCACTCCTGCATAAGGAGAGTTCATATGCCTATACTCTCAACAGGGAGTTGGTATGTTCATTGAAGAGTCGTTTTCCTCACTTCGTTCCTAAGGATATTTCTGAGGACAACAATCATTCATAAGGGGAAGTGTTATCTCTATGGATATTTGCATGGGCGCTAGTATTTCTAGTCATAGTGGTCATGAGGTAACTTAGTGTGAATGCACTAAGGGCACCTTGGGGTTAGGGCAATAGTCCTAAGTCCAGTCTTGTAAATAGGACTCAAGGCCCTATTGTGCACATTTATTGTGTGATCACCACTCTTGGACTCTTGGACCATTGGCCAATGCATTCGTACATTGGGATGGTGTGGGTTGGTGATATGGGACGCCAAACCTTGGGATGTGGTCATGGCCCAAAGTGCTGCTAGCTTCCAAGCTCGAGGTGGCTTTGTGGTTGGGAGGTGAGTTTGATGTCGAGTCCCTTTTATATTCAGTTTATGTCTCGTGTGTAGGTTGGACCTTAGGGGGACATTTCACTATAGCTCTACCACTCTTGTTGCTAGGGTCAAGAATGCCTTCACGGATAAGACTTGTTTTAACAGGTCGAATTTCACCACTTGGTCAAACTTCATGCAACAAGTGCTTGAATCTTAGGGTCTTTGGGACCTAGTTGTTAGTCTAGAGTCTATGTTGGATCCTCAACTTGCTCATCTTGATGACGTCTGTTAATAGAGAGCCTGCAATCCCACAACCAATGTTCAGTTAATGCAAGGGTTGCTTTTTGAGTTCTACTCTTAGTTACAACATTTTCCCCTCATATTTGAGTGTTGGAGTCATCCCATTGACCGCTATGCAACACAAGATCGCACTCGACGTATCAATTTCGACTTTGAGCATTAGGAGTTTTTCATTAAGGAGGAGGGTGATTTGAAAGTCTAGTTGGCTGAATATAAGCGGTTACTCGTTGAGGCTACCACTACGAGCTCATCGAAGTCACTTGACGATTAGGTTATATATATATTTTAACAAGTTGTCTAAAAAGTATTTCCACTTCATCCAATACATTATCTCATTGCTCCGATTGTCAACCTTTTATGTGTGTTATGCGAGGATACATGATAAAGTCCACAAGAAGTTCTCCCTACATTCTTATTGAGAGAGGGGTCTAGTTGGCCCTTCTTTGCAAGAGAAAATCGGATGTGGCAAGAACTCTCAAGGTATGAAGGCAACTCAGAAAAAGGGTGATACCCCTTAGACAAAAACAAAGACACCAAACTCATTTGGTAATGACTCCCTACAAAGAAAAGAGATCAGGCCTTGTGGACAAAGAATGTTGTACCAAGGCCCAAGGTTTGTTACCTAAGAAACCACAATAGACTGCTATGATTGCTTCCACTCTTGTTGGACAATCCGATGGGGCTATGCCTTCCACTATTGCCCCATTTACTCCTTCCGATACAGTTGCTGCCATTGGACATATGATACACGGACAACATCGGTAGCCTATATCTTTCAGTACTCCTAAAGGATTATTTGATTGGTTTGCTGGCTCCTTACCCATTGCATTATTTGCATCCCTTTTGGGGTCTCCTCTTACATCCCACCCTAGGCAAACTTTTCCACCTCATCATGCTTTTCATTAAAGGGTCTCCTCTTACATCCCCCCCTAGGCAAACTTTCCCACCTCATCATGCTTTTCATTGGCACTGACTTGTTGATGGCTATACCTTTAAGCCAATACTTCTCTAGGTCCCTTTGGACATCACTAGGTTGGTCTATTATCCCTCCCTCTAGGTCTTTCTTCTTTTGTTGCATTGACTCCTTTACTCATACACATTTTGCACCCTTCATTTAGCTTTGTTTTGTTTTGCATTGGAGCATCTCACTACTAATCCGTGTTTTGCAAATTATTCACTTTAGAGTTTTCTCTCCTTTGGTTATGTGTGTGTTTTTTTGTGTTTTGTCTTTTGTGTTTAGGGTTTGCGTTTATTGCGTTCTTGTTTAAGTTATTGTGTTTGAGTCGTATTCATACATTTCGTGTTTTCTCTGTGCAAACTCTAACGTATCTTTGCACTGAGTAGGTGCAAGTCCTACCCTCTCTACTCGCCTCTGAGAAGCTGGATGGGATGAACTATCTGTGAGAGTGCGCAGCGAAAGAAGAACACGAACACAGAGGAGAGGAGAGAGGAAGCAGAGAATGAAGGAAGAAAATCTGCACTGACTGAGATGAATGCTGAATACACTGGAATGGACAGAACAGTCCCTGCACGCAGCCCGGAGCGTCAGTGAGGGAACCAGGACAGACTGGAAGCAGAGGCAGCACCAATGCCGGAGACGGAGACGGAGGGAGCAGTGCTGAACCTGCAGAGCATGAATGCTGGACTGACTGGGGGGGCAGCTATAAATAGCCCCCAGCCAGAAAACTGGCCGACCAGCTAAACTGGCCGACCTGGCCAGATCTGGCCGACTATGGCCAGATCTGGTCCGACTGGCCAGTTCTGGTCCGACTGACCAGAACTGGTCCGACTGCCCAAAATAATGGGCAGTCACCCCAAAAAACAGCCCAGATCTGGGCTGTAAAATGCCCAGGGCTGCATGCTGACTAGAGCAGCCTGAAAACACACTGACAGAGCTCCTCTGTCTCCTGTCAGACTCTGACAGGAGCTCACAACCAGGAGATGACAGACTGAGACTAAATAAGAGCAGGCTAACACCCCCTCTCAACTCCTGGGAGAGTCTGAAGACCCAAGAACCGCATGTGATGAAGCAAAGAAGCCTGAGGCAAAGGCTTCGTAAAGAGATCAGCTGCATTGGCCGCCGTAGGACAATAGACCACCACCAGCTCCGAATCCACGATCCGCTCTCGAACATAGTGATACTGAACCTCAATGTGCTTCGTACGAGCATGAAACACCGGGTTCTTGGCCAGAGCAAGAGCACTCTGGTTATCCACGCGCAGCTCCGTAGGTCCGGTCTGGGAAAAGCCAATCTCCGCGAGTAAGCGACGGAGCCAAATTGCCTCCATAGCGGTCGAACATAGGGCCCGATACTCAGCCTCTGTAGAAGAAAGTGCCACAGTAGGCTGCTTCTTGCTGCTCCAAGAGACAACACCAGATCCAAGGGTGAAAGCATAACCTGTAGTGGATCGTCGCGAATCCACATCACCTGCCCAATCAGAATCACTCCATCCAGAAAGGGTAATCCCATCTCCATACATGATCCCAAAGGATCGAGTCCCCTGCAAATAGCGAAGAACCCGCAAGGCCGCCTGCCAGTGATCCTGGGTAGGAGTCTGCATAAAAGAAGACAATAAAGCCACCACAAAGGAGATATCCGGCCGAGTGTGAAGCAGCCAGATAAGAGAGCCGACAAGGCACCTGTAACGAGTGGGATCGGTAAGAGGAACTCCAGCGGTCAGTAGCTTGGACTCAGGGTCCATAGGGCATGAGATAGGCCGACACTCAGCCATATCAAACTCCGAAAGAAGCTCGGAGATGTACCTGTGCTGCGAGATAAAAATGCCCTGTGCCATCTGATAGATCTCCAGACCAAGAAAGAAGTGAAGGATCCCTAGATCCGTCATGTCAAACTCCTGCTGTAGAATGGACCGTGTATGCTCCACCTGCTGAGTGTCGCTCCTTGTAATAATAAGATCATCCACATACAAGATGAGGAACACCGAAAGAGAATCCACAACCCGTAAGTAGAGGTTGGGATCATAAGCGGAGCGCGCAAAGCCACTCTGTAGAAAGAAGCGGTCAATCCGCTGGTACCAAGCACGAGGAGCCTGCTTTAGGCCATAAAGAGCCTTCCGCAGCCTGTAGACATGATCCTCCTTCCCCTGCACAAGAAAACCAGGAGGCTGTGAAACATAAATCTCCTCCTCAAGAACGCCATTCAGGAAAGCAGACTTGACGTCCATCTGATAGACAGGCCAACGGTGGTGAGCAGCAAGAGCCAAAAGCACTCGGATGGTGGACATCCTAGCTGTAGGAGCAAAAGTCTCAAAGTAATCCAACCCTGCACGCTGGGCAAAACCCTTGGCAACAAGCCTAGCTTTATGCTTGTCCAAGGAGCCATCTGCAAGATATTTGGTCTTAAAGACCCATTTCACACCAATCACCTTCCGTTTCGCGGGACGCGGTACAAGCTCCCACGTATGGTTGCGCTCGATGGAGTCGAGCTCGGCCTGCATAGCCTGTCGCCAAATATCCTGTGCAAGAGCCTCCTCCACAGTGGAAGGCTAAGAATCCTGAAGAATCTGTGACATAAGAGCATAGTTCACACATAGTGAACTGTCCCGCTGGGCCTGTAAACGGGCTGATCGACGAGGACCTGTAGAAGAAGCAGGAAAGTGAGTAACACCTGAATCCTGCATGAGCCGGCGATACCATAAAGGAATCCTGAGAGACTCCTTCTGTGAGGGAGATCGGGGGATCTCCGGAACCTGTAAAGCACCCAAGTCGGAGAGGGATTCCCCCTCACCGAGTGAAGGTAAATCCTCCGCATCTGAAGAAGGCTGTATATCCCGTGAAGATCCCGAAGAGGCGGTAGAAGAGCTCGTAGAAGACGAAGGCACATCCATCAAAGGGGAAAGGAAAGCCGAAGGAGGAGGAATAGGGGGGGTGCTAAGGGTGATCCTGGAAGGAAGTGAAGGGAGAGAAGGTGGGGGGGGGGGTCCGTCGATGATGAAGAAACATCGGAAATAGAACCATCAATCGGATCCTCAGAGGCCGAAGCCTCATCAAAGATCACATCCCTGCTCACCTCAACCTGCCGCGTCGTCGGGTCGTAGAGCCGATATCCCTTCGTGGTCATACTATAACCAACGAAGATAAGCTTTCTCGACTTAGAGTCGAACTTCGTCTTCCTCTTCTTCTTGTCCACATGGACAAAAGCATCGCACCCAAAGATGCGAAAATGGGACACGGAAGGCTTCTTTCCAAAGAAAGCCTCATATGGAGTCATGTCCTGTAACGCCGAAGTCGGAGAGCGGTTGCGTATATGCACCGCTGTAGCCACCGCCTCACCCCAAAGGAAATGAGGAAGACTCCTATGCTCCAGCATAGATCGGGCCATCTCAATCATGGTCCGATTCGCACGCTCCACCACACCATTCTCTGATGGTGTGTTCGGATGGGAATACTCCACCCGAATACCATGATCCTTGCAAAACTGAGAGAAAAGGTGAGAAGTGAACTCTCCACCATGATCAGCTCGAACACCACGGACTTTGGAAGTTGTTTGGGTCTCCACAAACACCTGCCACTCACAGAAACGGGAGTACGCCTCGCTCTTGTACTCCAGGAAATAAGGCCACACATAACGACTAAAGTCGTCCACAATCAGCATCAAATACTTGGCCTTCCCAAGGGAGGCCGTGCCCATAGGTCTGCAAAGGTCGGTATGAACCAACTCAAGCGGAGAAGAAGCCCGCCTAGAAGCAACCTGCGGGTGAGGCTGCCGGTGCTGCTTGCCCCTCAAGCAGCTAGGGCACAAAGTGTGAAGAGGAGGGAAATCAGGAAGTCCCTCCACCATCTTCCTCCTAGAAGCCCGGCGAAGAGAATCGAGGTTCAAATGACCATACCGAGCATGCCAGAGCAGCCCAAGCTCATGGGAAGTCCGCGCAGCCAAGGCTGTGAGCGTATAAAGCCCACCCTCCTGTGTACCTGTCCAAAGAGCATCACCTGTAGAAGCATCCTCCACTGTGACTGCATCCTGAGTAAAAATGACTCGGGTACCTAACTGAGTAAGACCATGCACAGATAATAGGTTAAAGCCCAAATCAGGCACATAGAGAACTTTGGCGGAGGAAGACCGCCTGTCAGAAAACATAGGTAAAGTCCCCACTCCATGAACAGGAACTGTAGAATTGTCACCAATGGTGACTGTACCCCCTCTGGAACGAAGATCCTGAAGCCAATCCTGACGGAAGGTCATATGTGAAGATGCTCCACTGTCGACGAGCCAAGGCTTCTCCTGTGTGGTAGAAGCTAGGGCAGAGTCTTCCTCAACAAAGAGATGCACAAACGCAGATTCTGTTGTGGCGGGGGCCGCCTTCGAGTCCTCCTCCTTAGGCTTCAAATGGGGATACTTCTGCCAACACTTCTCCTCGGGATGAGTGCCCTTCCCACAATGGGGACACTTCGGCTTCTTCTCCTTCGCATCCTTCTTATCCTCCTCCTTCTTGTCCTTGGACTTCTCCTTCTTTTGTTTCTTCTTCTTGCCACCACCTGTGGCAGCCGTAAATGCCTTGGTGGAGCCACTGGCTCCCACCTCTTTGAGTCGCTCGTCATGCTCCAAGACAAGCGGGGAAAACTCTTCCCATAGGAGAGTCTCACGGGTTCTCGTAGTGATGAGGCTGGTGTAGAAGACATCATATCGGGGTGATGGCAGCTGAGTCAACAGAATCATCGCCATATCCTCAGACGATATCAGACGACCAAGAGAGGCTAGCTCGCCTCGCATATCCTCCATCTTCGTGATGTGCTCCTTCATGGAAGAAGAACCATCAAGACTGAGCATCCGCAACTTCTTCTCCAGTGAAATCTTGTGGGCAAATGTCTTGTGCTGATACAAAGACGCAAGCTTTGTCCATACTTCCACCGCGGTCTTTAACCTATGAACATGTACAAGAACAGAATCATGAAGACTCATAAAAAGAAAGGAACGGGCTCGAGAGTTGAGCCTATCCCATAAGGCTGCACGGTCCATAGAGGTGCCATCGGACGAATCCACGGGGGGTCGGTCGATGGGCGAAGAAACAAGATCCCATAGATCAAAGGTATCAAGGATGCAAGCCACCTTGCATGACCATAGGGAATAGTTGGAACCATCCAACTTGTCTTCCTTCGGAAAGGAAGGGAGAATCGGCACCTGGATAGAGGGAATCAAGGAAGGCATCCGCACAGTTGATGCAGTCTTCACTGAAGAAACCTTCGCAGTAGATGGAACCCTCTGAGATGCATGGACTGAAGAAGGACGAGTGCGAGGAGGGTCTTCCCGATGTCGAACTTCACGATAGTCCCGCCTCCGCTCAGAGGAATGATGAGAAAGAAGCTCATCCTCTGAGTCTTCAAAGCCTGAAAACTGGTAAGACATCTTCCAATCTGCAAAATACCAAAGAAAGTTGTGCCGCTGACGAAATAGGACCAACAGTGTGGTCACCAACCACCAAGATGCAGGCAGAGAGTGCCTACAGCCACCTGGATCTGCAAAACGCAAATAGATCTGATGGCGAACACCAGAATCGAGACCACCAGCACCGGGAACTTGCCCAGACAGAGGTCGCCTGCAGGATAGAAGCAGCCAGGGTAGAAGCGACCTGCAAAACAGCAAAACGCAAGCTGTAGGAGGGTCGCCCTGCAGCAGAGGAGGTCGCCTGGCAGCAAACGCAGGGTTGCTGCGTCACTGGATGACGTGGCAGCCCCTGTGTACAGCAAACGCAGGCTGTACAGCCTTCTGATGCAGTCGCCTGGCTGGAATAGACCTGTTGGCAGCCTCCTGAAGGAATCGCCTGGCTGTTGTGGAACTGTGGACAGCAGCAGTAAGGTATTTCTCTCGTCCTCCGTGCTCTCAATCAGGCGATGATACCATGTGAGAGTGCGCAGCGAAAGAAGAACACGAACACAGAGGAGAGGAGAGAGGAAGCAGAGAATGAAGGAAGAAAATCTACACTGACTGAGATGAATGCTGAATACACTGGAATGGACAGAACAGTCCCTGCACGCAGCCCGGAGCGTCAGTGAGGGAACCAGGACAGACTGGAAGCAGAGGCAGCACCAATGCCGGAGACGGAGACGGAGGGAGCAGTGCTGAACCTGCAGAGCATGAATGCTGGACTGACTGGGGGGGGCAGCTATAAATAGCCCCCAGCCAGAAAACTGGCCGACCAGCTAAACTGGCCGACCTGGCCAGATCTGGCCGACTACGGCCAGATCTGGTCCGACTGGCCAGTTCTGGTCCGACTGACCAGAACTTTCTGGTCCGACTGACCAGAACTGGTCCGACTGCCCAAAATAATGGGCAGTCACCCCAAAAAACAGCCCAGATCTGGGCTGTAAAATGCCCAGGGCTGCATGCTGACTAGAGCAGCCTGAAACAGCCCAGGGCTGCATGCTGACTAGAGCAGCCTGAAAACACACTGACAGAGCTCCTCTGTCTCCTGTCAGACTCTGACAGGAGCTCACAACCAGGAGATGACAGACTGAGACTAAATAAGAGCAGGCTAACACTATCCTCTTTGGTCTTGCCGAATGGAGTGTCTCTTTGACACCTATGACCTTTGGGATATTGTTTTTGTCCCTATACCTCGACCTATCGTGGATCCCCGTGATGGTGTGACCTCAAATTCGGTAGCTTAATGGGATTAGTTGAATGCAAGAGCCCACTCTTTTTCATTTTTGAGTTGTGCAGATTTTGTTCTCATGCATGTAAGACGTATCTATACCACTGCAAATGTTTGGAAGAGATTGACATCTCTTTAGACATTTGGGCATTGTTTGTCTCTCAAGTTGAAGCTACGATAGCTTTTTGTTGCAAATTTCCCTATGATGAGGGACCATATCCATAGGAGGGAGGAGATTCTCGGAGTGAGCTTCCATCCATTGGTTTGTACATATCTTTGGAGGACCTAGTTGTAGCGTTTCTCTCATATCTTCCGTCTTCAACATATGACATATTCTACACTAGTCTTCTCACTTCTTGTAGTCGAGGACGGTGCTTGAGGAGGATGCGCATCACAGTGAGGGAGATTCTGGTGGAGCCTGTGCACATTTTTTACTTTTGCAGCCTTATCTACAAGTATAAGAAAAGCCAAGCAAAAGAAAGGGAAGAGGAAGAAGTTGGAGACATCTTTAGACTTTGATTTAGATTTTGTGGGGAAGTGTGGAGAATATTGTATGTGTCCACATTGTAGGAAGAGCTCGCACTCGAGGAGAAGTGTTGGGGGAAATACCCTCACCTTCATTTGGGAGTGAAGGGTGGTTCTACATGGGAGCGTCCGTGTTTCTACACATTTATCAGGTGGAGGAGCCATCTTTGATTTGTCTTGCTTTGTGAGTAACCTTGGCTCATTGACTATGGTGCATGGAGTCCTATGACTCCTCGAGGTGATTTGTTATAGGATCTCTGTTCATCGAAGGGTATCGTCACTGTTAGATCTCTCCAGTGCTTATTCATGGTGTTGGCACCTTGCCTTTATTGTTCGATTGCTCATGAGCTTCGTTTTAGAGGCCCTACATGTTTTGGACTTTGGGCTTTCACCTTCTCTCAGTTTACGGCCCTACTATACTCGGTACTCACATTGTCTTCATTGAGGAGGCCGTCTTTGTTTTGTAGATTCTTCTTTCTATAGCTGCACCCATTCCCAGTTGTGCACCATTTATCCCACAAGTTCCATCCCATCCCCCACCATCTCCTTTGGAGGTTTTCTCGTACCTCCCATCCCTTTCAAAGGGGTATGATATTAGTGATGTGGTTGTGGATTACTTGGCCCTTTATGTTTCAAAGGGGGCTTTCAAGGATCCTGAGGAGTTACTTTAGAGCTTCTAGTCTACTTTGGGCCTTTTCTATATGGGGTGACCTCTTTTCTTCTTCTCATTGAGCCACCACTTTTTGCCGCCGCTTGACCCTTGGCCCTTGTTGTTCCTATGTAGCATATGGTGCCCTCGTTCCTCGCTATCGTCTTATAGGTGAGGCTTGGCTTACCCATCCTCGACTCGAGTTTTTAGGAGTGATCCATTTGAGGCCTCTTTGTTTCCTTTGGCTTTTGGTGGCCTTCTATTTGATCGATTTTCTATTTGGAGAGGGGTTATTGCTCCTTGGCTAGAATTCTTCATCAACAAACTTCATTGGCATTGGTACTCTTCTTGCAACCATTGGATTTGCATCTTCTTTGGCCTTCAGCCACATCCAGAATCTAAGAGGGGGTGTTAGTAGGGGTGTGCCTTGTACCGTCTTCTCTTGCTTGTGAGCCTTAGTTTGAGTCAGATGAGGACATTAGGAGCTCTGATATTGTTTTTGTTTGTCATTTTCTGTGCTTTAGGCACTTTAGATGGAGGGGACATTAGTACATTTCTTTTTGGGCTCTTTAGGCTGTCCTAGACGCCCATATTTTGGCCTTGGGCTTGGGCTTGGCCTTTTTATTACTAGTTGTGGCCCGAGTTTGCCTATATATAGGCAGCTTGCCCTCTCACACTCATTATCCATCATTGATACTTTGTGATCAGCTAGCCCTCCTCATTTGCCCATCCCGCTGCTACTGTTTGGCCTCCAAATTGACACGTAGAGCTGTGTGGTGGAGCTGGCTGTTGCAACCTTGTACCTTCAGCCATTGCAGTCACATTGTTCCTTCTCTCACCTATGTTGTCTCTCTCTCCTCTCTATGTTCAATTTCCTTATCCATTGCACACTCAATAGTGTCATTATGTTGAAAAGGCTATTGGTGACGTGTGAGATAGTCACTGCTTTCTCCTTCAATATTCCAAGTTCCTGCTACTGTTTGGCCTCCAAATTGACACGTAGAGCTGCGTGGTGGAGCTGACTGTTGCAACCTTGTACCTTCAGCCATTGCAGTCACATTGTTCCTTCTCTCACCTATGTTGTCTCTCTGTCTCCTCTCTATGTTCAATTTCCTTATCCATTGCACACTCTCATAGCGTCTTTATGTTGAAAAGGCTATTGGTGACGTGTGACATAGTCACTGCTTTCTCTTTCAATATTCCAAGTTCCCACCACATTAGCAATAGAGAGAGTGGGTCATTAAAGATTTTTGCAAACATGCAAACCATTTATTCTCAAAAATTGCTTTCTCTTCTAGAAGTAATTTCTTGATATATATCCACTGTGCCACTGTAACCGTTGACAAAGCATATCCCTAAGAGGCAACTGTAAAAAATCTTGGAACATAATAGCATGGAAAAATTAGTGAGATGGAAAGAACTCCTAAACATTGATGAGGATAGTCTTGGAAAGGTTGGTGATAGAAGCTGTGACGACTAGAGTCATTTAATACAAGCCATCTTGAATCTCAAAATCCAAAAGCTATAGAAGGTAAGGTAACACTTTCTTGGCTAAAATGTATTTATAACTTATCCAATCATATATAATTGCTCTTCATTACGCTGAACTTTAGATAACGTTCAGTTTGCTGTTTCAATGCGCATGGAAATGAAAAATCGACTTGTAATAGTGGTAAAAGTTATAGTGGCTGTTGTACACATTTAGTATAATGGCACAGATTCCTTGATGTGTTTTTTGTAAATGAGAGTAATACATTAAGCTTCATGAAGTTTATATGGTGATTCTAGGTGACTCATGGTAATGCCAAACTTCTTTGGGTCAAACCATTTTATTTGTTTTCCTAGATCAGCAAGAGCTATTTCCAAAGATGTTGACAAACTAAGGAGACGATTATTTGGTGCAGCAAAACTTCTACAACAGGTATCCAAATGTTGAATGCTTTCTCAAATTTTTGTGTTTTCATTCAAAGAATAGCATTCTCCAAGTAAAATGTGCTGTCTCTAATGCTTGTGCCTCATAGGTGTTTGGATGTTTACTTGATCAAAGCAAGTGTTCATTGTGTCCAAATGTGTGTGGTCTATATTTTCCCTCTAATCCATGGTAAGGTGGAGATAGAGACAGATAGGGGTGGTGTGACAAGATGCTCTGAACACAAAAACACAATACCAATTGTACGACAAAGCACCAACTAATAACACAAAACACAGTTAGGATTAGGATAACTCGGAGACAATGAACATATATAATAATGAAATGAATGACTGCTGAATATACAATGCTCATGCAGCAAACACACTGTAGAGAGTGAATACTATACCACAAACTCCTGTATCTCGAGGATTAGGAAGGGGGTAATGAGCTGGAGAGTGTGTTGTACTCCGAACAGATCTTGAAACGCAACAAGGCAGCCTCTGGATGTCGAACACCAACAAATGCAGCCAAGGAAGGCTGGATCTGATGCAAATGGCAGTGCAGGAGAGAGAAAGACAAAATCTCAGGTGACAAAATCAACAGTAGTGGTCAGCTGGCTGAAATCAGCGCCGAACAGTGCGTGGTAGGTTGGAAATAGGTGCCAAACTGTTTTAGGCAGCAATGGCCAGCTTGGACCATAATATCCTCCGCGTTCGGGGTGCGGGTAGCAAGCTGAAAGACCTAAAATCTATAAAAACGAGATTGAGGGAGATGGAGGGGAAATTGCCTTTTTATAGAAAGTTTGGGAGTCCCCACTTAACTCTCTCGAATCGTGGCCCATTTTAGGGTTTTAAGTAAAATAAGCCTAAAATAGGCATTAAATAAATTGTTTTGGGATTGTGTAGGTGGCTAATGATATTTCTTAGCTCAACACCCCCTCTTAGGCCCAAAATTGGGCTAGAAAAGTGGGCCAGCCTAAAATTTTGATTACTCCAAGGCATCCCATTCCAAAGTAGCTAGGGCATTGGACAAAGGGTGCATGCCGGCTACCCAGTGGCCTACCAAGACTATAGAGGCGATGGTTATCTTACCAAGGGAGCCCAAGTGATCACCCTAGAGAGGAGGTCATTGAACCAAGGGTGCTCCTCGGCTGCCCAAGGGCCTACCGAGTCTTGCAAAGGTAGATGGATTTAGCAATGGGCTGTTTGAGTTATTTATTTTAGTTTGTTTGCTTGTTTAAAAAAAAAAAAACTACATAAGGAATGGAGGGGCAGCAACTGATTTAAGTATTAGATAGAAAACAAACCCAAGGCCTTTAGAAAACAAGCAAACCTCTCCCAGACTTTACTAGGATAAGTGTCTAAGGATATTGGAAGCGTGTGTGTGTGCCAATCATATGGGGAGTATGTGGGTGGGCAAAAAGGATGATGGGGAGCTCAGCAAGACAAGCAAAGCAAGCAAACAAGCATGGGGAAACTCTTGTGGAGAATTGCCACGTGCAATGCCACGAATACGATGGATCTAGAGTCGATCACTCATGAAAGACCGAAAAGGGGACAAATGTGCACAATTGCATGTTTACATGAACAGAATGCTAACGTATGGGTTAATGCTAAGGGCATAGAAATATAAAACAGGGAATAGGAACATGGAACGGAGATGGGGATGCCAAACCTAGGAAATGGGGATGTGAGAATGGGAACGACATTAAAAAAAATAAAATCCATGAAAAAAAAATAATATTTCACTCATAATCCATGTGGAGTGTTAAAACCAAGGTATATAATCCACAAGGATAAGTCATTTTAAGTTTTAACTTTAAAGATATCATGTATCATTCTAAAACTAGTCATTACAAATTGAATTACAACTTACAAGGCTTAAGAGTTAATCTATTCAATTATAAAACGCATAATACAGATGCCATAAAACAATGAACAATGAACGAAACTTTAAAGTCTAAGCTGAAACAACATGCCAATGATCCCATTGCTAAAAAACTTAAATGACTACAAATATGAAGTCTAATCTTTAAAAGAACATGCTCATTGCTCCAAAAAAGACTACAAATATGAAGTCTAATCTCTAGACTGAAGCAAAATGTGGCATGTCAAAATAGCCCAAAGGGCAATTGCAAGATTGCAAGTACAAATATAATGTCGGTATGGCACAACGGCCCAAGTGTCACACTATCATCAATGATCATAATATCATATACAATGTACATGTGACATGAGAAATCAAAGATCATTATCATAATCTGAGGTTGCTCTAGTTGCTTTTGAAGTGCCAGTCTCATTATCATGTGTACCATGAAATGCTGCATCTCCCTCAACATCAGTATGTGTCTCCTCTTCTTGTTTTATCTCCCACTATGTGAATAGATCAGGCTTTGTTGTGGTACTGTTACATAACATCCTCAGATTAGCACTAACAAATATCAGATCATTTGCCCTCTCCACACCAAGATGGTTTCTTTTCTTTGAAGCCATGTGAGCATATGTACTCTACAATTGCTCCAAACAAGAGGAGCTAACTGACCGACTCAAAATATGGATGGCTAGTTGCTGCAACTCAGGACCATCCGAACCATAGACCTCCCACCACAAAGCTGCCCCAATCTTATAGCGATCCTCCTATGCATCCCCACACCCAAAAGAACTCCGGAAGGTCTATAACACGAAAGTTGGTCTTTGATCTTTCGTCTAGTGCCATGATCAGGCACTAGATGAGACAATTTAAGTCTCCATGTATCCATAACCTTAGTGCCATTCTCCTAACCCTTGCCCTAGAACTTAGGATCCACAACAAATGCTGCTGCATGTATGGGCGAACTATAGGAGTTCCACCTCATCACAACTAAATGGCATATCTCCTCATATGCCTTATCATTGGGTGTCAACTCTTGCAGCTTTTCATTCAGCCTATCCATAGCCTGATATGCCTTGCCAATGCAAGGTTGCATAGCATCCATAACCCTCAATAAATGCACAATAGAGTTATTTGCTTTCTCTAGCATAAGATACCTGTAGGAGTATCTACCAACGTTGATGAGGTGAACTCATCACTAAGAAATAACTGCCTCAAGACACCACTGCATTCTCTTAATCTACCTAGCATCAAGAACTTAAAAAGGCAAATCTGGTATGAGAGTAAGTGTCTTCTTGGACCGCAAAGAGAACTCATGGCAAAGAAATTGGCGATTCAAAACAAAGTTAATCCTTTGAGCTTCCTGCTCTATGATAGGTGCAATCCATGATAGATTATTGATATCCTATAGTAGGTTATTCAAGCAATGAGCCATATAATATGAAACTGTGATATGCGGATAATATCCTTGGATAATAGCACCTGCTGCCCTATTTGCGGGCTCTCCATCTGCAACAAATCCCACAACATACTCTTGGCTAATAAGCTCAATACTTGTAACCCACTTTGTTGCAAGTACATTTGCTGACTTTCTTGTTCCCGAGGCATCATGTGAAGATATGAAATACATTTCCCCACGAGAATAAGCAACCATGCAATGAATGGATCGCTTGCTTGTATCACTCCAACCATGAGCAATCAATGAAACTCCATTTTTAGCCCATAGGCTCTTTCTAGTCATTATTGCTTGCTCAACAAGTTGCTTTTCCTTTTCAAGCAAAGTGGTGTGTAAGGTCTTTGATGATGGAGGTACATAGGAAGGGCCATACTCACCAATCTTCTTGCACATCAATTTAAAATACTTTGATTTGGTTGCATGAAACTGAACGTGGTCATGATAGAAAAAATGTGTCATTGATGTATCCACCTCTTTCTTCTTCTTGGGATCCCAATCAATATCAAGTGTGCTCTGTCTACGTGCAACATGTGATGCTGTTGATGCCATGGATACAATGCTTGCAGTAGATACGGAAGTAGCACTTCTTGATACTGATCTTGCTCTAGACACATTTGATGGGGATGGTGTCACAAAAGTTGCAAGGTTAACTGCAACACGTCATGGTCTAGATGCAAGATAAGCTTGTTGACCTGCGACATGGTCATGAAGCTCTCTTTGCTTCTCCATGGTCACATTAGGACAAAACTGTACCTCTGAATTTGGCTCATGTAGGAGATGAGCTCAAACCTAATTATGCATAAGACGAAGCAAGTGGGAATTGGTATTCCATATTCTAATATTTAAGAAACTTTGAAAATTTAAAATCAATAAAAATTTGAAACAGAAATGCTTGGTCCAATGAATTACCTTGTTTGCTCCACTAGTTCACTTGTATGGGCAAAGCTTGCAAGTCCATGGTTGAGATCCTCCACCACTCAATGGGCGGTTAACATTTACTTTTACCCACCATGACAAATCATCAGACCTTCTTTCTTGACCACCCACACGACGAATGAGGTAGGAAGATGAAGCCATTTCAGGTTGAAAACTGAAATAAAAATGGTTGAAAAAAAGCCTAAAAGACTGGCTGTTGCGAAGAGACTCTAGAGAAGGGAGAAGACTCAAGATTCGAGTGAGGGAGAAATTGAGAACTTAGAACTTAGAACTTAGAAGAGAGAAGGAAGAAGACTCAAGATTCGAGTGAGGGAGAAATTGAGAACTTAGAACTTAGAAGAGAGAAGGGAGAAGGAAGAAGAGAAGAGAATAATGGAGAAGAGAGAGAAGAGGAAAGTAGAGGAAGAAGGAAGAAGGAAATGAGAAGTTGGAGAAGAAGAGAGAGAGATGAGGAGCCTGGAGGTGATGGTGCTGGCAGCTGTGTAGGCGGTGGGAGCAGATTGGGGGAGTTGGGAGGCTGGAGGATGGAGCAAACCAAACGGGGGTAGCAAACCGAACGTGAACACTGCAAATTGGAGATTGGAGCGAAACATGTAGGCGGGGACGAAACGTGCAGGTGGAAGGTGCAAGGGCAGGAGGTGACTGGGTAAGTGGCATGCCACGTGGTGTTCCTTGTCCCGTTTCGAACAGAGAACGTTCATAGTTTGGGGACGCGGTTTGGGGCGGATCATACCAGGGACGATGTTTTGGTGTGTCGGGGGGCTGTTTCGACCATTTTATGTTTCTATGGCAAAGAGGTATGCAAGATTGCATGCTCATGTAGAAAGCAATGCAATGGTGCGACTAGACAGTATCTTCGTAGGGGAATTGTTCACTTGTCCCAGTGCCCTTATATAATTGTGTTATCTTGACTGTGAGGATGAAGTTATAAATGTTCTTGAGTACAATACAAAGAATAAATGTCTGAAATGTCTAAAGCTAAACCATAACCATCATCACTATTGTGAACAAGAGAAGAAATTGCCCCCTCTCAAACTAGAGAGAGAAGTAAGAGGGAAGCATCCTCTTCTTATCAATTTGAAGAAGTAGAGGAGGGGGAACCCAAGCCAATCTGAGGTAGGATGTGTTGGAGGATTGACCGATTGACCGCTTTGGTCAAAATGTTTGCAAAATTGTTGCTTGAAGGCACAAACTCTAGGCGAATAGTGCCTAGCTTAACTTGCTTTTTGGTGAAGTGGAAGTGGACTTCCACATGCTGCGTCCGAGGTGTGATGATCGGGTTGTCCCAAGGCAATGGCACTTTGGTCGTCATAGTAGGTTGTTGCAGTAGACAATTGTAGAAGAATCACAGGGGAATTGAAGGGTGGCTAGTAAGCTCCTCAGATAGATGGCCTTAGTGGTACCATCAAAGAGCCCTCAACCTTTGCTGTGGAAGCCGCTACCGTTTCCTACTTACGGCTTGAGCAAGAAATGGAACCCGTGCCCAAGAAAAAGAGGTAACCGCCATGGGAATATTGGGTGTCAGGATCTTCAGCCCAGTCAGAATCGGTGTAACCGTCCAAGCATAAATCGTATTCATAAGTCAATTCATAATGAAAAGTGCACTACAAATATCTCAACACACAAAGACAAGCAATCCAATGTGACATCCTAGGTGCTGAAAAATATTGATTATGTACACTAATTGAGTATGCTAAATCTAGCCTAGTATGAATCAACCAAAGAAGCTTTCCGACAATAGATCGATAGGTGTGTGCATCAACAAAGGGCTAACCTAGTATTGGGGTAAAGGCCCATTTTCACCTCCATGTATAGTACACACATTATTTAGTTGTACATGCGAATGCACCCTTATGTGCCCTAAGTATAAATACATTTTATTCTTTGTATACCAACACATGGTTACGACACTCAAAATCTAATCGTACTTTCACTCTTCCTCTTTGACTCTTGGTCACTCTCACTCCTCGAGCTGCTGCTCATTCAAAGCTGAGCTCCAACAATTGGTATGAGAGCAAAGTTTGTGCACGCTTCCCGAGTCGACAGACACAGTTGACATGCGATACGCATTCAACAAATGAAGAGGCCATGAAGAAGATTAGCAGTAGTCGAGTTGACCAAGGTGACCAGCAGGCGTATGGCATGATTAGTCTGCAGACCAGCATTGAGCAAGACAATGAGCGCTAGTTGTAAAGCACGTGGGACCATCACGCCAGCGGGCAAGGAGTGTCGAGTTGCCCATAGCCAACGCCACACGACAAGTCAAGTGCGCTCGCTGCCGGGCGCCACATAATAGGCAGGCGGCGTCACACGACCCGTCTGACGGGTCAAAACCCCCCCCCTCCCTTGACGTCATTCTATCATTTAAAAAAAAAATCAGAAACTTTATTTTCTTTCAAATCTCTTTGAATTCCTTTCCTTTGACCGGGGTTCATGCGTGGAAGCACGGGTCACAGATTTGTGTAAATCTGGCCCAAAAACTTGAGGCTTTTTTTGCTTTTGATCTCATTCATGCTTGACAGCAACATTCAGGTCAGAAATTGCAGACATTGTGCACGGTGATCTCAATCAAATTGGGGATTTTGCCAAATTTGTTGGAATTTTTCTCGTTTGAGTAAAATTTCTTGACATTGGACCTGAGAAAATTGAGGCTTTTCATGCATTGGTAAAATTTTGCTCAGCTAGGTCAGATTGGTTGACATTTAGTATTTGTTGGTTTAGCTTGTGCTTTTGCAGTCCAAGGCATTTACTCTTGTGTTCATGATAAAATGGCTGCAACTTCTTCCAGTTCAGACATCAAGAGTTTGATGGAAATCAAACGGTTTGATGGTCATGGCTTTGACCTTTGGAAAGATCGTATGCAGGGCATATTGTTCCTAAAGGATTGTGAGGATACTTTGCAGGAAGAGAAACTCGTACAAATGTTTGATGCAGATTGGGCCAGAGTTAACAAAAAGGCTTTGGCTTACATTAATATGGGTGTCACTGATGACATTTTGACAGACATTAAGGGTTTAGATACAGGTTATGCAATATGGGAGAAGCCGAAAACTACCTATGAGATCACCACACCTGTTAATCAGATGCATTTAATGCGCAACTTGGTGAATATACGATTGGATAAGTCAAAGCCCGCAGCTGAGCACTTGAGTGCATTTACTGGTATTTTAAATCAGCTCACGGATGCAAATTTGGATTTTGATGATAAGTTGAGGGCGATCTTTTTGATCATGACACTGCTTGATTCTTGGGAGACTTTGGTGGTTTCTCTCAGCAATAACCCCAATCTCTCATATGATGGGGTAAGGGGCTCAATCTTGAATGAAGAAATTAGACGTATGTCTAGTGGAGAAGGCAGCAACTCAACTTATAATGTAAGAGATAGGGCTGAAAAGAAAAATGTAAATGCTGGATAGAGAAACAAAAGCAAGAGAAAAGGAAAAGAGAAGAGTGACATTACTTGCTATCACTGTGGTCAGAAGGGCCACAAGAAGCTTGATTGCAAGTATTACAAGAAGGAACAAGAGAGAAAGAAGAATTAAGGAGACAAAAAGAAGAAAGTGGATAAGATAGATGTATCTAAGACAGCTAAAGGCAAGGAAAAGGCCAATGGGCTCCAGTGTAGTCATAGAGGAGCTTTCGGATATAGAGGCTGATGTATTATGTGCAGTTGATTATGATGCCCTTGCATGTCACATGCAGGATATGTAGATTACCAAGGCTGATGTGATTGATGCACTTTTGTCAGTTGATGATGGTGTCACTCAGACTTGGATTGTAGACTCAAGTGCCTCTTTCCATGTATTTCTTTGCTTGGAGTGTTTTGCTATGTTCAATGCAGGCAATTGTGGAAAGGTGTATCTTGGAAATAACCATGCTTGCAGCATTGATGGGATTGGCACTGTACACTTGTCTTTAGATAATGGGCAAGAGCTTGTGTTGGAAGATGTTAGATATGTGCCTGACATTGAAAAGAGTTTGCTATCTATAGGTTAGCTTGACTTGCATGGTTACACTACACTGTTTGGTGCTGGTTTGTGGAAAGTGAAAAAGGGTTCCATACTGATTGCAAAAGGAACCAAGAAGGGCACTTTGTATTGCTTGCACTGTAAAGCTTTGAATGGCAAGTTTCTTGTAGTTGCTGAAATTGGCTGTTATTTGGAGTTATGGCATAAGAGATTTTAGGCCATATGAGCCAGAAAGGACTTGATGTCCTTACCTCTCTAAAGAGGGTTGATGGAAAAGGCTCTAAACTTGACTTTTGTAATGCGTGTCAGTTTGGAAAGCAAATAAAAAATTCCTTTTACTTTGGTGTCTCTCGTAAGTCTAATGTCTTGGACTTAGTGCATTTTGATGTATGTAGTATGGCCGTGAAATTGTTGGGTGGTATTGCATATTTTGTTTCCTTAATTGATGATTGTTCCAAAAAGATTTGGGTATACCTGTTGAAAAAGAAAAGTGAAGTGTTTGTTGTTTTTAAAACTCTTCATGCATTGTGACCACTCAGACAGGTAGAAAGATGAAATGCTTGAGAACTGAAAATGGGGGTGAGTTCACATCTACTGAATTCAAGTCTTTTTGTGACTTGCATGGAATTAAGAGGGAGCTTACAACTCCTTACAACCCTTATTCAAATGGGGTGATTGAAAGATATAATAGGACTTTATGTGAAAGAGTGCAGTGTATGTTGTCCATCGCTAATCTCCCTCATGAATTTTGGGGAGAGGCACTCAAAATTGCGGTTCACATTTGCAACCGCTTTCCAAATAAGTCCTTAAATAATGACATCCCTGAGGAGGTTTGGTTTGGTAAATCGGCCTCATATGACCATTTACATATATTTGGCTGTGATGCTTTTGTGCATGTTCGAGATGAACCGAGGAACAAACTTGACCCAAAATCCACCAAAGGCATTCATGGGCTATGGTGATGAGGGTGAATTTGGCTACAGAGTGTGGTTACCCTAGTCCAAGAAAATTACTCGCAGTCATAATGTTGTGTTTAATGAGGCAAAATTGCTGAAAGGTACTTTAGCCTCTAATGAAGATATGGAAAAGGTTAAATTTCAGAATTTGCAGCCGCCTATTAATTCAGAGGATGAGCCTCATGGTTTTGTACCACAGGCTGAAACTAATGATCAGCTGGTTATTTTTGAGCCAAATGATGATGGATAGCAAATAGAAGCACAAGGAGGTCATGGACAGCAAAATAGACTTGCTGATTATGAAAATGCAGGTGCTGGTAATGAAAATGAAGGAGCTGTACAGCATGAACAACATGCTGAAAATGGCTTACAGCAGCCAATAAATGTTGAAAATAACGTACCTCTAGATGTAGACCCAATTCCTGTAAATATTAATCATTGGGTACGCAGGTCTACATGCGCAAGAAGGCAACCACATAGGTTTGACCCCTCCTTGCATTATGTGATGCTTACAGATGAGGGTGAGCCTCTTACATACAAAGAGAGGCCAAGTCATGCGAATTCAGCAATAAGTGGGAGCTAGCTATGCAGGAAGAGATTAAATCTCTATATGCTAATGATACTTGGGATCTTGTGTCGCTACCCAAAGGAAGGAAGCCTCTTCCAAATAAATGGGTTTACAAAGGAAAGATAGTTGATGGGAAACCCAAGTACAAGGCAAGACTGGTTGCTAAAGGGTATGCACAGAAGGAAGGGATTGACTTCCAAGAGGTCTTCTCACTGGTTGTGAAGATGACCACACTACGTGTGCTTTTTGCTCTCACTGCTGTATTGGACTTAGAGCTGTATCAAATGGATGTAAAAAGAGCTTTCTTGCATGGTGACATTGATGAGGAAATTTACATGAAACAGCTGGAGGGCTTTGTAGTTCTTGGAAAAGAGCAGATGGTGTGTAAACTAAAACATAGCCTATATGGACTGAAGCAAGCACCACAACAGTGGTACAAAAAGTTAGACACTTTTATGCTATCTCATGGGTTTACCGATGGGTCTTTCGCACTTGTGCATGGCGTGTCCGTGCTGTTATTCGCCCTCCTGCCGGTAGCAATGGAACTTCCACATCGGCTGCGCGTGATGCTTGTGGGAACCTTAGATGCTACACGAGGTGTGGGAGTGGCTCGAGAAGTACTCCCATCCAAGCCATATGTTTGTCCATGATTACGTATATCATGTCATATGCAGTATATTTAACAAAACTCGTAGCAACTTCATGTAAGTAATACAAGGATGGTTGAGAATAAGTTTCAAAATCAATCTTCTTGTCAAGACTCATGATAATTTTATTACATTTTAAGGTAAAGGACGAGGGCAATGTCCTTAGCGAGGGTGATTTTGTTGAGGAGGGTGATGGCTCCTCAAGCGATGATGAGGATGCTTCCACCTTCGATGCTGAGAGTGATATGAGCACCTAAAGTAATCATGTATCTTGATTCGGATTGAGCCATGGATGATGGCTTTTATCTCAATCCATTTTTGTACACTTTTTGTATGAGATTACACATTTGGCTCATAATAAAGTTGTTGGTTTCATTATTCATGCTACATAGAACACCTCGAGTCTTGTTTAACTCTCTTTCGCACTTTTGACTTGAATCTCTAAGTTTATGTTTTAACTTATAAGTCCAAACATTAAGCATAGACTTAATATCTTATGTGTTTTTTCTTTCATTGGACGCAGGTCCAAGATTTATTAGTCCGATTAGTACCGTACTAGCATTGGACTGTACTAATCGGACGTCATCGGATAGAGAAGCACGCTATTTGGTGTCTCTATAATCGGATAGAGATTGGTTGTTATGGTATATTCCCTCCCACCAGAGGGTTGAATTTGCTAGCATTGCCAACTTGAGTGAGACATTGAGGAGTGCTATATATGTATGTGATGAGTGTACTATGAGCTTAGAGGGTGCTTCCATTCCCCCTTCGGAGAGGATTTGGACCACTATCCAGGGAGATGGACTTTCTAGATCAATGCTGGCTTGGACTTCTCTTGGAGTCACATTGACATAGAGACCACCTCCTACAATCCGGAGGGAGGCACGTTGGGGATACATGACAGCATGTCCTTACTGACTTTTCAGAGTAGATTTGACACTTGAGTCACCTTAGATAAAGCCACCCAGAGCTGCAAAGTGGGCTGCCCACAGCCTACCAGTCCACATTCCTGCTTGAGGCACTACTGGAGGATACATAAAATACTAGCATGCGATTGAGCAGCCCTACCTCGACGCTTCAGCTTATCCATGTTGGATAGACCAGTGAGAGATATTATGGAATGTAAGTCCTTTAAGTCATTTGTTGTTTCCGAGCTAGATGTTTCTTGTTAGATTATGGCTTCTTTATTTTACTTGGGAAACATGAGAGTTCCCTGAATTTGAATGAATCGATTTTGTCTCATAGAGCGTGTTGCCCTTTTGTAGATGATAATACCACACATAAACATGCGCGCGCGTGCACACACACACACACACACACACACACACACACGCGCGCGCGCGAAAACATGATAGTTCCCTGAATTTGAATGAATCGATTTTGTCTCATAGAGCGTGTTGCCCTTTTGTAGATGCTAATACCACACACAAACATGCGCGTGCGTGCGCGTGTGCGCGCACACACACACACACATGACATACCAAAATAAAGCTCCTCAGAGATGGCGTTCTAACTATTGCTTTTGGTGAACCTGCACATGTGACCAAAGAGTGTTTTTCCAGAAGGAAGAAACACGGCTTTGTGCCTTCTCTCCACCATAATGACACCTAAGATAGTTAAATTCATCATTGAGGTTCATATTCTATTTACTTGGTATCAATAGTTGTTTGGAGTTCTCTTGTATTTTGAATCTGTAACAATGCATTGATGTGCGCTTGCATGCTAGGCAATTTTTTCTAATGTCTTGTTTCTTAGTAAGAGAGCTAATTCTCCGAAGTCATTGTTTTTGAAGTCTCTGGCTAAAATCAATTCATATATTCTAAATGTGGAAAGGCCACATTATGCAGTGGCGTTTCAAACAAATAGGGACACCATATAGTGTGCTTCTTTTACCACTTGCTTTTCCAAATATTTGTATGTGCCAAGGAATCTAAGCTGATAAATGAAATTCTAACATTTTTGAATCTCCAACTAAGGTAGCTCTTGTGTGCAGATGGCAGAGCCAATCCTTCGGGCCAGCTCGTATCCTTCAGAACTGTGGGTTTCTCTTTTCATTTGATGTGCAATTCTAAATACAAGAAAAGGATGCTAAACAAAAAGTTGTAAGTTATGAGTATTGCCATTTGGTTGTATTTTGATAAATGATCTGGTGATATTTGTTACACAATAACTTGTAATGCATGATAGTACACTTGTCAAAGAGCTCCATACTGCCCATTAGCAATACCGGACCTTAAGATTACACTTAACAGAGAGTCTTTCCAGCCCGATTATTGGCCTAATTTTCACTTCAACTATGAGATAACTTAGTTCAAAAGTTTGAGTGGTGAGTATCACAACCAGCAGGAAAACATGTTTTAATGAAAGGCTGTTGCCTGTATCAGCAAATGAAGCTGTTTCCTTAACCTAAGTGCAGACTTATTGCAGGCCTTTTGGGACAAACCTTTTTTATGCCATTTGCCCTTACTGCTTTCTCATGTCTTGCACGTTTTCGGGTTTTGTTGCAACAGGTACTTTTCAAGAGAATATCTTGGTAGTGTGCATAACCTTGTCATAAATTTTTGCAAGCCTTGTCTGGGATGGTAATCAATTGTTGATCATCTGTGTTATACAGTAGCAGCTTTTTATTCCACGACAGCCTTCTCCTTTTCCCATTGTTGTATCAGACACTATTCATGACATACTGCAATATCTACTTCTCTAGCATTAATTGTAATCATGAACATAATTTTCGTTTGGAGCAGTTGCTATGATCTGTATGCATGTTCTTTATTTGTTCATAGTTAATCAAGGTTAGTCAAGCTGTGATTTAAGTTCACAACAAAGTTTTTAAGTTTTTGCTAATCTGTTGGTTTTTTGGGTGGGGTTACTAGGTGCTTCATGATGTGACTCTTATTTACAATCTGTTATCAGCCTGTGAACTCAGAAAGCTAGCAAGCCCACTTATATTTAGGGATCCTCGGAGTTTGGAAAAGCAAGTAATCTCCAATTTTCCAAATACTTACCCGAATCTGTGTCAGATTATCAGTCAAATCTTTCTTCTTTCTTGTCTAAGTTTGTGTATTTTCTGACATTGCACTGTCAATCTTCTTGTAATGGAGTTATATTTGCTATTTCCTTTCTGAAGCTGTAGGTATAAAAACTAAGCAATTTGATGAAGTTGATTCATATGCACATTTCCAGGATAAGCAGCCTGTTGATAAGCTGCCTGATCATCTGGAGTGCAAATGGGATGGTGTTAAGCTTGTTCTGTCAAGTACATCCTCTAACATGCAGGAGTTGAAGACAGATCTTATGCCATGGTTTGTGGATGACTGTAAAAGCCGGACCTATTCTGTGCTTGACTCTTTAATGTCAGGTATCATGGATTTCTTGTGGCTTATACTTAAGCTTTTAGAGGAAGCATTGATATTGAGATTGAACTTTGCTGATTGGTGGCTTTTAACCAGATCACAAAGAGAGAGCTGATCAAAACAGCTCATTACCCGTTAATGGAGGTGTGGTACAAAATGCAGTCTCCATGATTAAGGGGAATGGCATAAGGAGTTTGGTCTCAGCATCTTTTGAAAATGAAATGATGACTGCACCAGGACAAATGGAGGTTGAAGAGGGAACGGACTGCTGTAGTGTTGAAGAGAACATGCAGCACCCTAGTGGTGGCACTAGTGCAAGTCCAGACGATCTAAGAACTGACATTGGAACTCAGAATGCTCCAAGTAATGGTTTCACATCCTCAAATCTAGAATCCAAGAAAAGGGTTGCATATATCTCTGTGAGCATGAATCCTGACCCGGAAAGTGTAAAGTTGAGGGAAAGTCCTCCACGCAAACGAGAGAGAAAGGACGCTCTTTTTGACATGCTCCTTGGTTTAGGAGGAAAGGAGCAAGATACACTTTTCTGATTCTCTGACAGTCATTATATGAATGGTGCCAACATCTGAAATACATTTGCTGATAGATAACTCCCTTGCTCATTTCCATTGTTTTGGCTGGACTTGTGAATGAGTATGCCCCCAGCCTTCTCAAGTAAAAGCAGTAGCAAATTAACTAATGCTGCAAAGTTTTACTTATAAAGAAGACTGTGCAGCTATCTTGATTCTCATGCATCAAAAAATCTCAAAAGTTCTTCTGAATAGAAACTTGAGTTGCAATCAGGTGACTCTATTTGGGAGTTTAAAGGAATGATTGATTTCCCAAAATGGTTAATGGCCTGAAATGAATCTAAATCTGATATTCTACTTTCTTGGATTTGGATTTCTTCACGTACAAGAGTGTAGATGTATTGATGCAAGACTGACTGATCCTTGTGATAGACACAGATGTTTATCTGTAAATGAAAATTCAAAACCTCTGAAGTCATCAGAACTACTACCAAGGCAAGGATGTTAGTGTTAGCTAATGTGATCAAATCCAGAGAGTTATAATGATGTCATGGGCACTGTTAGGTATGGAGCTCATGTATGGCCAGCAGGCTGTGGAGGGTGAAGCTCCATGATCGTGTTTGGGGGGTGCACACACACACACACACACCACACACACACACACACAGAGCAAGCGCTCTTACACAACAAGTTGAATAGATTGATGTGATAGATGCTGATACAAGTACAATGGTTAGGGCCTCATTATATAGGCTTGGGGTTTCCCCCAAACCTTTGACCCTTATTAAATGTTGGGAGTTGTAAAAGGTTTTCACACTTTTGATACACGCATTTACACACCTAAGTGTATTCACACATGGGAGAGTGTATAATACTAACAAACCCCCCTTCGGATCATGGGTGGTTGAATTGTTGACATGAAACACAAATAAAAGTGGGAAGGTCTTAACTCAAAGAAGCAATGCCTAGTTTTGTACAATGATTCTGGAAAAGGGGATACATAAGTGAGAGGGATGTGAGATGAGGATGACATGGCCTATTGAGAAGTTCAAGGATTCAAAGCAAGACATGTCTTTTGTTATCCAAAAGGATAGCGATCATCTCCTCATATTTCATCTCTCGAGCCACCTTAAGAGCTGTCATGGTTTCATGGAATTGTGTGTCTCTCATCAAGCTATTAAGAAGTACAATCTTTTTATCGTCATTCAGACGACTATTGAGAATGGTCAATTGTTGATAAATGAGACTTAGATGATCGAGATGTTACTTAAGAATCTTTGAAGGATTGTAGAAGATACCAAATAATTGTATCTTCAAAATAAATTGGAATTGTTAATATCTCCTTCAAGTGTGACTTAAATATCTCTTTTGTCTTGTGAGATCAAGGTGATAAAGCTTGTCAGAGAGGTTGAGACTGATAGTGGTAAGCGCACTCATTCTTCTTGAGTCATTTTTCATGAAGTTGTGGGTTGCTTCAGATGTGCTTTGGCTTGTTATTGGATACAACTCTCCATGTGTTCTCATATAAGTATGAGCTGAATCTTCGTCTTCCAAATGGAGAAGCCAATGCTCGAGAATTTTTCGATAGTAATATAGTATTTTGACATATTGATGGTGGATGCCATGAAGAGGGCTTAGATTGAGAAAAAAGAATTAGGCCCTAATCTAAGGAATTAGGATTTTTACAGAAGTCCCAAATTGTTTGTAGTGAGATTTGTTGAGATTGAAGAGTTGAAAGTGAGAATTAATCACCATTGTAAAAAGTTTTAAAAATTTGGGCTCAATTTGCAAAAGTTTCATTTTTTTTTTGATTTAATGATGAATTTTGTGGAAAATGTGACTCAAACATAAAAGGAAACTTTATTTACACGAATTCATGTTGCTATTATTACTTTAAGTAATAAAGTTGAAAGAACCTTATCAGAGAATAAATGGATTTGGATGCTCGATTGATGTTAGGGAGTGTCAACATGAGCTGGAGGCATTGGGTGATGAAGATAAATACTTGATAGTTAGAGAATGATTTTTCTGGGTATCAACAACAAACATGTGTAGAAGAGTCGATGTGGTGGTGATATCATCTTAGTGCACAAATTTGGTCGTCATGAGTTAATTGCGGCGATATCTAGACTGAAGATAGATGGCCTTGAGTTAGACATGCAATGTCATGGACATGCCATGATCAAGTGTATGGATTAATTCTTGCTCATGCCATACGAATCCACACCCCATTCAATCATACCCTTAACACGATATCCTTGAGCCAATCATGCGAACCCATCCTTGTTGTGTCATCATAGAACCTTCTAGAAGATATACCATATCATCGCTTGCATAATCAACGATGTCATCATGAAACATTCTAGAAGATCTTTAGCCGCCCTCCAACACCTATAAAAGGAGGGGCTCGCCATAGAACTCCTCAGTCTTGCCAATGCTAGTCTTGGGAGCTCAAGGAGTTGAGACTTGTTAGTAAGTAACTTCGAGTTCTAGTTTTAGTTATTGTCTAGTCATGGTATCTAGTCTTGTATTGTCTTCTATTATACTCCTGCTGTCTTGTCACCTTGTAATCTTGTAGTATGAGATCGTGTCTAGTACTGTCTTGCATCTTGTTTATTCCCGTCGAGGGAGATGGTCATGGGTTACGGTATTTTCTACATCTTATTGAGCTATCATTGTACCTTGTGCCCCTTTGTGGGATTATATTGTAATGAGAATTCTTGTAACAAATCTTGTATCTAGTCTAGCCTCTCGAGCACAATTTTGTGCTTCCATAACAGTTTGGCAAGACTACATTCTAGCCCTACTGAGAACCATGGAGGTGACCCTTAAAAGAATTGTGGCCTCCCTTCAAAACCTTTGACAAAAAATTCAAGACTTGAATGAATGACAAGTGCAACTTCAAATAGAACACCCTATGCATCTAGGCCTTGCGCTTCAAGAGATGCAAGACCATATCTGAGACTTGCAGAACAACAAAGGAAGTGATTAGAGGATTCTGCGTATTTATCAACCCTCAACAAGAGAACCCAAGATTAGCATGCCAGAGAAGTTCAATGGTGACCCCATTCAAAGTTTAGGGGATTATTGCAACAAGTAAAGCGCTATATTCGCATGCAACCAAATAGGTATCCAGACGATGCTTCCAAGGTGGGATTCATTGGAACTTTGCTTTGTGGTCAAGCTTTATCATGGTTTGCCCCAATCTTGGAAAAGAATATACCAGTACTTCATAACTATGAGGCATTTCTTTGCGAGCTCACTTCCACATTTGGAGATGCAAACCTTGGTTGAGTAGTAGTAGAAACAAAACTTCAAAAGTTACAAGGTAACTGCTGTACCTCTATTTATGCATCTTAATTTAGGCAATTAATCTATGACCTCACTTGGCATGAGGAGTATTTTATCAGCCAATTCAGATGGAGTCTTTGAGATGACATTAAGGACGTCATGCTCACTATGCCTAAGGTAAAAACACTCAATGATTGTATCATGCAAGCCATCTAGTGTAATAATAGATTATTCAAGAGGAAGCAAGAAAAGTGAGAAGAATTAAAGCCAGCCCCAATCAGAGAAGACACCAAGCCCAAACCGATGCAAATAGATAATACCAAATTCGAGCCCTTGACCCCACGAGAAAAGCAAAGATGAAGAGAGAATCATCTATGCCTATATTGTGGAAACCCTAGGCACATTGCCCTAAATTTCCCAAATAAGAGGGCAAGAATCCCAAGATTTGTTGCAACCATCCTCGAGTAGGAAAACGAGGATCTCTGGTTGTAAATGAGACCATACAACTAAACCTTGATATAAGAAAGGGTCTCTTAATCCCAGCCACACCCATGAAAACTTTTCTTCTCATAGTCCAGGTGATCCTACTAAGAAAGACCCTTTCCCTCAAAGTCCTAGTCGACTCCTGGGCCTCCGCATGTTTCATTGATGATGGCTTTGTGAAAAGATACCGGATTTCAATACTCCAAAAGACCAATCCTACAACAGTTGAAGTCGTGGATGGAAGACCTATAGCATCTGGAGATATTACCAAGGAAACCCGACCACTTGTAGTAACTCTTGGCAATCACAAATCTCGTGTATGCTTTAATGTCATATCCAATCTCACAAATACAGTCATCCTTGGGATACCTTGGTTAAAGAAACAAAACCCAGAAATTGAATGGGTTAAACAAAAGATTACACGTCGTGAAAATCAACGAAAGTCGATATATCTAAGAGCCAAAGCCTTTATACACACAGCAAGGCAAGAACCGACCTACATGATATATCATATACCAGCTCAAGAATCTAGTAAGGATGAGTCAATCAAGCTACCAAGCCAATATCAAGAACTCCAAGATGTCTTTGAAAAAGAAAAAGCAAATCTCTTGCTCGAACATAGACCATATGATTGTGCTATAGAACTCCATGAGAGGGCTCAACCACCTTTTGGACCCATCTACAAGCTATCCCCTGATAAACTAGCTAAACTATGTGAGAACATTGATGAGAACTTAGCCAAGGGGTTCATTAGGCACTCAAAGTCTCCTGCTAGAGCCCCAATTCTGTTCGTAAAGAAGAAAGACCGGTCACTTCCAATGTGTATGGAGGATTATCGAGGACTCAATAAGATAAGAGCCAAGAATCAATACTCTTTGCCATTGATACCAGAGCTCTTAGAACACCTTGGAAAAGCCAAGATCTTCACAAAGATTGATCTACGAGGGGCTTAGAATCTTGTACAGATCAGAGAAGGAGATGAATGGAAGACAACCTTCCGCACAAGGTATGGTCACTTTGAGTTGTTATGCCATTCAGTCTCACCAATGCTCCTGTAGTGTTTCAACATATGATGAATGATATCTTCTGAGAGCCTCTAGATGATTTTGTAGTTATATACTTGGATGATATCTTAATATTCTTAAAAGATCCAAAGGAGCATGGGCACCATGTAAAATTAGTTTTGGAAAAGCTCAGAGAAAAAGGACTGTACGCAAAACTTGAGAAGTGTTTTTTCCATCAAACAGAAGTGGAATTCTTGGGGTACAATGTCTCCCAGAGAGGAATCTTCATGGACCCCAAGAAGATTGAGACTATTTTTGACTGGTGTCACCCACATGTGTCTGCGATGTCCAATGTTTCATGGGCTTTGCCAACTTCTACAAGATATTTATCACGGATTACTCAAAGATAGTCACACCACTCACTAGACTCATAGGAAACTCAAAGTTCTCATGGACCCCAAAAGGCGAAAAGGCCTTCCAGACCTTGAAGACCGCTTTCACCATTGCCCCAATCCTATTCCACCCAGATCCTACCAAGCCATTTTTCTTGGAGACTGATTCATTAGACTATGCCTTAGGAGCCATCTTGTCCCAACATGGAGATGATGGTCATATGCATCCAGTGGCATTCCACTCAAGGAAGTTCTCCCCTCCAGAGATGAACTATGAGCTCCATGACAAAGAACTCCTTGCCATTGTAGATGCCTTTGATACTTGGCATCATCACCTAGAGGGTGCAGCCCATAAAGTTATCATCTATACAAATCACAAAAATCCAGAATACTTTATGACAACACACATCCTCAATCGAAGATAATCCCACAGGAGTAACTTCTTATCTAGGCTTGACTTTGTCATTACCTATCATCTAGGGCGCCAACAATGCAATCATATACTTTATCAAGAAGATCCTACCTAGCACCTAAGAAGGGGGAAGAAGCTTTTGACCAACAATGAGCAATACTTCTCAAGCTAAAGCACCTCTAGCTAGTAGCCATCTCTAGTTGTCACCAAGATGACCCTACCTTGATTCATTTAATCCATGAAGCCCTGTCATATGAAGATTTGGCCAATAATGTCAAGATTAAAAATCAAGAGGGAAAAGGAAATGAAGTTTATTAGTTTTAGGAAACTAATGGATTATTATACTATAAGGATCTACTTTACATCCCTCCAGGAAAGCTGAGACTCCAAGTACTACAACAATGCCATGACATCCCAACAATAGGACATTGGAGTTAATAAGACCTTTTAGAGGTTATTTCAAGAGATTTTTGGTGGCCCCGGATGTGAAAAGAAGCTAAGAAATATATAAAATCATATGATACCTACAATAGTGTAACGTACTCGCCTTTATTACGTGACAAGTAACGTTTTAGTAGACGCCCAGAGTTTACCTTCCACGCATCGCCATCTGTACTCTAACAAGAATGATCAGATTTTGTTCGGCTCTGTAACCCTAGGTCTACCCTGCAGGGGAAACGTCTTGCCGTTACCCACGGAGGACCGACCTGAAGGTTCCTAATTGACCTAACAGTTACCTGTCAACAACTAGCTAACATTCGGAGTTGTCCTTCGAGAGGCTTCTTGTCCGGAAGGAGCGACTGCCATTACCCTTGGTTCATGGAGTACATCACTTTTTTTCAGTAGCAGGCTAAGGATTTATGAAATCCCTCGCAATGCTTTGGCATAGCCGCTGCACCTTTCCCCTAAGATAATTTCAAGTTCAGGTTCTGAGACCAAACCCTAGGTAAGTCAGCGAATTGGCCCTTCCTAGAGTTTCTTCCTAGTGTTTGTTTTTGGGAAAACCTCTTGGCTAACCAAGACCACCCTGCCATAGGACTAGATTCCATCGCGAATTCATCCACCCGCTTCCCTCTATGGAAGTTCTTAGTTATCTAATTACCTACCACATTACGTAAAACATATAAAAATAGCTTCATTAATTAAAAATAATCCTTTTATGCATAGTTGTTCAGTTGTGTAATTTACCCACGGACATACAATCAGAATAAAACAAATTCATTAATTATGTTCCATAATGTGTGTTCTCCTACCCATACATGAGAAAAATTACAATTTTATGTGCTGCCTCATCCAACACATTTGCATGTCACCAAGATCAAATCCACCTATAGCTAGTGTTTTTAGGTGTCCCAAGTAGAACTTGGGCCATACAGGGGGATCAAGTAGTTCTTGGGGTGCGTAAAGGATTTACTAGCCAGAGCCCCCCTGACACCTTAACCAGCTCCTACTTAATATGATCCCTGTTGGGAGACCTCTTGCTATCAGAGTCGGTCCATGCTTCCGCGGCGGCAGTAAAAAATATTCCCTCTTGGTATGGGGATTCAACACCGATACTTGCGGGAGGTATAGGGCTCCTCAATTTATATTTGTTCAATACTTAATTCAATCAGGATCTAATCTAGAAAATCACAAACAAGATTGATGTCTTCAAGCAATTATGACTTCAACCACTCATGCAACTTTCAAGTGATGATTAATCTCGTAGCAATCGACCTTTGAAATTCATGCAGTGAGCTTTTCCCGTAGGGTATCTAGATTTTGGGTCTCTAACCTCTCAGTTTAAGGTTTATAATGGCATTCTTGTAACTAAGTTTCTTGGCCTTAAGTCCGTTTCTTCAACTTAGATATATTTTCGATCTTAAAATCTTCTATCAAAGCTTCTAGATTAACTATATCCTTGATTAATTTCTTCGGGGTTCGTTTTTAATAAATGTGTCTTGAAAAATTCCTCATGATTTCTCTTGAGTTCTAGAATTTTGTAGTTTCCCCAACAGTTTCTAACCTATAAGATGTTCTAATAATTTACCAAGTGAATACTCTAAGATCACAATATTTCTCAAGAGACTTATCTTATTTCTATTGAATTCACATAGAAATTTTTAGAAAAAACTTGTGGTATCGAAATTGGTAAAGGGTTGTTATCTGCGCCCGTGACTCCGTTACTGACACTTCTTCTCGCAAATCCAACTGTTGCTTCCACATTAGTAGGGTCATTGGCGATTTCCGTGTTTGAATTCTTTTTCTTCATGGACATGACGGAAATATGATTTGTAGAAGAAGAAGATCATGGCAGTAATACCAGTTGGCAAGGGTGTAAGACTCTCAATAATGATGATGGTTATTGCGAGATTCAATGATGTAGGCCTCGCGGATGGTTCTTCTTGCCTCATGGAGAGCAATACTTCTCTCTCTCTAGTAGACGGAATAGGGACGAGAGTAGAGGTATGATTTCTAATCGGATTGATAGAATATAAAGTTCTTCAGTGTCTTCTCTTCTCGGATTAGAGTAGAAGAGGATGAGAGACCTTTTGCGTATTCCCTTCCTTGGGTTGAATGGAATGATATCTCTTCGTCTCGTGGAATAGAATCTCCTCCTTCTCGATCAGTGTCTCGTCCTTGTCAAGATTACTCTTGTTTCCCTTTTCGTGGTCATTCCCAAGCCCTCAATTTATAGTTTTGTGGGGGGGGGGGAGTAAAAGAGAGGACACTTGCTTTTTTAGCATTTTTCAATGACATCATTGATGACAAAGAGAGAACGCTTTCTTTTAGCACTTTTGATGATATCATTGATGACGTCAGAGAGGAAGCTCCATTTTTGTAGCACGAAGATAAAAATTTATGAATATATGGGCGAACACTGTGTGGCTCATTGTTGGGCGGCTGTCACTCCAAGGTGGCGACTAAGGCATAAACCTTGGCATACTTGGCAACGGGCTACGAAGGCTTCATTGGCGCCATTGGATGCATGGGAGAAGGTCCTACTAGCTTGTAGGAAAATCTTCATGGGAGGTCACCCATCCTGACAGTGTCGTCACCCAAGTGTACTTAACTGCCAAGTGACTATCCACTAGGCTAGTTATTTTTGTTGTTCTATACTACAAACATAGTTTTAATAAGCTAGTCTTGGAAGGGTCTCCCAAGTCTTTCTTCCATGAACTGGTATATAATATCTCATTAATAATAATAATTATCTTCATAATGAAAGTCAGTTTCATTATTAGAGCTAGTTTTTTAAAAAATAAATGTGCAACATAAATCAATTTTCTTTGGAATCTATACGCACATTAAAATAAACTAAGTAATGGGAACATTACTAACAGGGCCAAGGTACCTTGTCACAAACCACATGGCCTCCTGTAACCTTTGCTTATTCTAGCACTCTTCTCTATTCATGGATTTCATAACAGATCTTTCCAAATCAGAAAAATATGACTCTATTCTTGTTGTGGTAGACAAGTTCACAAAATGGCACATTTCATCCCTACCACCAAGGCCATCACATGCGTAGCTACTGCTAGAATCTTTGTCAGATACATTTTTAGATTAGAAGGACTCCCAAATGACATAATTAGCAATCAAGATCCCCAATTCATATCTAGTTTTTGGAAAAGCCTTTGCAACATCCTTGGAGTCCAAGTTAAGTTATCCATAGTCAATCATCCACAAAGACTGATGGTCAAATAGAACAGGTAAATCAAGTCTTGGAACAATATCACCACTGCACCATCAACTACCATCTCTCCCAAGGTTGATTGAAAAACCTTCTTCATTGGAAAGGATATGACATCAATGATGGCACTTGGGAACTTGCAGAATATCTCCAAGGAGCACCTCTCAAACTTAAAGAATTTCATAAGAGTAATCCAATGAAACTTGGACCAAACCACCAAGCCACTCCTTGTGGAACTCGTCGCTAGAGGAGGGGGTGATGTCATGGATATGCCATGATCAAGTGTATGGATTAATTCTTGCTCATTCCATATGAATCCACACCCCATGCAATCGCACCCTTAACAAGACATCTTCGAGCCAACCATGTGAACTGACCCTTGCCATGTCATCATAGAACCTTCTAGAAGATATGCCATGTGATCTCATGCATAATCTATGATGTCATCATGGAACATTCTAGAAGACCTTTAGTTGCCCTCCAACTCCTATAGAGCTTCTCAATCTTGCCAATGCTAGTTTGGGGAGCTCAAGGAGTTGAGACCTCCAAGTAAGTAACTTCAAGTTCTAGTTCTAGTTCTTGTCTAGTCATGATATCTAGTCTAGTCTTGTCTTCCATTATACTCATGTTGTCTTGTCACCTTGTAATCTCGTAGTACGAGATCTTGTCTAGTATTGTCTTGTATCTTGTTCATTCCTATCAAGGGAGATATTGTAATTATGATATATTGTATCCATATCTACGGTCTTGGGTTGTGGGATCCTTCATATGCTATCGAGTCATGTTATCTATACCTATGTCCTCGAGTTGTGGGATCTTTCATATATTGTTATCATTGTACCTTGTGCCCCTATGCGGGATTAGATTGTAATCAAAATTCTTGTAACAAATCTAGCATCTAGTCTAGTCTCTTGACCACAGTTTGACCACAGTTTAGTGCTCCCATAACATGCAAGAGCAAAGCCACGTGAAGTACATGCGTGGCATGATGAGCTAGTTGAGGTAGTAGGATTGACAAATCTCGAAATAGACCGATAGGGGCTTGATGGATTTATTTTCAGAATGTGTTGGAAAAGAGGCACCAACAACTAGGGAATTCTGAGAGTAGCTACATGGATGGCTTACTATGAAAGTGGTTGCACAATTGTAGAAAACGAGCTACAAGATAGTACGTTGACTTCTTATTCTTCTCCTTCTTGAATAGGAGTAGAAATACTGGGAATAGTAGACAATGGATGAGTAGTTCTGATACCATTGTTAGGTATGGAGCTCATGTGTGGCCAACATGCTATGGAGGGTGGAGCTTCCTTTGACTATTCTTATCATAAAATTCATCAATCAATTGCAAATTAATGATTCCAATTAACTCAACTCTATGACCAAAGGCCCAATACAATAAGGCCTTTGGGCCACTGCTACACTTTCCAAAAATTGGCTAAATCAAAATAATGAGATTCTTAAGCCATCTCCATTGGTTTGGAAACCACACTGTCAACTGTAATCCGTGCAAGTGTATCCGCCTCTATTTTTCTTATTTCTTTTTAAACTCACGTCCTTATATCTGTATTTCTTGTCACAATAGTGCTTTCACATAGTAAATCGTATTTTAAAGTAAATACATCATTCTTCAAAACCATACGAGACTTTATGTTTAACAAATTTCTTTTCTTTTCGTAGAATTTTTGGCAGCATCCATTAATTCATCACTCAATCTTAAAGCCGAAAAACCCAAGAAAACTTATGAGAGAGAGAGAGAGAGAGAGAGAGAGAGAGAGAGAGAGAGAGAGAGAGAGAGAGAGAGAGAGAGAGAGAGAGAGAGAGAGAGAGAGAGAGAGAGAGAGAGAGAGAGAGAGAGAGAGAGAGAGAGAGAGAGAGAGAGAGAGAGAGAGAGAACTCTTGCATAACAAGTTGAATAGATTGATGTGATAAATGTTGATAGAAGTACAATGGTTAGGGCCTCATTATATAGGCATAGGATTTCCCCCAAACCTGGGGGTCCAAGAAACACTTGAATGTGCACTCGGATATCAACCCTCGTGGATATATATCTAGAGGTGTATTGTCTAGCAAGCATGACGATAGCATATTATATGTTGTAGGCATATTCTCATAGGTATGGGTTTTGTTGCAAAAGGAACATGTAGTAGAAACAATAAGGACTAAAAGTTGATCACAGGTTGTTGAGGTAGATGTTTAGCTAGTGCTACCTTCCTTTTGATTTCTTTTCTCCTCATCCAATTACACCTTCAAGTGTGGGATTTGGTACATTTGTTAGGGTAGTGACAAGAGTTGAAAAGACTTTCCTTACCACTTTGCAACCACATCTTCTTCAGCAAAATTGGAGCTTGGATCAAAGCTAATTGGGCCATCAGTTCCTTCATGTGGGAAATGAACTTTCCCAAGTCTTCTTCATGCTTATATTCCAAACTGAAGAACTCTATTTTGAGGAATATTTTGAAGTCCTTTCCTCTTGCACCATACAATTTCTCGATCTCATCCCATTCTCCTTTGCAGTTGCAAGTTGACCTATGTGGTGGATTCAAGATTCATCTAGGTGCAACATTACTATGACTTGGGCTCTTTCATCATCTTCGACATCTATAAGATTGGGTGGGCCAATGGCTTTTGGTCCCTTTGATGAAGGGCCAATAACCCCTCTCCATCATTTTATATTTCACTAATACCTGCCATGGGTGAAATTCTATTCAATCAAACTTGCAGATTTGAGGCTTTACATCAACAATGCCATGATAGGAAGGTCTTATCAATTGTGCAAGGCAATGATAGTGTCTAATCCTTTACAAGGGCGGCAATAAGAGTGGAAGCAATTATAATGATGTTTTAAACCAAGTAAATAGGATGCTGAAAGTAATTGATGTATAATCACACAAATAAGATTTGATAAAGAGATGAAAATGGTCTATGTATTTATTTATTTTACATAGCCTTACATTGGTCAAGAAAGATAAGTATAGTTAAGCATTTAATGAATATACTTAAGGCCTAAAAACTTTCAAATTTTGGAAATTAACTCATAAGCAATGATCAATAGATTGATAATTAGTGTATAAAAACACTAATATTCAAGCTTAGTGAACTACTTGTGTTGGAGTCCTGTTGAATGTTGGCTTGAGAGTCACCTTCGGGGAAAGAAACTCTAAGTTTTGAGCTTTCAGATCTACAATATCAATCACTAGAATCACTATTAGTGACTTCCAGGATGATTAAAATGGACATGAAGAAATCTTGAGCTTCTTGGCTATGACTACTTGCTAGACCCACAGTTAGGGTTTCACTGTGTGGGGCCAATAGAGAGGGAATCAGACCAAACCCTTTTAGGGTTAGATAGCCCACTTGGAGGGCTAACAAAGCCCCATGAAGCCCATCACAACATGATGAACTCGACATTGTCTAAAATTGCACCTGTTCTTGAAACAATGGTAATGTTGAGCTCTTGTGTGTGCAATGTTGACCAAAGAGGTGACAAGCAGCTGCGCTCCTAGTAGAGGAAGAATTCTCTAGAAGAAAGCAAGCCAAGATATGCCCTCCTTTGGCCACACCAGCTCCTCCAAGGTTTGCAAGTCCATATTGTCTATGGAGGTTAAGGGATATCGGTGAGAAATGAATTTCTCATATGCACTTAGGTTGAGATACGGATAGGGGAAGCTCAATGGATTAGAGGTGACTCTGATACTATATCATAATATTCGAGTGGTAACATGGATATGTGTGTTCAGGAGGGAGAAGAGAGCTCAAGTACAAGAATAAGATCTTGCTTATTAAGTTGCTCAAGGTATATAGGTTACACTCTCTTATCTATTGAGAGTGACCTTTGGCCATGTTTATATACCCTCAATGTGGGCTAGGGTTAGTGTTTCCCTTGCCCTTCAGTCCATTCACACATCACCTTCCCTCATGAACCCTTGTTTATATAGGGTTTCCATGTTATACTTCTAGGAATATTATTAGTGACCATTACACAAGTCTTTTTCACATAAAATCACAAGTATTTCAGGCACCTTTTGGACACAACAAAGATAATTCTATCAAAAAATCATAATCAACAAGTCTAGCAATATGAATGAGAACCATTTTTTTACATTTTCATTTTCTCATTACAGTGTAAAATTGTATAATTTGAGGAATGGACGAGCCATTACAAAATTACAAGTCCCCTCGAGGATAATGATTGAAAGATCGAGTGTGAGGGCCATCGTGGCCTGCACAAGAAGATTGTCGTGGGTGATAGGGTTGGGTTTGACATTGGTAGCAAGATTGGGATTGGAATTGGTGATGAGATTAGGGTTGGGCTTGGAAGGGTTGGCATGCGATGACATCCTTGACAACCTCCCTTGAATGTACCCATTCTTTGATATCAACCATGTCAGCTTCAAATTGCTATCTAGCCCATTCATATTCATGCATGGTCACGAACTAAGATTCTTCATTTTAGCGTTGCACGTGTGCTCTCTCTGTCCACTTCATGTCCTTGAACCACCCCCTCCCTGTTGTGTTGGGTAATACAAGCTATAATGAACTAAAGGGCACTGATCTTAAACTTTTTAACATCCAAATCGGAGTAGCTTCGTATACCAATATCCTATTTCAAAAACAAAGGTACAAAATGTGAGCTCCGATTGGCAAAAATAACCTGTTAGTGTAGAAACCACTCACATTTGGAAAATTAAATATAAGATTAAAGAAAAGAAATGTGTTGAGGCACGTTCTCCACATTGTGGGACTCACACAATTCATGTAGTCATCATATCCACAAGGTCCTGTTGGTTAGCAAGAAGGGTCTCCATGTAAACAAAAAGCTTGCGTGTGGCCCTAGGGACATAGGCCCCAAGTTTATTCTTGATGACATCTTGAAAGAGCACAAACTAACCTCAAAGGAGAGATGTAGATCTTTACTATTGGGCTCTTCTGTGTGGTAGCCTCTGCCAACAATACTTGCAAACTAATCCCAAGTTTATTCTCAATGACACCTTGAAAGAGCACAAGCTAACCTCAAAGGAGAGATGTAGATCCTTATTGTTGGGCTCCTCTGTGTGGTAGCCTCTACCAAAAATACTTGAAAAATAACATATATTTATCTCCAAAACTTATAAAATAAAACTTTAATGATCCCTATTAAATAATCAAACAAGATAAAAATTCCAAAGCACTAACACCAAAACTAGGATAGAAGAACCCAATGAACATAAACAAGCAATATGGCTCATGATAGAAAAATGAAAACGACTCACAAACCATCAATCCTCATGTAAAGAAAGCTCCTCAAAAGTGCAGAATATGATCAGGGGGGGTGAGTCACCTCACTCAGATGACCTCAAACAGTTGAATTGTCCACTCGAAATGGACCCTCCTGGAGTCAAATGGGCACGCTTATTCAGGGAGCTCATTGAGATAGGATTCATCGAGCCTAGCTCTTTCCCTTATGCCCCCCAGTTCTATTGGTCAAGAAAAGGGACGGGTCCTTTCGAATGTGCATTGACTCGTGATCTCAATAAGATCACAGTCAAAAATAAGTATCCTATCCCTAGAATTGATGACTTGAGCTCAAGGGAGCCCGCTACTTCACCAAGATTGATTTGAGATCCGGTTACAACCAAATACGAATGAAAGAGGGTGACGAAGTTAAGACAGCTTTCCGGACTGATCACGGCTTGTACCACTTCCTTGTCATGCCATTTGGGCTCACTAATGCCCCGGTCACATTTCAAAGCCTCATGAATAAGATATTGCAGCCATGGCTTTTCTAGTTTGTATTGGTATTCTTTGATGATATACTCATTTATAGCAAGTCACTGCATGAGCATTTACATCATGTCAAGAAAGTTTTTTATATGCTAAGAGAGCATCAATTGTTTGTCAAGGAAAGGAAGTTCGTTTTTATGCAAACTGAGGTTGAGTACTTGGGACACATCATTAGTGAGAAAGGCATCTAAGCTGACCTCAAGAAAGTGCAATGTGTTCGGGACTGGTGGCCCACCCCCATTGACACCACCTCATTGCATGGTTTTTTTGGTCTCTCCTCCTTTTATCACACCAAAATATATCAAGGATAAAGATGCCCCAAAAAAAAACAATAAGAACTAATTGTTGTAAGGCAATGATGATGGAGTTGATCAACGACTCTTCATGAGGATGAGAAAGCACCTGAATATTGATGATGTTGAGCTCAGCACCCAACCGATTCCCTCTCAAGGATATAATGGCCTCCGTGGGGCACTTGGGCCTGGGATTGGGGCTCAAGCTGGAGATCATGGTGCGGGGGCACTTAAGCCTAGGGCTAGAGCTAGGGCTCATGGTGAAAGGGTATTTGGGCCTAGGGCTCATGGGTGGGGGAATTTGGGCCTAGGGCTCGGGCTCGCACTTGGGATCGAGAGCTCATGGGGTAGGGCACTTGTTCCTAGTGCTCGGACTCATGGGGCTCAAGCTCGGTTGGGGTAGGGCTTGGGCTTGTGGGGATATGGCAAGTTGGGGTGCTACTTGTGCACTTTAGAAGTGTCGATGCAATCTAGCACACTATGTCTTAGGCTCAAGATCTTCCACTGCTATTGCTCTCTATAAGCATGTGCCTCTCTCTTGTCTATAGAGGGATATCGACATAACTCATCATTGGTGGAGAGGTAAGACAATAAGAATTTTATACATGTGATGATATGAGATCTCCACAAGATTTAGAAGCATGTCATACTAGAGTTGCAAATGGTACAAGTTGTCAAAATCTTGAGGTCATCACTGAGTGATAGAGGCTTCTCCTATGTAAAGATTTGTAATGAACCACTTGATGGTGAGCATCAAAGACTAGGACACTAGATTTGAGTCACCATTGAGCGATAAAGGTTACCCTATTCAAAGGGTTTCATAGGAGCTGCTTGGTGATGACTATAGAAGACAAGAACACTAGACAAGGATCACCACCGAGCAATAGAGGGTGCCTTAGGCAAAGGGTGACCACAAACCACTTTTGGTGACCATCAAAGACCAAGACACTAGACAAGGGTCACCATCAAGCAATAGAGGCTGCCGTTGGAGCAAACAATTGTCATCACAAACCACTTGGTAGTAACCATCAAAGACTAAAGCACTAGATGAGGGTCACCACTAAAAGCGATAGAGACCTTGACCCTGTGAAAAGTGTAGCCTCAGAGAGATAAGAACACTGGACATGCACAATGAATAGGTCCTAGGGCACTTAGACAGTGTAAATCGAGGTGTCGATCACATGCATGTGTGGTATACTCCCTCTGTTGAAGTTGGGATGGTGGGAAAAATCGTTGGACTACAAATGGATACAAATGCATGATTTAGCTTGATTTGTGTATAGCCTCAAGACACTCCTGGTTGTGCGGCCGTGAGAGTGGTTTGGTAAGCACAAGAGACCCGCAAAAGCCCTAGAGTTAGTGCGGGCCCATTTTTGGTATTGACACACATGTACTTCTTTGATTGTCCTCTTGGAGCCACCAAGCCTCATATCCATTACCTTGCCCTTCAAGCATGATAAGAAAGGATTGGTTGTCGAGGATCTTTTCCAAATTTTTTTGCTACATGATTATCTAACTTTCGTTTGTTATGGTTAAAAGAATGCACTTGTCTTGCTCATGAAGCATATTATAAGTAACTATGGACTCAATGGAAGCATTAGGCCTTTGGCATTGAGCAGACACCACCCATGAACAAAAGAAAAAGGAAAGAAAAGAATGAAAAATACCAAGAGCATATTCTCATTGCCTTATGAAGGCCTGGTAGGTTCCTGGGGATGAGTCAGACACCAAAAGGGCCTTGTCTTCTTGGAAGTGACATTCAACCAAGAAAATAAATAAGGATGGTTGGAGCAAAAATAAAAGTGAGCAAAAAAGAAGGATTTAGTATTGCCTTGCGAGTGCTTGGTAGGTTCTTGGGTACCAAGACAGAACATGAGGCCAATGCGTTGCTCTCCTCCTTGGGTCACAATATGTTCAGCTCCCTCCTTTTTACACGCCTGAATATTAAGTCTTAAAGTACAAAAATGATGGATAAAAATTTTTGAAAATGAAATACTAGGCTATAAGAGTCCTTGTCTAGTAGGAGTTCTTGGTCCATTTATCCTATGTGAGGTAGGCAAGTCAAACCACTACTTAGAATGCCTTCTTTGATAGTTCTTTTTAGCCAGTCTGTGTTGAAGCAACTGGTTAGCAACTAGCTTTAGATTTTTGTCAAACTATACTTGACCTATCCCTTGATTATCTTCATGCCTTGATGTTGTCAGAGGTAGGGTGAGAGCTGTGATTGTGTTTTGTTGTGTGTTTTTTTAAAGCAACTTGATGCTCTTTATGATTTATTAATTTGTAGGTCAATTCATCGATTCAACAAATTGAGTCGCTCTATCCCATGGTCGCCAATGAGAGCGGATTTTTTAAGCTGATTTAAAACGCAAAAAGACCTCTAGAGATGTAAAAGAGCAAATTTTCATGGAAAATGAAATGGTTGTGGATCAAGGAGCTAGATTTTTTCAAGATGCATTTCAATGCCAGGAATCCAATGCAAGTCTTCGTTTATCAATCGGGTGACCCTCCCATTTAATCCCCACAAGGTTTGATGTTATAAAGCAGTTACTTGATCCAAGAGCCGAAAAGAGCGTAACAGAGGCCAGATTGATAGATTTCGATGCCATGAAGCCAGTCGTCTAGTCCGTTTGCGATTTCAAGCTCGTTTGGCCCTTCATCTAGGAGACCAGAAACCACTTTCGAGAAGTGTGAACATGAAAAAAATGAATTGGTTATTTGCTTATGGACTATAGTGTTCATATGGAGTCATATGGACTATAGTGTTGGTTCTTGGTTGATGTAAGCTCTACATATCAAAAAATTAAAACAAACCAGTAATAAACAATAAGATAGATCAAGAAAATTAAAGAAATAGATTGTACACATGAAAATTTTACAAAAATTTATGAATATGTCCATGGATGTATGGTGGGGCTAGTGCATGAGGTTTAGTCTCAGTTTATCCCCATTCTTTATACTAAAGTGTGTATAAATTACTTTTTACACATGAAAAATACATTAAAAATTCTCTTTAAATCTACCAACGAATGCAAAATCATAAACAGTAGGGGGAAAGGGTTGTGGGGAGCTAAGAATCCATTGAAATATGATAATTTGACATATAGGATTCGTTTAAAGTTTTTAAAGAAAGGGCAGTAGTACCAATTGTTTCAGTGCTGCCTTAGCAATGACGCATCACATTAGAGTGAAATCGTGAAAAGAATTTTTTGTGCACAATCCACACTGTTTGATATACAAATTTTCTTATTTGTACACTTCATGGCATGCACTTTACATCTGCATTTCATACATGGTATCATGAGAATCATCTCTTGGATGTATAGCACTTATTTGCAAATATTCGACCCACATTCAGTGTGAGGTTCCCTAAGTTGTAGGTCTATTTAAATGTTTTGCTTTGGGTCTTGATTAGTAAGAATTGAATTATCTCCTGGAACAAACATTAAAATAGAGGGTTATGTTATGTATGTGCTTTATGTTGAAATGGTGCATCCTGGGGCTAACCATCATTGGGGTGTATGAGAGCCATAGTAGAGGGCCACAACAATGAGCTTGGGGGTGCTCCCTGTGTGTGTGATACGAGGTGCTAGACCTAAAACACTAGCTCTAGGGCTCTAGGTAGGTCTCCTATGCTCACCAAACTACCCTTACGGCCTCACATCCCCATGAGCATTTGGAGACTATACACTACTCTAGATGAATCACACATTTGTATTGATTTGTAGTACAATGATTTTGTCCATTACAACTCCAATAGATTGAGTATCTAAACATTCAGTGAGATCAACACCTCGATTCAAATATACAAAGAGCTCCCATCAGCAAGGTACTATGGCTCCGATGGCTCTCCTACACCCCACAGATTGGCCCCATGATGCACCTCTTAAATATAGAACACAAGCATAATAGAGTCCTCTCATAATATAAATGTAATGATCTAGGAGACTGCATATATTCCTCATTTAATCAGTTTCCCAAGATATTGCACTAATCTATAGCAAAGGGAAATCTTACACTCTCAACATTGGTTGTCACCTAGACATACAATTGCAAGGTATCCAAAATTTTATCTTTTGATGAAAAAATGGAGTTGACCCCAGTGATCACACACTAACCATTTGAGAAATGGAAAATTGACTTCATTGGTCCAATCAACCTTGTGGCATAGTACTCACAAGCCAAGTACACCATTATTGCCACAAACTATCTCACCAAATGGGTGGAAGCTCCAACAACCCGCAAAAATGATACCAGGACGATGGCCAAGTTCCTTTCGGAGCAAGTAATCTCAAGTTCAATTGTCCCATAGAGTTGGTTAGTGGCCAAGGCATGCACTTCATCAATGAAGTGATTGCTCACTTGTTATCCACCTTCTTGCTAATCTACAAAAAATCCTCACCATATTATCCTCAAGCTAACGATCAAGTTGAATCCACAAATAAGATCTTAGTGAATATCCTAATAAAGGTAGTCTTTGATTCATGCAATGACTAGGACAACAAGCTCATGGTAGCTTTATGGGCATATAGGACAACCTACAAAAGAGCCATAGGACATACCCTATTCAAATTGACCTACAAAATTGACATGATTCTACCTGTGAAATTCTTGGCTTCAAGCTTGAGAATAGTAATCCAAGAGAGATGGGAGAGGAAAGAAGCATGTACAAATCGTTTGGTAGATAGAATGCTTATCCGAGACTCATCTCATTGCAACCCATGCCTTAATCTTTGAGAAGGCATTGTATGACGCAAGAGTTGGTTTGACAAGCAAGTCAAACAACGAGACTTTGAGCAAGGAGACCTAGTCTTGTTGTACTCTATTAAGAGACACAAGCAAAAGATGAAATTTAGGGGATTGGGACCTTTCAAGGTTCACAACATCAATAGAATAGGCGCTCAAAAGGCATACACCTTTTATGTGCTAATTGATGAGGAAGCTAATTATAACATCTTAACATATGATCATTGGACCACTATGGGTCAACCCCAATTGCAATCAACCAATGCAAAACTTAGCCCATTTGGGGGGTAGTCCTATCCACTCTTGGGGAAGTGCAAATTAATGGTTTCTATTGAGACTGAGAGCCTACCCATCATCTTTTATGTACTATCTAACAAGAAAAGTGTTGGTAAGGAATCACTATTGGATCGCGTGTTCAAAAAACAAGTTCATTGTAATGTTGACTACAATGGGTAGCACATCCACCTAGCCATATGCAATGTTAGAATAGTAACGGCTTTTAGCAAGGGCACCATAGCCACCAAAAAGCCTGTAGTGCCACCAGTAGTTAACCCTAGTGTCAACCCTAAGGAGGAGGATAGTGCATCACAACATACACCCATTATGAAGACCTACTAGCATCTAGAAACCACACCCAAAGCTATGGATTCAAAAAATCGAGTGGTTCCCCAAGTGTAGACCGCAGCCTCATAAAAGCCAATCATTAGAAGCTCATAGTTTTCATGCCTCACACTCTAGACCTAAATGGAGGAGTTGGCACTCCTATCGTACACAAATGACTAGGGCACACTGGGTCCCAAAATCCCTATTGCATGCCTAAGGTTACTATGAAGGTAACATCTTGATGTGCCTGCCCAAACTCACAAGTGTGGCATGTATGCCCCTCAATCTCATGCTCCAAAAAATAATACCCAAAAATATAAATCAAAATAAGGTAAGAGAAAGGATACTCAATCCATGAGTGCTCCAATGGTCCATTGATCAAAAGCTCAACCAATCGTCATCAATGAGCAACAAATCATCAAGGAGCTTCCACCTAATAACTCTAATGTGATCACCACTACACAATCTGACAAGAAAGCATCAACTAAAATTCAAACCCAATCAAGTTCTCAAACTATGCTCACCAAACTCGATAATGAGAATCCCATAGTAGAAACACATTGTACCAACCTATCCAGTCCAATTAAACCAAAGCCACTAGAGGCCTTCAACCATCACAGCAATGACAATACATTCTTGAATTGGCTTTCAACATGGCCATCAATACAAGAGATGACTTACTAGTGTATATCCAATGATTGGACTCAACTTTCATATTATTTGCTAGAAGTTACGAATGCTTGGACCTACGCCTCCTTGATGAACACACAGCAACAAATGAGGTACGTTCCTTGCTGGATGAATACATCTAATCCTTCAAGAAGAACAAAATTCCCATGCCACCTTAGGAATTTTCTGAGCTCAAAAAATTAGTTGAATCTGAGTCTAATTTCTTACACTAGTGGTATACTTTGCACATTCAATGGGCACAAGAGGGTTATCAAATCATAACCAATGTAGAGCAATGACGTGCCATCAAGACTTCAAGTATGACCAAACATATGTGGCCCCAACTTCATTTAGGGTATTACCAATGACAAGAAATTGACCATTAGAAGACAACATCATGCTACATCCATACTTGGATAGGATCCTAATAGAGGAGGAACTCCACATTGCAAGCTGAATCAACTCACATGACCTCTTGACTGACATATTGACTCATGTCACACAAGTGGGCATTTGTCCACAAGATATGGACTGTCATGCGCAATCAAATAGATAATAGAATAGTGCAATCTTGCTAAGTACTTGGAGAAGGTGGACCGAGACATAGATCATAGCAAATACACTGAATTTTTGAAAACTTTTGATTTCGAGAAGAACATTGGTACAGTGACAATTAGACAAGGAGATACCACTAGGAGGGTGGAAATCAAACTTAGCCCAAAGGTAGGTCATGGATAAGGCCTTAGGATTAGTGAACAAGCCAAAAAAGAGACCAAAGAGAGATGTCTATGGGATATTAAGAATGGATAAGAAGAAAGTTTACACAAATGGCGAGATCAACTTGGCCAATATTCCCAAGCCCACTATCAAACTACAAGCAAAGATGGTCCACATCCTCTTCTCAAGTCAAAGGTATAATGCCGTTATGAACAAAATAGGAATACTCTTACTTGAAAACCTTGCACTAAATGCACTAGATGAGGTAAACTTGAATGCTTATGTATGAAAAACAATCCATGCACATCGAGAAAGGTACTAGCAATAGCTCCAAAAGCAACATGAGGAGAGTCCTTGGCAAAACAATGGAGTTAGAGAGGAAAAAACTAGCATCCAAGGCATCAACCATAGGGTCTAGAGGGGTGCTGATAACCATAATCTAGGAAGCCTTAGGGGAGATGGAAAGAGAAGAAGTAGTAGAGAAGACCCCTAAATGATCACCGACCCAAGAAGATCATCACTCTCCCACTCAAGTGAGCCCTCCCACTTCATTCTCAATAGGGAATTTGGGGGAGGAAGAATTCAATAAAATTTAGTATAAGAGGAGGCAAGACAAGCTAATAAGAAGAGAGAAGTTGACCGCCCCACTTAGTAGCAAGAAACCTCAAGTGAAAGGACAGTCAGTGAACAATGGGGCTCAACACCATCAAGCTAAGAAGGAAGGAGAAGAATCATGCTAAAGATTCCTATCAGAAGAACTAGGTCCACCATCGAAGAAAGTAGATAATTACAGAGGGTTGAAGAAGAATCCACAAAGAAACTTGAAGAGGAGTGCAAAAAGAGACAAGAGAAAGAGGAAGAAAGACTAAGACAAGAGGAGAAGGAGCAAATAGCTCTTACCATTAGAAGATTAGTGGAGCAACCCTCCTAATCTCAAGAGTTAGCCATGATGAGCCCCAAAAGTGAGGATGTGCCTAGCACAAGTGCTGTATAGAAGAGACTAAGCAAAGACCAATAGTGGAAGGGAAGGGAAAGGCCCCCATGCATGCAATCCCACCAATCATGGCCTTAATAATCACCCCAATACAAGGAACCACCGAAGGGACATTCAATGAAAGCAATGTCATGGCTTGAGTGTAGTATCATAAGCAAAGTGCAAGAGCTTGCACATGCACCAAGCAAAGGAGCTCCACTAACAAGAACCAAAAGGCTAGCTATAGCAATTGATGTGGAATCACACCAAGGGCCAAAGGTACCCCACCTTGAAGTATCTACTACTTTGGTGCCCTCAACAATGCACACCACAGAACTGTACGAGATAGGCTGGTGAAAGATCTTCGGAGCCAACATGACAAGATGAATGTAGAAAGAAAGGCTGCACTTGTTGCCGAGCTAGAAGAATAGAATGCCTTTGCAATTTACTAGCTTAAAAAAACAAGGCAGATGACCATAATAACCAGGCAAGTGATAGCATTAAAAGAGGCCTTAAAGGCAAGGCAGAGTGAAGAAAGTCTAAAACACATGTATGATGAAGAAAGGAAGAGCCACATTGCCCTAGAGGCACAATTCGCTCTCACATGTCAGGACAAGCAATGCCTTGAGGAAGAAGTTAGTAGCTTGAAGCAACAAAGAGAAAAACTATCCAAAGAACCACAAGAGGCAAAGGCACAAGGTGAGCAAGAAGTAAGGAGAAAGATGGCAAAACTACATAACCAAATTTACATAGCACTCCATGAGCAAGCCATCCTAAGGGAACTAGTAGAGTACTGGAACTGAGAGAATGAACAAATGAATATATTATGACAAGAGCAAGAGCAAGTAATCACTACCCTAGTCCAATACTAGAACCAAGGATTAGAGCAAATGAAAGGAAAGGTGAAAGAATGGGCAGCTAAGAATCAGGACAAGATTAAAGACTTAGCTTACCGCCTAGCACATTCACAGAGCAAATGCATTATAGCCAAAAGCAAAGTTGAAGCTGTGAAGATAGGGATACTTGAGCACCAAAAATCCTTCTTAGACACGGTACTAAATGTCACCCAAACAAGAGAGAAAGAGACAATTATTGAACTCAAAAGAAAATTAGAGCTGGCAAGGAGAGCACTTAAACATGGTCTCCATGCCAAGGTGCCTAAATCTAGCACACTAGCTTAGGTGTGGAGGAACAAAGAGCTCATTTGATCACAGTTGGATTACTTACACAAGAACTTGAATTGCTAGGGCTTGGGGAGCCGAAGTAACGAGCACAACCTCCCCCTAAAGAGCCAAGAGAGCCAATATATGAAGAGGGGCCAAACTTTGAGCATGACCACGTTGAGGAAGAGTACCACATGAACCAAGCCCCATGCCGCAAACATAAGTACAAAAAAAAGAGCAAGTTGAGAAAGCCATACCCCCCGAGAGAATGGTGAAAATGCAACACAAGCTGAGAAAAAAGTGTTGAGATATTTGCAATCACACCTACTTCAGTCCCTTTGTAAGGAGTAGTGAGGGCTCATGATCAGAATCCCATATGCACATAAGGAGAAAGTGCTAGCACTCACTTCCTTTAAAGTATTGTATTTTCACTCTTTTTCTAATGCAATGATAGTACTCTTTTCTTTCCAGTAAAGTGTCTTGTCATTATCAATACACAAGATTGTGCTCATGAATTTCTTCTTCCTCTTTCAACCTCCATAGCTTCAACATCTACCATGCTCTAGATCCCACATATTTTTACATGGTATCAGAGCCCAGTCAGGCATGGCACAGCCTCTCTTGGTCCTTCTTTATGATTTCCCATCTCATCTTGAGTTCATGACTTCAATTCTCAACTCTACCTTCACTTAAGCTTCCATGGCAGCCATAACTAGTTGCACCCTGTCAGCTTCAAGCTCTTATATCTCACTCCACATGCCAAATCTTACCAAGCTTCCTTCTGGAGAAGTGTTCCCCAACTACTGATGCTTCCTTGTGTCATCTTAGAACTTGAGATTTCTCCATCCCCGCTGCTTAGCATTGTCAATTTTCTCAGGTTTTGTTCTGTGGCCTCCATAGCTAGACAGTACCTAGGCATCTTGGAGCTTATGGATCTCACACTACAAGCCACCATTCATCACGATGTCTTCTAGGGAAATCTTCCTCGACATCAAGTGCTTCTCTGTGGCACATCATGCTGCAAAATTGGCCATTCTATGCTTCAGCATTGCTGAAGATTCGTCACGCTATTCCAAATTGCGCCTGATCAGGTCAGGCTACTACTACGTGCTCTACAGGGCACATTCCCAACCATTATCATAGGGAAATGATCACCCACATAGTACGCTTCTATCACCTACAAGGGCTCATGATAACTCCTTTTGTGTTGATCATACAAAGAAAAATACTAGCCGCTTGTTTTTGAAAACCCTAATCTGCCATAGCTCACTTTCAATGAAGCTTCTTTTTTACTTCATCTACTCACTGATTCCAACACACTAAAGGTCCTATCACTCATATTTGAAGGTCCCAGCATCAAATCAAGAAGGGGGACATTTGGATTTGAAAGAACTTGAAGGATTTTGCAAACACATAATGTCCATTGACACTCATTTAGTGCTCTTAACACGTGTTTTTTGACACATCTCAACCATCTCTTCTGCTGCTCAAATTTGATAATTCTGAAGTTGATTTGCTATTGTTCCCATAAGTCTAACATGGGCAAAGACTCTCCAATTGCTCGCTTCAAAGGAGTCGGGTTTCACACCTGGCAGACCTGCATCAAACTCATCCTAATGAAGAAGGGCCTCTAGGCCATTACCACTAGAAAAGAAAAGAAGCTTATCCACCATGTGGATAACTATGAGACTTCACAGGATACATGGAAGAGACTTGACACCTTGTTTTGTGCACAGTCTAAATCATCAAAGTATGGTCTCTTGAGATTGAGTTTAAATCTATGGTACAGTTGTAGGTCTTCCAGTGTTGGGATAAAGGGCAATGCCCATGCCGCTCGTAAAGGCCAGGTTGTACATAGTACATATACCTATCTAAAATCATTATTGAGGTACACTCTTCAATACCACAAATCATGTATTTGTCTCTTCTCTCTCTCAACATGCATCTCTACATAGAAGTTCCATTGCAACTAACTCAACACTTTATCATAATTTGTTGTCATTGTTTCATAGCCTAATTTTGGCTCAGAGGGTCAAATGGAAAGTGATCGAATAATAGAAGCTTTTGATTTTATCCAATTTGCTATATTCTAAGAGATAAATTTAGACCATACCTATTTTGACACCGAAGCAAGCTCTGTGTGTGTGATAACAAAGTCAACCCTTTGGGGTGGATAATTGACTTTATTTTACCTTTATTATTTGTAGTATTTTGTATGAAATCCTTATTGGTGAGGAAAATCGAATGGTTTTACTAACTAAAACCAATATCTTAACTTATAGACAAATATGCATTAACCCTTTAGCTTCTACATTTTTAAGAAATAAAGCCAATAATCTTTTGTTGAGTTAGCTGCAATGGAGCTTCTGTATAGAGATGTAGGTTGAGAGAGAGAAGAGACAAAGACACACGATTTGTGGTACTGAAGAGTGTACCTCAATAATGATTTTAGATAGGTATATGTACGATGTACAACTTGGCCCTTATGGGAAGACACGCACACTACCCTTTATCCCAACAACCTCCCCCCTAAAGGCAATGTGCCGAAAGGTAGAGAAAAAGAATCAGCTAAGTGTAAGTATGTACAAAGTTAAAGAGACTATACCTACCCAATACCCATCATCTGCCGTCGTCGGCAATGGGCAAACCTCTCTGCTAAAAGACCTTTCGTGAGAAGGTCTACATGGTTATCATCAATGTGCACCTTGACCAACTAAATGCTCTTGCTATCAAGTACCTCTCTGATTAAATGATACTTCACCTATCTATGTTTTGTCTTTGCATGAAAGACAAGGTTCCGTGCTAACATGATAGCACTCTCACTATCATAGTGGAGGACAGGAACCTCAGTAATCCCAAGCTCAGCAACCAAACCTGACAGCCATAAGGCCTCTTTGCATGCCTCAGTGGGGCAGCCACATACTCTGCCTCCACACTAGACAATGCAACACACTTCTACAGCTTGGATATCCAAGAGATAAATCCCCCTGTGAAGTTAAACTCATACCCTGTAGTGGACTTCCTGCAGTCCGCATGTTGAGCATAGTCTACATCCATAAAGCCAACAACAGATGTCTTCTTCTTACCAAAGAAAATACACAAATCCTTTGTGCCCTTGAGGTATCTCATAATACCTTTCACTGCTTCCCAATGCTTCTAGCCAGGGTTCACCATGTACCTGCTAACCACTCCCACTGCAAAGGCAATGTTAGGATGTATAGCAACCATAGCATACATCAAACTGCCAACAACTGAAGCATATGGAACCTTGGTCATTTCAGCCTTCTCATCATCAAATGTAGAGCTTTCCTCTCTGCACTGAGTTTCACATATAGAGGCAATGGAAATATGATTGCTTTCCTCCCCTCCATATTGAAACGTTGCAAAATCTTGGATACATACTTCTGTTGAGATAGATAAAGTAACCCCTTCAATCTATCTCTGAGTATTCGCATCCCAAGAATGTGATTTGGCATCACCAAGATTCTTCATGTCAAAGCTGACATGAAGACTTTACTTCAATGAATGCAAGGCATGAGTATCCCTGCCAGCAAATTAGCATGTCATCAACATATAGAACCAAGATAATCAAGCTGCCATCTATTGCCTTCTTAGTGTACAAGCAGTGATCAATTTGACTTCTTTGAAAGCCCTGAGATTGCGTGAAAGTATTAAACTTATGATACCATTCCCTTGGTGCTTGTTTCAGCCCATACAAACTCCGTTTGAGCTTACAGACCATCTTCTCTTTGCCTTTTAGCAACAAAATCCTCAGACTGCTGCATATATATGTCTCATGCAGATCACCATGTAAGAATTTACATCCATATGTATGAGGTCCATATCTTTAGCTGCAACCAAACCTAGAACGGTTCTTAGAGTAGTCATCTTGAGTACGGGAGAGAAGATCTCATCAAAGTCAATTCCATGTTTCTGCTTGTACCCCTTTGCAACCAATCATGCTTTGTACTTTGGCAAAGAACCAGAAGTGACCTTCATCTTATAAACCCACTTGCATGGAAGAGTTTTCTACGCTTTAGGAAGCTGCACCAAGTCCCAAGTACCATTATTATCAAGTGATTCCATTTTCAATAGCATGGCCTTGAATCACTTCTTGTTGTCCAGTCTAGTCATTGCTTCCTTGAAGCATGATGATTCACTACAATCAGTAACCATGACATAATCTGCAACATACTGCGCACCAAAAATAACCCTATTTGGTTGCCTTGAAGGTCAGGTTGACCTATGCAGCAAAGGTTCTGCATTTTCTGCTGGCTGTTGGGCCTACAAATCTACATTTACAGGTTGATGTCCTAAAATACGGGCCTATAATTCTACATGTATAGGTTGCTATCCTGAAATCCCAGCATGTTGTCCTGAAAGTTCAAGTTGTCCTAACTGCATGTTTTCAGGCTGAAACTGTGGTGTATCATGGGTAATACCTTGCTAGTCATTTCCAGTACCATTTCTTGCATTTTCAAGAGTATTTACAATAGGTATACGCTAATATCCCCATTGGGCATAAACTACTGTCTAATAGGCATATCCTCCCTAAAAACAACCCTCTTGACTTCCTCAGTCTTCTCAAGCTGCTTATGCATGCGATCTTCACAGAAGATGATGTCATTGTTGCATATTATCTTTCTTTTCTCGGGATCCCAAAGTCTATACCCCATCTCACCCTTGTCACCGTATCCTAGGAATATGCATTTACATGACTTTGGTCCCAATTTGTTGCATTCTTCTTTCCATATGTACACAAAAGCCTCGCAGCCAAACACTTGCAAATGAGCATAAGAAGGTGGCTTTCTTGACCACTCTTCCTAAGGGACTCCCCCCCCCCCCCCCCCAAAGACCTATTTGGTGACCTGTTAATCAGACGAACGGCTGTCATAATAGCCTCTGCCCAAAAGCCATGGGGTAATGCAACATGAGATAGCATCATATGGACCTTATCATGTATGGTCCGATTCATGCGCTCTACAACTCCATTTTGGGGTGGATTATGAGGGGCAATGAGCTCCCTCTTTATCCCCTTGCTGTCACAAAATGCCTGAAAGGCTTTGGACACATACTCCCCACCATTGTCAGGGCGAAGACACTTAAGTATCTTATCAATCTAGTTCTCAATCAATGCCAAGAATTTTTTAAACTTGTCAACAAGCACTTTGTCCTGGCTACGAATAAGGTAAACCCATACCTTCTGAGTAGCATCATTGACAAATGTGACAAAGTATTTCTTTCTTCCTAGAGATAACCTTGGCATCTAACATACATCAGAATGTACTAACTCTAGAGGCAAGGATTTTAGTGAAAGAGACTTTTTATGAGATGTCTGTGTATGCTTACCAATAAAAACAATGATCACAGTGCTCAAAATCAGCATAACAAAGACAAGGCAAGTAACCCAAATGAGAAAGTACTCTCATTCATGTTTGACTCATGTGTCCCAATAGGACATGCCACAAGGAAACACTTGGGTGCTTGGTCACAGCAACAACATGGTCACACACACTAGATACACGGAGAGGATACAAAGTATCGCTCTTTGAGTCTCTAGCAATAACCCTAGATCCTGTGCAGATCTTTCGTTTCCCATTGCCAAAGGTGGTATGAAATCCATCATCATCTAGCTATCTAGTACTAATCAAGTTCTTATTGAGCTGAGGTACATGCCTTACATTCTAAAGAGTGAAGGCAGATCCATGTTGAAACTGTAGTTGCACATTGCCAATGCCTGCAATGTCACATGCATAATTTTCCTCAAGATGGACAACACCATGTCGACCTCCTGTATAGTCTATAAACCACTCACAGTGAGGGGTGACATGAAAAGAGGCACCTGAATCCAAAATCCAAGTGTGCATGTCATCATCCATATTGATTATCAAATCATGTGCATTGAAACATGAAGAGACAAAGAGTACATCATTCCCGCTATCGCTCTCATGACTAACTACATTCACCTCTTTGAACTTTACACTGCTCTTCTTAGCAGGCTAACTCTCTTTCTTCTCTTCCTTGCTGTCATCCGTCTTCTTGCCCTTCCCTTTCTCTTTCTTTCATTTATAGCAGTCACATTTGAAGTGACCCTTCTTGCCACAATGATGGCATTCAACATCCTTATTACATGGTTTACTGCGTCCCTTGCTATCAGATTTGCCTTTCTACTGTGATCTGCCTCTAGTATACAAAGCACTAGAAGACTTACTGAATGCATTGTTGTGTTGATTCATTTCTTTCATGAGTAGAGCACTCTCTACATTAGCATACAAAATCATAGCATTAGAATTGCTCATAGCAGTTCTGAAGGTATCCCAGCTCTTTGGCAAATTGCAAAGCAAAAATGTAGCTTTAAACTCATCATCAATATTGAACTTCAGTGCGGCAAGCTAGCTCAAAGTGGAGTTAAACTCACTAAGGTGAGTAGACATTGCATTACCCTCTTTCATATGCAAATCAATGAGTTTCTTCAACCAGTAGACTTTGCTTGCAACACTCTTCTAGGCATACAATTCTTCCAGTCGCTTCCAAATGTCATAAGCAAAATCCAACCCTTCAATGTTAAACAGCAAGGCATCAGAAATTGATAGCTCAATGGTCGAGCATGCAAGCTCATTCAGCTTATCCCAATTATCTTGCTCTACATCAGCTAGTTTTGTTCCCTTTATTTTAATCACCTTTGCTTGCTTCTTTTGCAACAAGATATTATAACACTGTTTTTGCCAAACTGCAAAGTTTTGTGCTCCTTCAAGCTTCTTGATATGCATAAGATGATTGTCACTGCTGCTAGCCATGACACACAGCCAAATAACTGTATGACAGTAAATGGCGCTAATGCCAATCAATGGAAGCTCCAAAATCCACTCAATAGTATATTAGGAATATCCCCAAGTATGTAGCAGCAAGAACATACATCAATTCGTTGCCCAAAATGCCTCGAAAGCATTCAATGTCAGTAAATATACCAATTTCCTGACAAAAATAGAGTGCACTCCTAAAATTCTTGACAATACACGTGGTTGTCCTGCAATTCAGGAGTGCAATCCTAAAATTCCTTACAATATAGGTGGCTATCCTGCAATTCAGGAGTGCAATCCTGACATTCAGGAAAAATCTATCCTGAAAATTCAGAATTGAAATAACCCCTCAAACTGACTGAGATTGAGCTCTAAAGATCATACAAAGCTACTCAAAGCATCACCATAATGTTCTTACATAGAAACATATCAAATTTCTTGACAGTGATGTATGCTACCCTGAATATGTAGGAAACTGTCCTAAATATACAGCAATAGACCTGTAGGCAAAGCCAATCCAAAAATTAGCTTTAATCACTGCTCAAATGCATTCCGAAATCTAAGCATGTAAGAATAAATAGGATCGAATGCCCGAGACCAAGAAGCAAGACATAATGCATACGTAGTCAAAATGTCATTCAGCCTTGTTATTCCAATAGCCAAATCTCTGTCAAAACCAAGCAAAATGATGACTCTAATCACCCCAAAATGATCTCTAATCATGGACGTAACATCTCCAAGTCATATAGCACCAAATGGGCATCAGATAGTCATCACATAAGTGAATCATAAGAATTATTCACTCAAAAAATAGTTGTTGCCATGTTTCCAGCCACAAATGTCTACAAAATGAGCCAAATCCTTGCCAAGATTAGCTCAAATTGGCCTCAAGACAATGCCACATGGTTCCCAATGCATCCAGCATCAAGATACATCCAAATAGCCATCATATGAGCATCAATCTCAAGAGAGCAAGTGTTGCCCCATTTATTACATATCTAAATACTATGTATTTCAGACTTGAAGCTGAATGTATATCAGTCCCAAGTGTAATAATACACTTCAATGCTCAATGCTAAGCATTAGATGCAAAGTCTGGAGCACAACCATGATGCCAAATGAAGAGGAGCAGCTAATGTAGGTCCTAAACATGTTGAAAACCAGATCTACATACCCATGCTAATGGCACCTTCAACCCTGAAGAGATTGGAATGCTGGTCCAAGTGTTGGAGATGATGGGGAGGTCCCTAAGTAGCCAATGATCGCTACCAACAAGCTCGAATGAAGAGGAAAGCTTCAAGCTTCAAGAAAATCTTCAAACCTTGTTGCCCTGCCTGCAAACTCTTCACAATGAACTCTTCTTCAACTTCAAGCTCCTGCACCTGAAGAAATACCAAGCTCCTGATTGTATGTGAACCAAGCTCTGATACCACTTTGTTGAGTTAGTTGCAATGGAGCTTCTATGTAGAGATGCAGGTTGAGAGAGAGAAGAGACAGAGACACATGATTTGTGATACTGAAGAGTGTACCTCAATAATGATTTTAGATAGGTACATGTAGTATGTACAACCTGGCCCTTATGGGCAAACACGGGCATTGCCCTTTATCCCAACATCCAAAACACATTGACTCAAGATATCAGCTTCTCAAACACGTGATTGCCCTTTTCTTGCTGCCACAACCCTCCAAAAGATGCATGCATATTCTCCTTTGATCATGATGCTAGCTCTCGATTCCGTAACAATAGACAATAGATAAAGTGCAAGCAACTCCACCATCTTTCAAAACACATACTCAATTTCCTCACTCCTACATAGAAGGGCGCCCCCCCAATAAAACATGTAGGCCCTACAACTCCAATGGTAACACTTATAACTTGTCCTAGGTTCTCTCATGGATTATTCAAAAGGTAGTGTGCTCCCTTTAGGCGAAAATGATGATACTTTGTCATCCTCTATATATAGTTTTGGTAATTCATCTCGTCCAAACAAGTGACACAAGGAACTATATCCATCATCGCTACTCCATCAAAGTGCTTAGGAGCTTGAACAATCCTTGTGAATAGAGATATGTGGTCAAGGTAATACAATCTCCAAAATTCAATAGTTTACACACATCTCTTACACAATAAATTCCATGTGACCTTAGCTATTTCCTTGGTTGCTACAAGCCACATATCTCTTATGAAGATTTTTTTTCCTTCCTTGCCTCCCGTAGCTCATGAAAAAATACTTTGAATATATATGGATAACATGTTCTTTATTAGATGCAATGCACCCTAGGTAAAAGTGAACAATTGAAATTTACACAGTCTATGCAAGCCACAAAAAGGAATGAATGCATTGATAAAACATTGTGCCTAGCCTGTCTACAAGTGCCATTGTGTCATGCAAAATGCAAACGTCTTCATTAAATTATGTTTCTTATCCTCACCTCTCATCACTCAAAGGAAGAAATAATTGTTGCACTCTACTCCACCCACCCAAATCTCACAAACACTCAAGAATAATTGTCCTCAAGATGTTGACCAAGGTAGAAAGCCCATCTCACAACTAGAGAAGTCCTTCACAACCCTCAAACTCACCCAACTACCTTTCCCTCTCAACCTCAACTTCCTAATTTAATGATGAAAATCCCAACTCTCGTGTGTGCAAAGAACTGTGTGTGTAGAATAAAAGGTATTCTCTCAAGTGTGTGTGCATCTATGATTTACTCCATATAGCTACAATAGGCATCATGTCGTGCAAGTGCTCAATGATAGTACAATGACTGCATCAACCCAACCCATGGTATGGAAGAAATTGGGAAAATCAAGAGATGACCCCTAAGTGTAGTGTATTCAACAAGTGCAATGTGATGTGCTCATGAATCTAAAATCCCTATAATGTGCAAAGATATCAACAAGAAAGTATACTTGATCCAGGATGTCCAGTAGTTCCAATTAAAATCCAGCTCTAACTTGTCCAAAAAATACCAATCTCGATCAAGGCAATCAAGTCTTCAAGCATAAAAGAACCAAGTAAATGACAAAACACAAATCCTAGTATGATCAAAAACAAAAAAATATATAGCTTTAAAAAACCAAAATAATTAGTCACACAAACAACTAAACATATGAAATCATATATACTTAATGTTTTACTAGGGGTTTTTAGTTTATGCGAAAATGCTTGACATATTTAGCCCTCCCCCTAGTATGCAAGCATTGATGCATAGCAATAGCCTTCATAAAGTGATGTTACATCTATCATCGTCAGATCAGTTTCCTCATTCTTTTGTTCTACTTCTTTATGGCATGACCATTCTTCCAACTTAATTGTCATCGGTCTTGAAACATACTTCTTTAATCTATATCCATTGATTCTTTGTTTTTCCATCTAAATCTTCTAATACATAAGTTCTATTTTTATATGTTTTAGTTACTATGAATGGTCCCTCCCATTTAGTTTGGAATTTCTTTTGAAAACTATGATCTAATTTGTTGTTATATCGTAGAACCAAGACTCCTTTTTATATTTTTATTTTTTATTTTTGATTTAAAAATTGAAGATTTCTTTCTTGGCTCCTTTCATAATAATCACATGCATCTTGCCTATTTAATTGTACTTCTTGCAATTGTAACAATCTCTCTTTGAAATAATCTTTATCCTCACCCTCACTCAATTTTTCAAACATTTCCAGAGCTAGCATTTGCACTTCTATAGGCAATAATGCTTCTCTTCCATAATCCATCTTAAATGGAGATAATCCAAAACTCTCTTTCCTGGCTAAACAATAAGCCTATAAAGCACTTGGCAGCTCAATATCCCATGTTTGAGGGCGGTGTTCAGTCATCTTTGACAACATTCTAATTAACTCACCATTGAATCATTCATTCAAACCATTGCACCAAGGATAATAAGGTGAAGCAAATTGCTTCGTTATCTACATTTTCTCACAAAGATAATCAATTGATTACCCTTTGAACATGAGTCGCCTATCAAACAAAATCTCTAAAGGTGTTCCAAAGTTATAACATATGTCCTTATATATAGATTTACCCACGTCAATAGCTCTAATGTTTTTAACTACTTTAGCTTTTACCCAAGGGGAAAGGTAATGAACTGCAGTTAAAATATAAATCTTTCCTATTGATGTATGAGGTAAAGGACCAATTGCATCAATTTTTCATTTTTCAAAAATGTCTTAAAATCCATACTTTTTTTATTCACTAGACAATACTTTCCTTGTCAAAAGAATTTCTTCTTCCAATTCAAGTGTTTCTCTTCCTCTATACAAAGGAAAATCTACTTTAATAGTAAATACTTGATAGATTGCAACTTGGGCAACATTATGAGCTTCTTGATTTTCTTCGTTAGCTATGTGTTTCAAACTCCAAGTTTCAAACTAATTCAGATTTCTCCAGAAAAAATATATATGCTATTATTTGATTTTTAAATTATTATGGATTTTTTTAATGATCTTTCTTAGGTCAAAATTGATTGATTTACACATTCTCGTAAGTTTCAGATTCTTGATTTGCCAAACTCTGAGAATTTGCTTTATTAGAAGTAGAGCACCACCTCTAATCCTCAATCTTCAAATTTCCATTCTCTTACAAAGTGAGATAACTACTTGTAAGGTTGCATATTGAGCTTCATTAATACTAGTTGCCTCAAGTTTGATTGTTTCTTTTCTTATCAACTTTCCTCGTGGATCATAAATCACAATCCCTCCTAACAATGCTTGATGTGCTTTTCGATATGATCCATCGAAATACATCAAAAATGAGTTTTCAATTTCTAGTCTAACTTCTTCTTTGTCCCCAAATTTTCCTTTTAACAAGAATGGCTTCCTCTATAAGTCATATAAGTCAAAAGATTTGCTAATGTAGCTCAAGTTGAATCCTCAACTTGAAATTTATACTAAAATTCATCAAGTTTAACAATCTATTTTATAATTCTTCTTGAAAGATTTAAGTTATTTACTAGTTGTGGCAACAATGTATAACTTGTCGAAATTGTAAAGGGTTTAGGCAACAAATACCTGCTGAAATTCCTACAAGCAAAGATTACACTAATCATTACCAATTCAATTTTAGTATATGTTCTTTCAACTTGCAACTTCACTTGGCTTGCAAAATAGATAGATCTCATGTATCAAGAATTCTTTCCTTGTTGTATAAGGACTACTCCAATAGCATCTTCTCCTACTGATGGATTCACAATGAATTCCATTTCCCAATCAAGTGCTTGGACCGATGATGCATGGCCTACAATTTCCTTGACTTATTGAAATACTTTCTCAACTTCTACTATCCACTCTAAACTATCCTTCTTAGCTACCATTTGCAATGGATAGAGCAACGAAGAAGCCAAAGGTATGAATCGTGACATATATCTTACCTTATGAATGAAAGTCATAAGCTCATTTGTATTTGTAGGTGATACTAAAGTAACCAAAGCTTTAACCTTTTCAAGATCTAGCTCTATTCCATTTTTAAAAACTCGTGACCAAGTAGTTTTGGTTGGGCGATCTTACATTTTTTTGGATTTTATTGACAACCATAGTTGTCCATTCTTTCGAATAATTTATCCACCTTTTCACAATGATTAGATCTTGAGCTATGTATACAAACATCGTCAATGAGATCTCTCACAAACTTTCCTAGGGAAGGAACTAGCACTTTATTTGCCCTTCCTTAATACCATGTCGGTCCACCCAAAAGGTAAAACTCTATAACAAAAACATTGTTGTTTTCCTCCGATCTTCAGAGCAATGGATAATTGAAAATAACCTGAATAGCCATTACAAACGCTATGCCTTCATATCCCTCTATCGAATCCAAAATCTTGTCTATGAAAGGAAGTGGATAATGATCTCTCTTTGTGGCTACATTTAAAGGTTTATAATTTACACAAATTCACCAACCTCCCATTTTCTTCAAAGCTATGATTATTGTGCTTACTCATTCCAAATATTCAATAGCATAAATAAATCTTGGTTGCAACAACTTTTTAACCTCTTCTCTCAAAATAGCCATTTGTTTTAAAGTCAAGGGCTTAAGTTTCTGACAAACTAATTCTACATCTTTCTTAAGTTCAATTTTTAGCCCTTACCCTTACATACCTCTGATTTCTATGTAAGAGGTTACAAAGATATCTGGATATTTATTGATAATTGTTTGGTATTGTTTTTCTCTCCTTCAATCAATTCAAGACTCAAAAAAATTTCCGACAACTCTCTTTTTTATGATGAAACTTGAGATCATTCCATCAATTTCTCTAACTCTTTTTGTTTCCCCTCTTCATCTTCTCTAATGATTATGCTCTCCTAAACTTCTTCCCTTTTCGCATTAATTAGTTGAACTCTTGTAGACCTTTCTTTTGTAAATTCTTCTTCTGATGATGTTTCCTCATCCTTAAGCAAAAATAAATGTCATTTTCTTTTGCTGAAGGAATTATTCTAGCTTTCCAAATATTTCAAAAACTATTGTTTGATGAACATGTATCCTTGTCTTCTTTCTAGTGTTTAAGGATTTTCATTTTTTCTCATTCTTTTCTAATGATTTCTCTATTATTATCAATGAAACTTCTGGTTCTAAATCACTTTTTGAACTCTCATCATCACTTTCATCTTCTTCTGAACTATCACTCTCTTCCTCTTCTTCTTCTTCACTATCATCCTCATTTACCAGTTCCATTCTTGAAGCTTTATCAAACTTCTTTGCTATTCCTCTATGATCATAAATTATTATAGTTTCTCTTTTCCAATCTTATATTGCACTTGCCTTCCTAAGCCACGTTCTACCAAGGATAATCAAAAAAGCTCCCAACCTTAATGGCATAATATGACATGTAAATTTCATGGCTACTACATACAACTTGACCTCCAAATTTTGAATTATTCCTATGTATTTTACTTTGGCATGATTTGTATGCCTAAAATCCAAGTCCTACAATTATTCGAAGTCCAAAATGTTCTACACATGCTTATGTAATCACACTAGCTTGTGCTCCTCCATCAATATATGCCTCTCTTATGTTCTAATTTTTATACCAAACATCAACACGTGACAAATATTGGGGAGCTCCTCTACACTCAAAACTCCTACTATTCCTTTTTTTCTTTCTTTCTCTTTTGGATTTACCAATTTTTCCCACTACCCTCTCATCCTTGGGCACAATTCCATCAATTGGGCAAAAGTATATCTGCTTTTCTACCCATCATATCCCTTCTTAGGTCATAATCACTTTCTCCATCCCCTAAAGGGATATCAAAAGCATGATAATGTTTCCTAGGTTTTCTCTTCTTTTGTCCTTCCTTCTTCTCTCCTTTTTTATCTTTCTCCCTCTTTCTTCACCAATCTTACTAGTTTTGGCCTCATCTCTCTCTACATCTCTTCTCCTTTCGGTTGTTGGCATTACATCAACTGTTTTATTTCCCTCACTCATTTTTGTTGAGACTTCAAGCTCAAGCTGCATGAATGCCCAGCATGACAGCTAGGTGTCTGGCTGTCTCTAGCATGTGAGCATCACTAAATAAGTTGGGTCATGACTTAGATGGAGTTATTAGAGCAGTGCGGTTTTGATCTACCTAGATAAAAAGATGTATTAGACTACTTCAGTAGGGAATGACTATCTGAATAATAAGAAAGAGATAATACATGAGCTGCTTGCTCTATGTTATGAAATCTCTCTCTCTCTCTCTCTCTCTCTCTCTCTCTCTCTCTCTCTCTCTCTCTCTCTCTCTCTCTCTCTCTCTCTCTCTCTTTGTGAACATGGTATCATAGCCATGTTAGTCTGTGAGCTTGGCTATTGCAAGAGTTAGGAAATAATGACCTACGAAGTGGTTTGCAAAGGGAGAAGAAAGTGCTAGCAACCATAGCTCAAGAAAAGATGAGTATCAGGCAGTGTTGAGTTTTATGCTTGGTGGAGCTTATTGAGGCTGTTTAGCTGGGTGAAATGCCACATGAAAGAGCTCATTTTTAAATTGTAAAAAACACAGATCTAGAGCATGGCAAGAGCTATGGAGGATGAAAGATGAAGAGAAGACTCGTGTTGACATAGGCAAAGAGAGACCGATTGTTGCACAAGTGAATAAGGCTCCAAGATAGATTAGCTTGGACTCATAAAGACAATCTTGTGTAATGAACTGACACTGACAAGACACTAAGTGGAAATACAAAGCATCATGATATTGTATTCATTCCATAGTCAAGTACAATACTTTATAGAAGTTGGGTTGTTCCACTCTCCTCACTGTGCATATGGGATTCACGACATCTCTTCCTGGAGAATACATCATTTGTTATTTCTCAACACCCCCCCTCCAATGATGAGTTCTTACACTTGCTGGCCTTTGCCCCCCCTACATGATAACAGGGCACGAGAGACTAGCTCATAGGCAACCTAGTCAAGTTAAAGCTTGAAACTTTACATCTTTGGTAAGGGTTTTGTTTTACAAAGAAAATCCACTAATGAAAGGATAATTTATTTAAAATAATCTGTCAGAGTTGTTGTTGATGGTAGCGGAAGCATCTTCTTCTTCTTCTTCATTCATGAATTGGTTCTAATGGTGATCATTTTGCAACTGTTGTGCTCTTTTCTTGTGGAAACATTCACTGGCTATATGGCCAGCCTTACCACAATAATGACATATCATCAAATTTTTGTTGTCGATGTTGAATCCTCGACCTCTTCCTTTGGGTCCAGCAGCTCCTTTGGTTGCATAAGAGATTTTCCCTAGATGGAATACCATATTTTGCATTCTTGTTCTTCTATTTGTTCTCTTCATCAAGAAGAGAGTGCTCAATATCTTTAAGTAAGAGACTTGGAACATTACTTAGGGTGGACACAAGATTCTCATATGGATCCTTATTTACACTTGCAAGCAATACGGCTATTGCTTCGTCTTCATCAATATTCTTCTTAAGAGTTGCAAGTTGGGTTTTTAGGCTCTTGAACTTGTTAATGTGTATGGTCATGGAAGCATTGTCTTTTATATCCAGTTTATAAAAATGCATGAGTAATTTTACCTTTGAATTCTTTGCTTGGGTACCAAACATCCTATCAAGTTCCTCCCAAGCGGTTCTAGGATGTCTAATGCTAGAGATATGATGTAGCACATCATCACTTAGTCCCCAGGCAATGATGCCTAGTTCCTTGTTATTCATCTTCTTCCATTCTTTGGTTTTTGATGAAGTTACTGCAAGGATCCCTCTTTCTGAATCTTCTTCCCTATCATCTACATCACCTTCATTATTTTAACGGGCAGTGCAAGGGAGCGACGGTGGAATTCCTAGGAGGAGTTGTAAAGTTGCTTCCACGTCCGAAAAACTACAATTACAATGCCTCCTAAGAAAGTCCAAGGCGCAGCCGCGGGAGGGTCATCTCCTGGTATCCATGTGGATATCTCACCCCAAACCCAGGTTTTCCTTCTTAATTTTTATTTTATATCGTTGTAATTCAATCATGCAAGGTTAATTGTTAGAAATAGGATATATTTTGTCCTAGTTGTTCACGACGAAGGAACTTAGTCATTAATACATTTAATGGAACATGCAAAATAAATAAAGCATAAACGTATTTCTAGCAAATAGCTTTATGCATTGAAATGAATTATGAGCTAGATTATTACCCATTAAAAATAGTATACTTCGGTTAAGCCTAAAGGTATAAAATTGCATCTCGCACTATTAAACCCTATTCTTTTTGCAATGAATCATCATGGAAAGTGCAAATCATGAAATGACTCTTATGATGCATAAACTCTATGAAATTATCATTGTTAACTGCATAAATTAGCAAGAAAAAGGTTGCTTATTTAGCATGAATTTTGTTCGCAAAGAAAAGGGAAGATTAGTTGAAATTAACCTAACCTATGCCTGACCTCAAATCAATAAGTTAGGGTTACGTATAGACAACGAATCATGTGGAAGTAATCTCGAAATTATCTTCTAGAGTTAACCAAATTGATATAAACTTAAAAATACCTATGCTGTGAAATACCCATTGGGAATGAGTTAAATTCCAAGAAATGCCTATACCTTAAATACTTGCCCACATTCCCTGAATGTAGGGTCAGTGAATCGTAATCGTAAAAGGAACTGGGGGTTGTCCTTGAGATTCTTACAAAAATGAAGCTAGGAAACCCTAGGTCTAATGACGTCAGCTTAAAGAACCTGAAACGGATTGTTTCGTGACTCCATTGTCTCATAGTTCGATGCGACACTCGCGCAGCAAGTGCGGAGTCATATGATCTTGTGATTGGATCACAAGAGAATGGCCAAATTCTCACAATGAGGTTGGCGGATCCTTACGCAAGTTATCTTGCAAGAGGATGAATACTTTAGTATCCTTCTTGAGTAAGGAAGATTAATTGGAAACTAAAGACCAGTCGATAATCTGAAGTAACCAATGAGCATAAGGTTTGACCAAGTTGGGTTAATAGGGTACGCCCTGACCCAGGATATAGGGGATCTTGCCAAGTTGCAAGTCATCCCGGATCGAGTGCTGGATGCATTCATAAGGAAGGATTCATTCCTTAGCAGTTTGCCAACAATAAAAACGATCAATGGAAATGTTTATGATTGCTATAGATTTTAGAGCACTGTTTGGCTTTGTTTGATCAATGAATTAAAAGATAAATGGATATCTATACTTCAGGTTGAAGTCCTGAAGGGAGAGGCAGCTTCAGTTACCCCCGACTGCCTGCCTGACCCTAACCAAGGGGGTTGTTGACCGCGCCAGGAATGTGGACCGAACCCGCCGCGAGAGGTCTCTTCGTTGAGCGCTACTTGGAGCAGGAGGACGCTTGGGTGCCAAGGGGGCTCTGGCTGTAAATCCCTCGCCTTCCGGGTCCTGCACAAGAGGCTAACATGACTCGGGATTGGATCTCGAGGCCCGCATACTAGTCTACGGGCGGAAACTTGGATTAGTGATCCCTGTGGATTGCTTGATAGCCTTCGGGCGGATTGTGGATAAGCCTACAGGCTGGACTCTTTGTATTTCAAAAATAAATATGATAACCTATTAATAAGGAACTTGTCTGATATTGTTTTTCTATGTCAAGTGATAAGATTACGTGAAGGAACCAGTGCCTAACGGGTTAATTAAAGAAGCTGGCTGTTACCTATCCAACTAATGTGTTAGGTAATTAAATGACTAAAAAAAACCCGAGGAAAGTGCGGAGGATGGGCCATAGGTCCGTCCTATAGATGGGTGGTCCCGGTTGGCCGGGAACTTTTCTCAAATCACGATGGACACCAAGAGGATCATCAAAGAACACGAACAACAAAAGCGTTGACCTAGAGTTATGATTAAACCCGATTTACGTTGTTTTAGGGGAACGGAATGGGACTATGCCTTATGGCAGAGAGGTTGAGCTTTGCATCCCTCTCGTTTCCCATTCTCCTTGAACCAAGTGCAACGTGAATCCACTTCAGACCTGGCGTTTCTGCGTAAAGTAGTTCGCTTGGGTCCGACGCTAGTTGCTATTAGGAAATGACCAACCAGGAAAACCCTAATTCAGGTCGATCCTAAGTGGGAATGGTCGGAATACTTCCGCTATGTGGCAGACACGGAAAGCCCTAGATCGCAAACCCCGTAACATTCCATGGGAGTGCCGGGCAGAGCTTTCTAGACACCCTTTCCGATGGACTGCTAGGACGTGTCCTGGATGATATTAGTGGACATGTTACAAACTCCTCAATGAAATTCAAATCTTCCATTGAGGTTCATTCTCTATGTTTTTGCTTCTTTAGTTTTCTCCCAAATAGGTTGATACAAAAATGCACATCTCTATTGCTTTTGTAGATAAGGAAAACATACTGTAGCACAAGGTGCATATCAAGATAGCATTGTGCTCTCACCCTTGGGAAATGAGTCTTTTGAAGAAAGTGGCTTTCCCTATAGATTCTACTGATTCTTTTTTAGTACTTGGAATCTTACAATCTTATGTGCTTCTTTTTCTCTTCAAGAATGGTGTTTCTTTCATTTCCAACCTCTTGTAGGTGCTTATTGATGGCATTATTCCACTGCTACATACCAAAACATGGAGCTCTCTAGAGAAAGCCAAAGAAACTATGTAAATAATGCAAGAAAATCTATATTGTCAGACCGACAAGCTTGTTCTTCATGCTTTCAAGAAACCACAAGAAGAAAAAAAATACCATGAACATGAATTCTCTAGGTAGCATCATAGAATTAATCTCCCATAGATTTATCACAACAAATCTTCAAATCCACCAACCACAATAGAAATGAACACAAATTAATGCTCAATATTGAATGGAAAATATCACACAAGCTTCATTATTCATGATTCATAGTCTTTTGTCTTCAATCTGTCACATAGTCTCGCATAGATACAATGTTTTTGCATAGAAATTTGACTATCTTTTGCTCAATCTCTCTCACATATATGCCCTCAATCACTCATACATCATAATCCCCATCCAATATAATAGAATAACACTCAATAATCCTCTCTTGGTCATGGATGCACCTCTCAAGAGATATGCATGAATTGAAGAGACACCAAAGACACTACAATGACCTTTTAGAACTCACTACTATCACTATCACTTTTAATCTTCACTTCAAGCATTCATCAGCTACATCTTCACTTCTTCAAGCTATAAAGAACTTCCATTCTTCTCTTTTCACAATTAGAAAACTTTCCCAAGTTAAATATTCATCCCATAGAACACTCACAAAAACAAATAGGAGATATACATGATAAGCTTAACAAACCACTATAAAACATCAATAAAAAGCATGAAAACTATATAGCTCCAATGAAAACCAATTTAAACCATCAAAGACCATTCAATGCAAACTAAGCCATACTCAAACCCAAAAATAAACAATCTCAATCTCTCAAACAAAAAGAAAGCACACCAAAACAAAGGTAAAAAAAACCTACCAAAATGAAACAGACATACCACAGAACCTAAAATAACCTCACAGCTCAACCAAAAATCAATATGAACTTCTCAAATATATTCAATCCATCCCAAAACACCTCAAACACCATTGATTCCATCAATTTCATTACAAAATCAATCATTTAGCACCCAAAAAACAACAAAAAATGCAATCATTTTAGCCCTCAATATTATTATAGTATTTTCTATTAAACGATTCCATGGTATAACTTAATCCCTATCACATTCTTAGCCTTATAATCTACAAAAAACTTGCAAAATGACAAGTCTACTTTTCATAACAAATGCTATTACATGTATCCATACAAAAGATAAAGGTAACCACCTAATGTGTATTGTAGGTATCATTGTTAGAACTGGTTGTCACCTAGGTTGTTCTTACAAAGACGTTAGAAAAAGTCAAATCCTAAGAACTATGTCAATATTGTTGCACAAAATCAGAATGTCCTATAACCAAAGCTATGTATTGGTAAATTTTTAAAAGTTGATAAAATTGTTTAATGCTTATAGGAAACCATTAAGGCATTCAGTGAGCTTGGATTGATAAGACATGTAAATATAGGCAAGAATAAAAACGAATGTAAATTCGACAGGGCTTACCACCAATAATGGTTCAACCAAGTTGGGAGACATCTAGAACACTTCTTTTTTAATGAATGCATCTTGCATTATACGATACATCTTTTCCTAGGACAAGAGTACCTCCTTTCACTCAATGAAAAAAGATCTTACTCAAAAAGATTAAGTTGTCAAACGTCTTACATTATAATTGGATTCGCATAAGAGATAGTCCATATTTTCTTAGGACAGTAACACACTTTATTTTTGACGACTTACTTACAATGGACCAAAAAACCATGCATCATCTCATGACCATTGGATAACAAAGAAACTAATAGAATTAGAAGACTAAGTGAGATATCATACATTGATATTACAATAATTTCTTATAAATACTTTTTTAGTGACATTTTTATAGGGAGAACCAAATGAAAATATCCTTTAAACTATCTTGTAGCTAGGCAACAATCCCTATTTACTTGTCTCTAAAAATACCTTTAAAGAAAAAAAACACCAAAGTTGGATACCTTAGTAGATAGTTATCAAAGCTCTAGTAAACATAAAGCATCCATTACAAGTCTTCAAAGCATAGAGTGGCACTATCTTATCTAAACTACAATAATCTCAATTATTAAACCTAGTTGCATACTTGCAGCCCCAAGAGGAACACCAAGAAAATAGGGAAACAACTACAAGAAAATCTATCTTGTCACACCAACAAGTATGTTCTTCATACTCTAATCAACCACAAGAAGAAAAAGAAAATCAAGAACAACCAATCTTCACACATCATCATATAGTAAATCTCCCACGAATTTATCACAACAAATCTTCCAACATATTCTTCATAAAAACCATTCAACCAAAAGAACACAAAGGAATGATCAACTTTAAATGAAATTCTTCACATAATATTCATATTTCATCATCTTCACAATATTCACAGTCTTCATAGTCTTTCTCTCAATCTTCCTCACGTAGATGCAATGTTTCTTCATAGAAAATTGGCTATCTCTCATACACTATCTCTCTCACATATGTTCTCTCTCAACAATTCATTGGAATAACAAAGAAAAATTCTCAATAATCCTCTATTGGTCATGGATACCCCTACCAAGAGGTATCCTAATATTAAGAGTCACCAGAGCTACTATAGTGTCCCTTGAGAGCTCATCGGTATCATTATCACTTCAGTCTTTAGTTCAAGTCTTCATCAGCTACCTCTTCTACTTCTTCAATATATTTTGATCTTATATTCTTCCTCTTTCAATATTGTAAAACATCCCCAAGCTAAACATTCATTCATCAGAACACTGATGACATAAGCAAACAAAGCCTTGTAGACCACATACAGAAGCTCTATAGAACACTACAAAAGGTCTATAGAAGACATAAAAACCATGCAACTCAAATCAAAACCACTTCAAACCATCCAAAGACCTTCTAACCCACTCTCAATCATTCCTCAACTCACTCATTCACAATCTCAACCTTTCAAACAGAAAGAAAATATACTAAAACTGAGGCAAAACATACCCTATCAAAACAAAACAAACAATTCACAAAATTTATTAGAATATCATATCTCAATCAAAAACCATCACAAACTTCTTAAACATACTCAACCTAATCCAAAACACTTCCAAACTTAGCAATAAAAAATCATTCAATCACAAAATCAACCATTCAACTAACAAAAATAACAAAAAATAGCCCAAAAAAATAAGCCAATTTAGTCTTCAACATAGCCCCACACTTAATCAAGGAGTGTTCTCACAACCTTGGGACAAAAAAGAATACTAAGTCTAAAAACTAGCTCAACACTGCTATCTCAAACATTGATAAATCAGTATCCACGAACCAACCTCAACCCCATCAAGCTCCAAAATAACATAGATCTATAAAAAAGATTGACAAAATGAAAACACCTTGAAGAATGAACTAATTCTTAGCTTACAAAATATAACCAAACAAACTAGTAAAGGATATAAGAGGTTCTTCCATTCTAGTACAAGTTTTTAAAACTTGAGCCATATCAATAAATTAGTATCTTAAAATCTTTGCAACTTTCTCAAACCGTATCTCCAGAAGAACACGAATCAAACACGCACACACATACAAACACATAACACATAGAAATCTGAATGACACCCTAATAAGGGAGAATGAAAAAAGATTCTATTAATGCTCAACCACCAAATTACATCCAGAAAGAAACCATCAATGAATATGTTCTCTTTTAAAGGCCTGATGATTTCAGAGCGTATCCATGGAAAGGGAATATCCACAAATATCTTGGGAGGATTTTGAAAGAATTGCAAACAATACATCCTTGCCACAAGGACAAGATATCTACTTGGAAGACAAAGAGCATGGAAACACAAGATATCCAACTAATGGGGAACAATATCCATATTGACATTAATGCACAACTTTGGTACTAGCTTTTGATCATTATGAGAATGACAATGCATGTACACTAAGTACCAAGCAAAATGAGTAGTTAATCTTGGAATCTTGGGTTAATTAATCTGAGGTCTGATCACACAATTAATTTGACTCCATCCTTTGTGTCTAGATATCTACAAATCAAAACTTGAGTGGCTACTAACCAAATGAGGGGGACTAGGAATAAAAGATGTGTGTGAAGGGAAATAAGCATCAAGGGATGAAGTAAGGGATAGGCAAAATTATAAAAAGAAGAAAGGGTTAAAGATGGAGACTCGGATACTTTACTGAATCAAATAAGAAAGGAGTTAAGAAATATGCAGAAAAAGTAGAAAGGAGTTTGGTAGACGGTGGAGGACAAGGAGGAGCAAGGGAGAAAACACAATCCACAATGAATGGGTAGTGAGTAAAAATAGCGATTTAGGGAACACATTGTGGTTGGAAAAAAGAGGAAAAAAAACATGGGGGGTCAACTGAAGTATTGATAAATAAGAATCAAATTTGTGGGCCATCTGTTGATAATAATGAGGGGATTATTTAGAAACATGGGCTAAAAGATCCTCCCTCAATTAGTTAGCACTTTGTAAACATGTAGGGGCTTTCAATTGTCATTGATTTAATATAGTAGAATCTATCATGGAATGCTAAAAAACTTTAGGAGAGGCAGTCACTTTGGAGGAATAGGCTTGAAAAATCTCATCCGTCTACAACTCCAAATATCAAAGATAAAGAACATCTTGCAAAATAACATCCCCCATATACCAAGACATATCCTCATCATTTGAAATTAGAAGATCACCTCTAAGATACATGTAAGACATCAACATAGTGTCATGTATAATTGAATCCACAAAGATCATTTGGACAACCTCTACTAGGAGATTTGAGAACCAAGCACCACTTCATCCATCCTCTAAAGGATGCAAATCCATGGTTGACAGCTTAATATAAAGGGCTAACTTTTGTTATTGATAGTACACAAAGAAAGAATGATCTGGTGGGATGTATTTCATAAATTGCTCAAAACAGGATCACAAAAGATCCATTCTAGATTGAAGCCTTTTCACCTTATCTTAGAATAAGGGACACAAGGTTGCATTACGCTAGAGATCAGCCAAGTCCGTAGTAGTAGTTGATAAAGAAGGTACTGATGGTACATTAGGACTTGGAGGAATGGAGCATGATTGAGCCAACTATTCCTTTAACTCCTCAATCTTGGTATTTTGATGCTCAATTATGCAATTTGTTGATTGTAACTCTATTGTTTAGGTAGCACTTAAAGCTTTAAGCTCCTAGGTTTCCTTAACAAGATGACCTTTATCCTCAGTGATAGTAGCTACTTGAGTCTTTGCTTCAATCAATTGGGCCTACAAAGAGAATATTTCCACTTTTTGAGCTTCTAGCAATTTAGTCTCTATGACTCCATTTGTTTGAAAAGGAGAGAAAGAGTTTCCTTAGTAGAAGCAAGGTCAATAATAGCCTTATGTAACTCCTTCTTAGATTGCTACAGCTCCTCATAAAAAGAAGAGTAACATATGAGATAACTAATATATCTATGAAACTCTAAATGTCCTTAAACAAGAAAGGAATGGCATCTATTGTCACCAAGCATGGAGATGCTAGAATTAATTGTTGATGTCAAAAGAAGAAACATCAAGAGCTGCTCAAGATGGTAGAGTCTCTAAAAATCTCAAGGCCGTGTCGCCAAAACATGTAGTGCGTACACTGTGGTGGAGTGCTCCAAACCACCAACGGTATGCACAAATTGTGGATATTTTGGTCACAAAGCCACATATTCCAAATCCCGAGGAAATCTCCTTGGTTCTAATTTTGCTTATCAACACTATAATCAAGATGTCAATTATCTTAGACAAACCCCCACTTGGCCAATAGTTAGCATTGTTGGCCCCTCTAGAACATCGAGTGGCTATGCAAAGAGTTAAAATCGATCCTTTATGAATACGTAGACCACCGATCATCACACATCCACAAGGAATTGATATATCTAAACTACCATCTCTATGTGCCCTAAATAAATTTGTAGATGTAAGGCATGTAGGAAGGGTACTTGCCTAATGTAGCATGAACTGGCACAGGAGGAATTGGGGCAGGAACTATTTCAATCACACGATTTAAGTGGTTCCTTTGAATAACCAAAGGAGGAGGGGAGTCATGATCTTCAAGGGTAGGTTTAGATCTTCAATAGAAGGAGGGGGGAACCACTAGAGGATTTTAAGGAGATGGTGGAATTTTCTTTTCAGGGATAGAGTATATGTCAAGAAAACATATAAGTAAGAACCATATGTGACATTAGTCACATTACCCTTAGTAATGTTGACAAAGTGTTGATCCATTTTGGCAAGGAGATAAGAACTCCAATCAATGGTCATGCCCTTGAGCACCATTTTAGAAGCAATGAATAATTCCTTAAACATGTAATTAGATGGAGTCTTGGCAGGTATGAACTTGTCCTGAAAGAATTGACACAACTGTTTCCAAAAGGGATCAAAGATCATGGGAACACAAACACCCAATGTAGTGATGACCCATTTAGTATCCAATAAGTCCTTAGTCAGTCTCTACAAAAGCTTCATAATGTCCTTATTGGAAAAGAGTTGGCAGGTTGCTGGAAAGGTCTCCCTGCGGCTAAGAACTCATCACACAAGGTAGGATCATCAAGAATGAGTGGCAATGAGAGCCTTAAAATGAGATAGTTCGGCCTTAGTAATAAAGGTATGATTCCAACAATTGAGAATAGTCACAATGATTGACCAAAGGAACATATTGGACTAGAGGAGGAGTTCAAGGTGCTATTCAAATGAAAATGAAACACACACACCACACAAAAAGAGACAAAGGAGGCTTGCAAAACAGCAAAACAAAAATCAGATAAGATTTTGATAGAGTATTAGCTCATATACAATACGAAAGACCACCCCAAACAAAGGGTGGTATCCGCCAGTTGTTGGTGAAAGGGGACTCCGTTGTTTTAAATCAACTCAATGGGACATACATGGTACGAAACCCCATCCTTTGTATGTACCATCAGACTGCCATAGCCCTGCTAGACGAATTCGATAGAGTGTCTTTTCAGCTGATTCCAAGGAATTGGAATCAGTTTGCCGATTCTTTGGCTAATTTCGCGTATGAAGAAGACCTCTTCTTTAATTGTGGCCCTTGTCCCGATATATCTATTGATGCTGAGACAGGACCTGGTTGGTTGTGGAGTATGCTTTCTGAACATGCCCTCTTTGGCAGACGATGGTTAATTTGGGTGATGCAGAGGGTAAGCGAGACTCATCTGCCTTTATTATCTTGGACCCATAGACTGATTCGACGACATGTGATGCGCACACCTCTTGCGATATACGCAGGAGGGATAGGTCATAATTTAATGCACCTAGTTTAGGGCTACGAGCCTTTGTTCCCCTGGGAATGGTATGCTTTGCTGTCTATCATGGTTGTTTCCAGGAGGATGTTATGCATAGTATTGTTTGATTTCATTAGGCCAAGAGGGCCGATTTAGTTTTGTAGCAAAGACATGTATGATTTCATTAGGCCAAGAGGGCCATTTCCCTGTCTAGTGCGGGTGCGTTTAATTGGGTTTTTGTTTTAGTGTTGTGCTGGACAGATTTCATGGTTCATGGACTTTGGTGGAGCCTGGCGGAGCCTTTGCTGCGATGGAAGCTTCTTGTGGCCAATCCAGGTGATATTTCTCCTTTACGAGTACCTTTCTTTCCTGTTATATTTGTATTTGTACTTGTCGAGGGGATACATTTTTGTTGGGGACCGGCAATCAAGGCATGAAGTCCCAGGTTTAGGCTAAGTATGTTTGAGGGAGGTCGGAGTAGTCATTGCCTCCTGTAAAGACATTGGCAGGCATCGAAAGACCTGTTTTAGAAGGAAGCCCTAATGGCCCTGTTCTGCTAGCCTGCTAGGCAGCCGTTCTAGGAGTTCTTGTTAGTAGTGAGGCAGTTAGAGAAGCTTGCCAGAAGAAAATAATGTTGATGCCCAGAAACTTTGTATATCCTAAAAGGTGAATATAAATACGAAGGTGTGTAAAAAGGGGTTCTAACCCCTATCAAAGAAAAGAAAAGGAGTGAAAATATATAAGCAGTTTCTCATCGCCTTGCGAGGGCCTGGTAGGTTCCTGGGGATGAGTCAGACCCGGGGCCGATACCTTGTCTTCCTAGGGGTGGCTTCTTGCTGGAAAAATAATACCAAAACAAGGAAGGTTGGAGCGAAAATAAAAGTGAGCGTTAGAAAAGGATTAAGTGTCGCCTTGCGAGGGCTTGGTAGGTTCTTGGGTGCCGAGACAGGTCCTGAGACCGATGCCCTGTTCTCCTTGGGTCACTACGCTCAGCTCCCTCCTTTTTACATGCCCAAGTATGTTAATAAAATAAAAACCCTAAAAGACGAAATGTACTGGAAGAAAATACTCCTTGATCAGGCTATAGGAATCCTCGCCTTGTAGGAGCTCCTGGTTGTGTTGTCTTTAGTTGGTAAGTAGTTCAGACTACCACTTAGGGCAACCTCTTTGATAGGTTTTTTTTAGTTTGGCTGTGTTGGAGCAGCTGGTTAGTGACTCACTTTGGATCTTCTATTAGATGATGCTAGGCCTATTCCTTGTGGATGTCATGCCTTGGTTCTGTCCAGGGGCAGGGGGAGCATTGTGCTGAGTTTTATTATATATTTGTTTTGTATCAGTTTGATGCTTCTTTGGTTGTTTATGTGTAGATGTGTTCGTGGGTTCGACGGACTGAGTCGTCCTATCCCGTGGTCGCCAATGAAGGATGGATTTTAGGCCCCGGAACATGCCTAAAAATAGGAGAAAAATGTGGAAATGCGGGGGAAAATGCTCAACCACGAAGGCGGCAGCTCGACCTAGGACGATTTTAAGCGTCAAGTGCTTGACGGGCGCCCGTACGACACTCCGAGAATTTTCATAATTTTTCCGTGCGCCTGTGCCAATCAGTGGAGCTGTCGGTCAGTGCGGGATGTCGAGACGAGTTCATAGAAATTTTCAGACTGACGATCGGAGTCCGTACGCGGAAGATGGCCCGAAACCGGCCGGGGTGCCCAAAGGGGGGCCCAAATTGGAAATACCAAAAGGTGTAAGAGAGGGGGGGTGACCTTTGGCACCCCCCCCCCCCCCCCCAATCATGATGAGGCTTGACACACAAGCCATGAAGATGATCATGCCAGGCTTCTGCATCAATCCTACGCTCCATATTGCCGGTCTCCACTCCCGCAATGATGGACTGTAGAGAGAGAGAGAGAAAATCAGTCTTTCTCTCTCCTCCTTCTCTCTCCTCTTAACCCCCGTTCGTGCGTGGAAGAGTAGAATGGAAATGGATGGCCGGATGGATGCCGATTCTTCACGAGGCTGAAGGGCAATGCCAAATCATTGTAGATTGCTGATTCCAAGCAGAATTCATGGCTGGAAATCAATCGTGGGACATGCCAAATTTAATGGAAAAACCCGCAAGACACGGTAATAATTGTTTTTACAAAGAAAATGGTCTTTTGATGCAAATTTGGTTGATAAAAATGTGTTCATATGGATTGAGTTTTGAGTATGTCGTGGTTTGAGCTGTTTTCTGGCTTTTCAGCATTTAAAAATTAGAAAAACATGTGTGGGATAGCAGAAAATAGAAAACCGAGACACGAAAAACCATAAAAATGAAGGAAAATAGGGTTTTTTGGGCTAAAAATGATGCAATAAATTAATCCACACCTACTAAAATTCTTTTTCTGCTGAAATGAACTAAGGGCCACAGCCCATAAACTGAACTTAATTTTTAGCGATTAAAAAATGGGAGAAAATGGGAAAAATTGCAAGAAAATGGTGAAAAAACCCTAGAAAATAGGGGAAAAATACATTTTGGGTTCTGAAAAAATAAGGATAAATAAGAGCAATGGTTGTGAATGTTTGGGGGGACTAAAGCATGAGGATTTGCCTCAGTTCAACCCCACCTTCTTGTTCTAGTGTGTGTTTTCCCGCTTTTTATACATAAAATGGTGTCAAAATACCCTATAAATCCATCCAACGATGCAATATTTAAACGGGGAAGGGTAGAGGAGTTGAAATATGTCTAAATGCTGTGTGAAATGATGGGGAAGTTGCTGATTTCTATGCATAGCATTTAGGACGGATGATAATTAAAATTAAGAGCTTAGTAGCACGAGGATCACCTCGGTGCTAGGCCCATGCAACGAAGTGCGAATGGTAGTTGGAAACCATTAAAAGAATGTTTTTGCACTTGTGCACGATACTGTTTGCTAAATGTTTGAGCACTAGGCATCCACCAACTGCATGGAGCATGAAAAATATTTTAAAAGTATCAGTGATCAGCTCCTGGACATGCATTGCAATTGGTTTATGAGGACATGACCTACGTTGAGTGAGAGACAGGATACCCATGCTGTAGGCTAGTCGTGGGATCCTAAAGGGGAAATCAAGTAAGGACAATGGTACATTCCTGGACACGCTTATTGGGTACCGTGAGCGACGTTTGTGCGAAATGTCTAAATGTTGAGCGACGCATCGAGGGGCCAATCCCAAAGGTGTAGAAGAGTCGCAGAGGGTTGACGGCATTCAGCCGTAGGAGGAACCCCATGTGTATGTGATTCGAGCCTTTTGGCTATGTGAAAGGGACTCCCTCTGAGGAGTAATATTGGGTTAGGATCAGTTGGACTACAACGTATTACAAACGCAATGTTTAGGAAGGCAGAGATTTTTATAGATGCTCCTGGCCGCGAGGCCGAGGGGTTGTCTTGTGCGTAGTGATGAGGCCCGGCTAGTGCATGAGCCAGTGCCGGCCCGTTTTTAGGTCCATCAAAAATGAAAAATGTTTGTCAATGAGTATGTTTTGAAGGTGAGGAGCATTGCAGATGCTTTAGCAGCGATTGATACAATGCATGATGATGATGATTTGGTTTCATCCACTTTGAGTGGCCTTAATAATGAGAAGGCATGAAAATCATTTGTCACTTTTGTATATGTACGGAAGCCATTTTCAGATTTTGATGAGTTGGTCTCTCTCATGATTTACCGAAAGATCAATATGCAGGGTGACTTGTCTGAAAGAAATGGTGAACATTTCCAAGCATTTTACTCAAGTTCAGAAAGGGGATGTGGTAGATCCTCTTAGAGAGACTGTGGTATGCGATGTGCTAGCGATAACCAACAAAACAAGTTAAATCAACAATTTGGTAAAATGCATGTTTCAGGAGACCGAGGAAACTTTAGAGGCAGGGGGAGCTCTAGAGGAAGAGGTGAATGGCAGAACAACAGAGGTTTTGGAAATTCTGCTATTGTTTGTCATTATTGTGGAAAATATGCTAAGAAGGAAAGTAGTGGTAAATTGCAACAAGGAAACTATGCATCATCTTCACGATAGAATGAAGAAAAAAATGAGCATCTGTTTGTTATGCAGCATATGATGAATGCAGTTATAGGAAAGGGGACACATGATAATGTATGGTATGTCGATTTAGGTGCATCTAATCATATGACCAGTCATGTTGAATGGTTTGGAGAGATGTAGGACTTACAAAAATCCAGGTTATGTGCAGATAAGTGATGATTCATGCCACCCAATTTCACACATTGAAAAGGTTCCCTTGTCCTTGCATGACAACTAGACAAAGAGTCTAATCAATGTATTACATGTGCCATCAATCACAAAGAATCTAGTGTTTGTTGGCCAAATGGTAGAGCAAGGATTGCAGGTTCGATTTAATGTAAAAGGATATTTTGTAGAAGACTTAATGATAAGTGCATGTTGGTTGCAAAAGGAAGTAGAGTTGGCTGCATGTTCACTTTAGATGCGGGAATTTCTACAATGAATGCTGCTATGTATGCTAAAGGAAAAGGAGTGGTTGCAGACATTGAAATATGGCATAAATGTAGTGGACATGCAAATCTGTAAAGGCTAAAATTAATGTAGTCCAAAGGATTGATTATAGGGTTTCCTTCTTTTAGAGTTGCAAAATTTCATAAAGAATGTGAAGCATATCAGCTTGCTAAGCAGGCAAGACAAATCTTTTCGCATGATAGAGAAGTGATTAGAAATATACTTGATGTTGCGCATACAGATATTTGGGGACCTACACAGAATGCATCTCTTGGTGGCATCAAATACTTTGTCACATTTATTGATGACTGTTCAAGAAAGCTATGGGTATATTTCATGAAGAAAAAGAGTGATGTATTTGAGCACTTCAAATATTTCAAGGCAACTGTTGAAACAAAAACATGCTTGAAAGTTAAGTGCTTGAGATCAAATAGAGGGGACGAGTACCTCTCTAATGAGTTTAGTGACTTCTTGAGGTCTCATGGGATAAAGAGGCAATTTGCTTGTAGGTATACCCCACAACAAAATGGGGTTGCAGAAAAAAAAGGCATATTGCAGAAGTTGCACAGGCATTGATGGTTGAAAAGAATAAGCCAAAACTTTTTTGGTCTGAAGCTGTTCATATTGCTGTCTATATTATGAATAGAACTCCCACAACTATAGTTCATGGGATGACCTTCGAAGAATGGTTTACAGGCAAGAAGGCCGATATATCACACTTGAAAGTATTTGGTTGTATTGCATATGTTCATGTGCCAGATGAGCTGTAAAGGAAACTTGATCCAAAGACTGAAGAATGTATTTTTATTGGTTACTCTTTAGAGCAGAAACGGTATCATTGTTATAACCTTGTCATCATAGGTGAGTTCAGAGTGAGCACGGATGTTATTTTTGATGAGATGAGTAGTTGGTATGCACCTGCCGATGATGTATTAGATGATGATAATGATCATGATAGCTGTGTGTAGAAAGAAAAGCAAGAATCATGGAGTCTTAGTGGACCAGAAACATCATTTGGTACTACATTTACAGTGATCCCTTGGTTTGGGAGACTAAGGAGTAGCCCCACATCTTCTGGTGGACCTACAAGTGTTGCAGGAAAAGACAAAGGAAAGAAGAAAGTGTTGGATGGTAATGATGCATCTACTAGTCATTTGGGATTTGATGGAGATTCTAGTGGTTTGGAGAGTTTGGATGATGAGATTGGTTTTCCTTAAGTTAGGACACCAGGTGCACAGAGAGCACATAGTAATGTAAAGGGTCCATTGAGCGATCCAGTGGTACGCAGGCCTTGTTCAAAGATAAGAGAGAGACCGAGTGGAGCCAAAGAGTGAGTAGTCAGCTCATTTCATTCATCTTCATTATTCAATCTCTACTAACATGAAAGAGATAGCACAACTAGGTTACCGCTAACCATAACTAATTGTGGTTAGGTCAACATTGACTTATTTAATGTCCCACACATGAGTACAATTGGACATAGTTGTAGGTAATGTTGGTCACACACACATACATATGAGCAATTGAGCTTGAAGTCTCAGCACTCCCCCTCAAGTTCAAACTAACTGCTGAACTCCAAGTAGTTGTCTAAAGTAGATTAAACTTCTCTTTGCCAAGCGATTTGGTAAAGATATCTGCTGCCTGGTCTTCGGTCTTCACATGCAATAAGTCAATCTGCCCTGCAAGTACCATTTCTATGATGAAATGGTAATGAATCTCGATATATTTGGATCTAGCATGATAGACGGGATTGCTAGCTAACATCACATTGCTGAGATTATCACAATGCAATCTAACTTTGCTGTCCAGCTGTATCCCCAAGTCATTCAGCAGTTTCATCAACCAAACTGCTTCATATGCCGCTAATGCTACACCCCTGCATTCTACTTCCATGCTAGACAAAGCAACAATAGGCTGTTTCTTACTACAACTGATCATATTGCTGCCCAAACCAAATGCATAACCACTGGTTGACCTCTTGTCATCATAGGCACAACTAGCCCAGTCAGCATCAGTGTAACCTGTCAAGTCAAAATATTTCCCATACTCATAAAACAGCCTATAATCCGCAATACTCTTCACATACCGCATAATCCTCCTGACTACATCTAGACATGGCTTACGAGGCTTTTGCATGAATTGACTGATTAGTCCCACTACATAACTCAAGTCAGGATGAGTGATAGTAAGGTAGATCAAGTTGCCCACCATCTATCTATACATAGTTACATTCTCTATTTCAATCCCAACATCAATTGTCAGCTTGACATTTTGATCCAAGGGTATCTCCATAGTTTTACACTCCGTCATGCCATACTTCTGCAACATATCATGAGCATACTATTTTTGCAACAACCATATACCTTGCGGTGTTTCATATAACTTCAATCCCAAGAAAATACTTCAACTATCCAAGATCTTTAACTTTAAATTAAGCCTGTAGCAATGATTTAATTTCAGCAATCCCTTGATCATAATTCGAGTGATAATAAGATCATCTACATAAACCACCAGAAAAACACAACCATGATATGTCTTCATCATGAATAGAATGTGATCTACATGAGCTATTTTAAAATCCATGGTGCTTTAAATAATTGCTTATTTGAGCATTCTATGCTCTCAGTGCTTGTTTTAGCCCATATAAAGCTTTTTTTAGCTTACATACATATGTCGAAAAATTAGGATGAACATAGCCTCCAGACTACTCCATATACACTTCTTCAAGAAATTCACCATTCAAAAAATCATTTTTAACATCCATTTGCCATAATTTCTAGCCCTTAGACACTGCCAATGCAATGATCGTTCTCATTATTTTCATCTTGGCAATTGGACTTAAAGTCTCTTAATAATCTAAGCCGTATTGCTATGCATATCCCTGTCAAGATTGTGGGAGAGAAGGAAGGAGTCTCACTTGTAGCTTTCTTGCTTGCACAATGGGGGAATACACTTGTGGGAGAGAAGGAAGGAGTCTCACTTGTAGCTTTCTTGCTTGCACAATGGGGGAATGCACACAAGGGTGGAGGCTGAAAACAGTTTTCCTCTTCTTAGTTGTGTAAGCCAAAAAGAACTCTAGTACAAGGAAATAGAAGAACCCTATATATGGGTCTCAAACCAAACTCAACTAACTAAGGTGGCATACTAACTGAGCCATGAACTAGAGTAGATAAGGATAGCTATCATGTAGCTATTATTCATGGGCGGTGTACCAACCGCATCTGCAACTGACAAGTCGGTGACATAAATGCACAATGATCACCCTGGCATATCACGAGTGGAGCTCGATATCTCAACACTCCCCCTCGAGCTCAATCCCAATTCCTGCACACCAAGCAGGTCTTTGAACTTGCGCAGCTTCTCTACGCCCAATGCCTTCGTAAATATGTCAGCTACCTGATCCTTTGTGCTGACATAAACTAGATCAATAAGACCTAGTAAAACCCTCTCCCGCACATAGTGATAATGCACCTCAATGTGCTTTGTTCTAGCATGATAGACTGGGTTATTTGCCAAGTGTATACTACTCATGTTGTCACAATAAATGACAACTGGCCCATCTGTAGGCTGATGCATATCATAAAGTAGCTTATGCAACCAAGCTACCTCACATGCAGCCATTGCTGCACCCCTGTACTCAGCCTCTGTACTGGACAAGGCAACTGTAGGCTGTTTCTTGCTGCTCCAAGTGACTGCAGCACTCCCAAAAGAGAACACATATCCACTGGTAGATCGTCTATCAGAAATGCTACCAGCCCAATCAGCATCAGTGTATCCATGCAACTGTATCTGAATCCCAGTCTCATAAAATAGTCCATACTGCAATGTGGACTTCACATACCTGAGTATGCGTCTAGCCACATCCAAATGCGGTTTCCTTGGAGCCTGCATAAACTGACTTACCAATCCAACAGCATAGCTCAAATCTGGCCTGGTAATAGTCATATAAATCAAGCTTCCTACTATGCGTCTGTACATAGTAGGGTCTTCCAGAAGCTTACCTGCATCTGCGCTCAGCTTCACATTCTGCTCCAAAGGAACTGAAATAGACTTACAGCCTGTCATCCCATATTTGGACAGCATGTCCAATCCATATTGCCTCTGCAAGAGCTGTATCCCACTTGGTGATCTAATCACCTCAATGCCCAAGAAATAACGCAGCTCTCCCAAATCCTTCATCTCAAACTTCTGCTTCAATAGCATTTTCACATGAAGGATATCTTCATCACTGTCACCTGTCATAATCAAATCATCAACATAAATGACAAGTAGCATAATACCTTTCTCTGTTTTTCTCACATAAAGTGAGAAATCTGCCTTGGAAATCCGAAAGCCAATAGTGACAAGATACTGTCCTATCTTGTCAGACCATGCTCTAGGTGCTTGCTTCAAGCCATACAAGGCTTTTTTCAACCTACAAACAAACTCAGGATGAACAACATGCACATAACCTGGTGGCTGCTCCATATAGACCTCTTCTTGCAAATCACCATGCAAGAAGGCATTCTTTACATCCATCTGATGTAAAGACCATCCCTTTGATGCAGCCATAGCAATGACTGCTCTTACGGTTGCCATCCTTGCAACCGGACTGAATGTTTCTTCATAGTCAATGCCATATGTTTGTGCATACCCCTTGACTACTAATCTTGCCTTGTATCTGTTCACAGAACCATCTGCATTGTGCTTCACCTTATAAACCCACTTACAGCCAATTGCATTCTTACCTTTAGCCAAAGGTACCAATTCCCATGTAGCATTTGCTTCCAAGGCATCCATTTCTTCATCCATGGCTTTCTCCCATTTTTCTTTTCCCATGGCTTGCTCAAAAGAAGTGGGTTTTGGTTCCTGTATCACTTTGACCATATATGCATAGTGAATGGCTGTAAATCCATCATATTTCAGCCTATCCACAGGATACCTAGCTCTCCTAGACCTGCACAAAATAGGTTCACTCCCAGGTGCTCTCAAAACATCCCTGGTCTTCCTTACTCCAGGTGTAATAATAGAAGGAATACCCAACTCATCATCAATGCTCTGTTCTAAGCCACTGGATTCACCATCCACATAAGAGTGACCTACATTCACATCAAACATGGGCTGATCAATCTTCTCTTTTCCTTTTCGTGATACCTGCATACCACTATTTGCATTGCTTTGAGAAGATTCTCCTGATTTCAATCTGCCTGTCCATAGCAAAGAATGTGAACCACTGCTAGAGGACGCTCCAGGTCCACTAATATTTTGTGACTGCTGCTGTGAATTCTATGCAGCATTACCATTTTGTGCATCTACATCATCAATCACATTTACTGGTTTATACCAGCTACTCATCTCATCAAAAACAACATCTTTGCTCACTGTAAACTTATGAGTAGAAGGGTTATAGCATCTATACCCTTTTTGCTGCAGAGAGTAACCAATAAAGATGCACTTCTCAGCTTTTGGATCCAACTTGGATCTCAACTCATCTGGCACATGTACATAGGCAATGCAACCAAAAATTTTCAAATGAGAAATATCTGGTTTCCTACCAGTATACCTCTCCTTTGGAGTCATCCCATGTATTGCTGCAGTGGGAGTCCTGTTCATTATGTAGACTGCTGTAGCAACTGCCTCAGCCCAACAAAAATCTGGCAGGTCTTTTTCATTGAGCATGGCACGAGATACCTCTCCAATATGCCTGTTTTTTCTTTCTGCAATTCCATTTTGTTGTGGGGTATGACTACATGAATATTGCTGCTTTATGCCATGCTCCTGCAAGAACCTTGCAAACTCATTTGAGAGGTACTCTCCCCCTCCATCTGACCTTAGGCATTTTATTTGCAGACCTGTTTCTTTTTCAACCATAGCTTTAAGAGTTTTGAAATGCCCAAAAACGTCACTTTTCTTTTTCATAAAATACACCCAAATTTTTCTGCTATAGTCATCAATAAAAGTGACAAAATAATGACATCCTCCAAGAGATGCAGCTTTAGTAGGCTTCACATACCTTATGCATTTCTGCAACCTTGAATTTAGGCAATCCTGCAACAATATTTTGGGCCTGCATTGATTTAAGTTGCTGTAGATTAACATGACCAATGCGTTTATGCCAGATATCAATATCTGCAACTACACCGGTCCCATGTGCAAACATTGCTGCACTCAATTCAGACATGTCTGCATCCAACGTAAACATTCTGCCCTTCTTCTTTCCTTTTTCTATCAAGCGATCTTTATTTTTTATATCCTCAACAAAGCATCCATGAGGATTAAATCTAACCTGCAAGCCCTGCTCAACCATTTGACCAACAGAAACCAGATTCTTGGTGATATTCGGGACATGAAATACATCGGACAGGTATTTCTTTTTCCCATCCTGCATAGACAAAGGAATTTTTCCAATCTGCACAATAGGATGTGCAGTATCATCACCAGTCTCCACAAATCCTGGTTTTTTCATTTTCCTTGTATCCTCCATCCATTCTGCATGACCTCTCATGTGATTTGATGCACCTGAGTCAACATACCATACATCATTGCTTTCTTCTGCACTTGTCACGGAATTGTTCATGTGCTGCACCATAAACAAATGCTCATTTCTGTCATCACCCTGTCTACTAGAAGATGCATAATTCCCTTGTTGCAGTTTTCCATTCATGATGTCATTCTGCTTTTTATAGCAATCTTTAGCCATATGACCCATTTTACCACAGTAGTAGCATTCAACATTACTGTTTGCATTTTGGCCTCTTTGCCATCCGCCACGACCTCTTTGGCTCCCCCTGCCTCTAGAGTTACCACGTCCTCCTCCATAGGACTCGTTTTCTTGAGTTTGCTGCATATTCTGATTTCTACCACGGCCTCCAAATCGGCCTCCTCTACCTCTGCCTCTACCTCTTCCAGCATTTGAGTAGAAGACAGCTTCTTTTGAAGTTCCTCCTGAAGAAGATGCACCACCATTTCTCTGCTCCTCAGAAATTAGAAGAGCAATCAACTCCTCAAAATCAGAAAATCTTTCACGGACGGAAATGGATGTTCGGAACTGTGCATAATCCTTTCCTAGACCATTCAAGGTCAATGAGACTAAATCATCATCTTTCACTGGCGACCCAATGGAAGCAAGTGCATCTGCAATCTTCTTCACCTTCATGTGGTAGTCATTGATGCTCATACTTTCTCTTTGCACATTGTGCAACTCTTGCTTGAGTTGCATTTTCCTGGCTTGCGTATTTGTGCTATACATTTTTGACAAAGTATCCCATGCCTCCTTTGGCGTACTTGCATCTTGAATATGCACAATCATAGAGTCTGAAATGCTGATAGACAGCCAGTACATAACTTTCCTGGCTCTCTCATACCATGCTTTAAATGCCTGCATTTGCTGTCGATTGGGAACATCAGGAAGAACTGGTTCTTCTTCATTTCCTGCAACAAATTTCCAATATCATTTTCCCATAAGGAAATTCGTCATTCTAAACTTCCATGCTTGGAAGTTGTTCTGGTCAAGCTTTTCAGTGACAATCTGTGAGAGAAAATCAGACGCCATTACAGAACACTGCAAAAAATTCTGTCACTGCAAAGAACACAGCTTCAGCCTCACAAAGGCAAATCTGCAAAACTGACGAAAGTGGTATTTGACCACACAGTCACTTGCTAGTGACGATTTTGCATCAACAGGCAATAGGGATGATTCTGTAACTCCCAATGTCTCTGCGCACAAGCATACGATGCAATTTCTACAATAACTTTTCACCGACCTGTAGAACAGTGGTTGCACAGCATAAAACTGGGCCTTTTCCTGAGTGCGTGCAAAAAACTTCCGCCTCCAAAACAGGCCCCGAAATGGCCTCAAATCAAAAAACAGGGTATACTGCCCTCTTGCTTCACCGCGAAGGGCGTCTCAACCTGAGACAATGCACTCTTGCAATTTCCGGCTGTGCTACCTACAGAGATCTGCTCCCAAAATAGAAAATGAAAGCAACACTGCTCCTCTTACCAGAACACCACGAGCTTGGCTTGCTTTCTTGAGCTCCTTACCACGAACAAGGCTCTGATACCATGTCAAGATTGTGGGAGAGAAGGAAGGAGTCTCACTTGTAGCTTTCTTGCTTGCACAATGGGGGAATACACACAAGGGTGGAGGCTGAAAACAATTTTCCTCTTCTTAGTTGTGTAAGCCAAAAAGAACTCTAGTACAAGGAAATAGAAGAACCCTATATATGGGTCTCAAACCAAACTCAACTAACTAAGGTGGTATACTAACTGAGCCACGAACTAGAGTAGATAAGGATAGCTATCATGTAGCTATTATTCATGGGCGGTGTACCAACCGCATCTGCAACTGACAAGTCGGTGACATAAATGCACAACGATCACCCTGGCATATCACGAGTGGAGCTTGATATCTCAACAATCCCTTTGCAACCAGCCTTTATACCATTCTAGTGAACCATCTAACTTGCATTTTACTTTGTAGACCCATTTGTGGCCAATGGGTACTTTGCCTTCAGGCAATTTGACCAAATCCCATGTTTCATTTTCAGCCAATGTTGCATATTCTTCATCCATGGAAACACACCGATTCTCATATGCAACTGCATCATCAAACTTCATAAGTTCTTTGAAACATGTTACTCTAGTCATGTAAGCATAATGATAGGTTGAATATCCACTATATGCCAACTTGTCAATTGGTTTTCTAACTCTTTCAGACCTTCTTAATTGCGGTTCACTCTAAGCTTGCCTCTCATGAGGCGGCATATACTTACTATGCCTTACACAAGGTGTCATAACTGAAGGTATTCCCAACTCACTGTCGAAATTATCACTGCCAAGTGACTCATATCTTGTTGTAAGAGGACCAGTCACATCATCAAACATCTTTTTCTTTCCTTTATCCAACCTCCCCCTCACTGACATATCCGTGTTAGTGGATGTAGGAGTACGATTACGCAGTCGCCTTGTCCAAGGACTAACTGTAGATTAAGAATCACCTATAGAACCACTTATAGAAGTACTCACCAAAGAAGAATTTTTAGCATTAGTAGTGCTGGCTGATCTATCGGAAACCACTGTAGTAGGATTGCCATAGCATGAAGCCAGCTCATCAAAAACTATATCTCTGAGCTGATCAAGGTCTCATGAGTGAATGGTACATAACATTTCTAAGCCTTCTTGTCTTGTGCATAACCCAGAAAAACACTCTTGATAGCTTTTGGATCCAATTTCTTCCTCTTTTAATCAGGAACATGCACGTAAGCAATGCACCCAAACACCTTAAGATGCCTTATGTCAAGCTTGTGCCCATACAACTTCTGATAGGGAGTTACATCATGAATCCTGGCTGTAGGAGTTCTATTCACACATAAATAGCAGTAACCACTACTTTAGCCCAATAAACATTTGGCAAACTCTTTTCATTAAGCATTTCCCTTGCCGATTCCATAAACACACGATTTTTCCTCTCTACTATACCTTTCTACTATGGTGTATAACTTCAAGTAAGCTGTCTTTTTATACCATATTTGGCAAGATACCTATTAAACTCTCTCGATACATATTCTCTACCTCCATTTGATCTTAAATATGAAATATAACATCCCAGTTCATTTTCAACATGCTTTTTGAAGTCTTTAAAAGCATCAAACACCTCATCTTTGTGTTTCATAATGTTCAGCCATGTGTATCTGCTGAAATCATCAATGAAAGATACATAATATCGAGCACTACTGAAAGAAGAATTATGAGACAGACCCCATACATCTGAGTGTACTATATGCAATAGACGAGAGCTATTCCTGTCATGTCTCATAAAGGGAAACCTTTCTTGTTTCCCGAACTGACAAGTAGAGTATACATGTCCAAGGTCATTGTATTTGAACTTAGGTAACCCAAGTACAACCTCTTTTTGTTATATAGATTTCAGCTTCTGAACATTTACATGGCCAATATGTTTATGCCAAATTTCAACATTCCGTACAACTCCATCATCATGGGCAAACATGGCTGCCTTCAATTCCGGAATAGATGCATCCAATGTAAACATTTTGCCATCCCTTTTGCCTTTAGCAATCAATTTGCAGCCATTACCATATTCCTCGATAAAGCATCCATCCTTATTGAATTTGACTTGCGGATTCTGCTAATCGACAAAAGATTTTTAGTGATCAATGGTACATGAAGCACATCATGTAGACTCTTTTTCTTGCCGTCAAGCATAAGCAATGGGACCACATCTATATGTTGAATATCATGCTAGGTATCATCCCCAGTGCAAACATATCCATGAGAACCTGCAACCAACTCATCAAACCATTCCCCATGGGGTGTCATATGATTTGTGGCCCCTAAATCTATGTACCATTTCTCATCTTTTCCTTGCTTAGGCACATTCTTTGATACATGCTGCAAAGCAAACAACCTATCTCCCCGATCATCCTGAGAACCACTGGAAGATGCATAGTTTCCATGTTGTTTGCCTTTTTCTTTCATGTATGCTTGCTTCTAATGACAAACTTTGGAAATATACCCATATTTGCCACAATAATGACAATCTTTGTCTCTGTTGGACTGCTCATTTGACTACCAGGATCTACACCTCTGCCTCTAGGTGATCCCCCTACGTCTGAAGCCACCAGATCCTTGTTAGCTCTACGTATTTGAGCTATTCCATGCATTTTGCTATTGTCCATAGGTATTTTGAGTGTCTCCTTGACCTTGAAAAGGACTACGGTCTCTACCACCTCTGCCACACTCGCTAGAGTAGAGAAAAATGTCTTTGCCTTGAGAGGCGAACTAGAACTTGTGTTAAGACCAAGCTTTACTTCTTCATGCAGTAGTAATGCAATCAGTTCATCCCAATTAGGGGGTTCTACTCTTACAAAAATAGAAGTATCAAATGCCTTGTACTCCTTGCCAAGCCCATTCAATGTCAACACAATCATATCATCCTCTAAAACACTAGACCCAATAGTAGCCAATTGGTCGGCTATGGTCTTTATCTCTGTTGTGTATGCTTGAATGCTCTCGCCATTTCTGGACATATTATTAAATTATTGATTAAGCTGTATCTTCCTTGTATGTGTGACATTACCATAATTTTTCATGAGTGTATCCCAAGCATCTTTCGGGGAACGACAACAACTAGTAATTTGCATAGCCATTGAATCAGAAATGCCCAAAGAGAACCAATGTAGTACATTGTTAGCTCTTTTCGACCACTGTTGGTGAGCTCTTTGCTGATCCTATATTGGATTCCATTCAGGTAATTCGGGTTCAGCTTCAAACCCTATGCATAGATCCCAGTATCCTTTGCCAATCAGAAAATTCTGTATCCTGAACTTCCATAGCGCGAAGTTATTGTTATCAAGCTTATCACCAACAATTTGGTGATGTTATCAGTACCCTGAGCATTTGCCATATTGCAGCAATAGACAGTTTTTAATCAATGCCTGACTCCCCACAAACCAAGATGTCTTACTGACCAATTTCATCCTTCAACTTTTATGACAGTTTTCTATAACAAAATCCTTGCTGAAATCATAGTATTTTAGTCCACAAACATGTTAAATACATCCACAATCAAGTGGCACATCATGTAGGTACATCAACCAATTCATAGAGCATGTAGTTGTTGCATAACCTTCTGTACATTCAATCTTACTGACAGTAGAGAAACATACAGTCTACAATCAGCAATCGGTAAATGACCAGTAGCCTTGTCTTAGTCAAAACAAAGATATTTATGTGTCAAACATGCCCCAAAACATCCGAGACATTTGCCACTATATGCGGGAGTCCATACTTGACCTTTCGGGCACACTGTAGTACATGTACAACAAGTACAAATACCAAATATCCTCATGGCTGATAACAGTCAGCCAATATGTAGCCAAAACAAGGGAAATCCAAGCTCAAAAGCTTCCTGAATCATAGCATACATATTCCAACACATGTAAAGACCAAGACATGATCATATTGATATTCATACATGCCCCGTCTTCAAGAACCAATGTTATATAACTCCCGTACTATTCATGTAAAACCAATAATCATATCAATACAGTTGATTTTTGGCTCCAAAAGTTAGCATTCAATGCTCTTTTCAGTTCATACAATATCCAACATACATACGCCCATAATCAAGGTCTACAAATACTATCCAATGTTATAGATTGCTTCAAGAAGTAATAGATGCTTGTTGTCGTTCAGGACAGATTTCCAGCTTGTTAAAACCTTCAAAAGCTGAGCATTTGACACTCTAGAATCATGCTCAAATGCATGAGAATAAGGGCATATACATTGTTAGGATGAAAGCCACTAGTGCCCTTGAACCACCTACTGTTTACTATAGTAAATAGCCAGTCTACACAAGTCTATGCTAAATATCTCAAAATATGTGAAGAATTTGAAAAAACTTTTGTTTGCAAAGTTGTAGACCACATCAAATCGGTCAAGAATTGCGGGTCACTTCTCCAAAATCCATTTCTGTAGCAAGATATGGCTTTTGCAAAAAAAGAAGGGTTGCATGCACAGTCTCCTTTGATGATGAATTTTCAGATCTGATGTCTTTGATGTCAAATGGCCACTCATAGGTGCTCAATGAAGCCTTATGAAGCTTCCAAACAAGCCACAACAAGCTCTTGCACAAGCACAAAGCATAAACTACCCTGATGCATACCTTGATAGGAACAATGACAGCCTTTCTTCTTCATCAGAGACTCTTATCTTCAAGCTCTAGATCTAGACTCCTTCAATGCCATGCTCCAGAGATCCCATTCATGTTAGCTCTAATACCATGTTCAAAGATAAAAGAGAGAGACAGAGTGGAGCCAAAGAGTGAGCAGTCAACTCATCTCATTCATCTTCATTATTCAGTCTCTACTAACATGAAAGAGATATAGTACAACTAGGTTACCACTAACCATGACTAACTATGGTTAGGTTAACATCGACTTATTTAATATCCCACACATGAGTACAACTAGACACATTTGTAGGTAATTTTGGTCACACACACTTACATATGAGCAGTTGAGTTTGAAGTCTCAACAGGTCTAGTAGGGTCGGATACCTTGTTAAAAGATTTGGTCTTGAAGGTTATGAAGCTCACTATCATGCTTATATGGTGAAGGTAGTTGAGGATGTTGAGCCCATTTGTTTTGAGTATGCTATTGGTCATGCTCAGTGGGATGCAGTAATGGATGAGGAGATGGCTGCATTAGAAGCCAATAAGACTTGGGATTTGGTATCCTTGCCTAAGGGCAAGAAAGCTATTGGCTGTAAGTGGGTTTACAAAGTCAGGCATAATGCAGATGGTTCAATTAGCAGGTATAAGACTAGGCTGGTTGCAAAAGGCTATGCTCAAACATATGGCATAGATTATGAAGGAACGTTTAGTCCAATTGCTAAGATGGCAACTGCTAGATGTGTGATTACCTTGGCAGCAACCAAAGGTTGGAGTTTGCAGCAAATGGATGTTAAGAATGCCTTCTTGCATGGTAAATTGTAAGATGAGGTATATAAGGAGTAGCTAGCATGTTGTGAGGATTTAGAGCATCCCACATATGCGTGCAAGTTAAAGAAGGCACTCTATGGGCTGAAGCAAGCATTGAAAAGATCGGAGAGTATATTGTCAATATTGGATTTTGTATTTCTAATATTGATCACTCACTCTATGTGAGAAGGGGAGATGCAGGTTTGGTCATCACAATCATCTATGTGGATGACTTGATTATTATAGGTTTAACAGTGACAATGGGATTATTGAAGTTAAGGACATCTTGAAGAAGACGTTTGAGATAAAGGATTTAGGTGAGCTGAGATACTTTCTTGGTATTGAGGTGATCATATGTGATGATGGTATATGGCTATCCCAAAGGCAGTATGGCTTGGATATACATCATATAAGCCTCTTTCAATACCATTGGAGGAAAATGTGAAGTTGAGTGCTGACATTGGGGATGAGATAGAAGACCCTACTATGTTTAGGAGGATAGTAGGGAGCTTATTTTACATGACTATTACAAGGCTAGACTTAAGCTATGTTGTTGGCCTTGTCAGTCAGTTTATGCAAATGCCTAGAAAGTCTCATTTGGAAGCAGTCAGAGACATATATTGAGGTATGTGAATTCCACTTTACATTATGGACTTTTTTATGAGACAGGTAAGGATGTACATGTCTTTGGATACACAAATATAGATTGGGTTGATAGCATGTCAAATAGAATATCTACTAGTGGATTCATGTTTTTCCTTGATAGTGCAGCAGTTACTTGGAGCAGCAAAAAGCAACCTATAGTTGCTTTATCGAGTACAGAGGCTGAGTATAGAGGTGCTGCTATGGTAGCATGCGAGGTGGTATGGATAAAAAAGTTATTAGGTGATTTGGATATGCAAGGAGATGGTCCAGTTGTCATTCATTGTGACAACATGACCAGCATACAATTAGGTAGGAATCCAATGTTTCATGCTAGGACAAAACACATTGAGGTGCACTACCACTTTGTGAGAAAGAAGGTACTCGATGGAGAGATTTACTTGGTATATGTTAGCACATAGGATCAGACAGTTGACATTTTCACAAAGGCATTGGGTGTAGTGAAGCTTCAGAAGTTCCAGAAGCTTACTTGGGAGTTTCAAAGATAGAGTTGAGCTTGAGGGGGAGTGTTGAGATGACAAGCTTAACACGTGCAGACATTGATGATGGACCGCGTGGCTAGATGGGTCTGCACATTTACACTTAGAATGTTGGTGGTCATTATGATACTCACATGGCCACTAACTTATCACTTATTATATTTAGTTTGTTACACCTACCTACAACTGGCAAAGATATAGCGCCAGTCGATTAGTGTAGTCTGTTACGTACTATTTGACTTAGTAGGCCACTTTCTTTTATGTTGTATCTTATCTATACTTTGTGTATATTGTATTGTGTGTGGAAGAAGAAGAAGAAATCAGCAAGAAAATGTTTTGGCATCCATATCTCTTCTTGTGTTCTTGAGTAAGCTTCCTCTTGTGTATACAATGTGTGTTTGGCGCAACAGCTCAAGTAAGTCCCCCCGCCATGCGATTCTTGACAGACCCTACTATGTTTAAGAGGATAATAGAGAGTCTTATTTACATGAAAATCACAAGGCCAAGCTTGAGCTATACTATTGGCCTTGTTAGTCAGTTTATGTAGATGCCTAGAAAGCCTCATTTGGATGCAGTTGATGGATATTGAGGTATGTAAAGTCCACTTTACATTATGGACTTTTTAATGAGGCAAGGAAGGATGTACATGTCTTTGGATACACAGATGTAGATTGGGTTGCTAGCATGTTAGACAGAAGATCTACTAGTGGATTCATGTTTTCCCTTGGTAGTGCAACAAAAAGCAACATGTAGTTGCTTTATCAAGTACAGAGGCTAAGTATAGAGGTGCTACTATGGCAGCATATGAGGTGGTATGACTGCAAAAATTATTAGGTGATTTGGGTGTGTAGGGAGATGGTCTGGTTATCATTCATTGTGACAACATTAGTAGCATACAACTAGCTAGGAATCTAGTATTCCATGCTAGGACAAAACACATTAAGATGCACTACCACTTTATGAGAGAGAAGGTACTTGGAAGCTTACTTGGAGTTGCAAAGATGGAGTTGAGCTTGAGGGGGAGTGTTGAGATGGCAAGCTCAACACATGTGGACATTGACGATGGACCGCCTCGCCAGATGGGTCCTCACGTCTATATGTCGGCGGTCATTATGATACTCACATGGCCACTGACTTATCACTTATTATATTTATTCTGTTACACCTACCTACATCTGGCAAAAGATATAGCACTAATTGATTAGTGTAGTTTGTTATACACTGTTTGACTTAGTATGCCACTTTCCTTTGTGGTGTATCTTATCTGCACTTTGTGTACATTGTATAGTGTGTGAAAGAAGAAGAAGAAACTAACAAGAAAACTTTTTGGCCTCCATATCTCTTCTTGTGTTCTTGAGTGAGCTTCCTCTTATGTGTACGATGTGTGTTTAGTGCAATAGCTCAAGCAAGTCCCCCCACCACCCAATTCTTGACAAGAGGTAGTCGATACAGAGCATCCCCACATGCAAGGTAATGCATCAACCACTACATTGTCTTTCCCTACAATTATACAAGAGATCTCAAAGTCATAGCTGTGTAAAGTGGTTAACCATCAACTTTGCCTTAGAGAAAGGTTAGGTTGTGAAATGAAACAGTTCAAGACTCTATTATCACTTTTAACCTTTAAGTGGCTACTATAGAGATAGTGATGCCATTTCTTGATGGCTTATAGAATCAAAAGCATCTCTTGAAAGTGGTACAGACCCGCTTCCATTTGAAACATTATTTTGTATTCATCCCCTTTCTTCATCCTTATTTGATGATAACGTGGCCTTAAATCAGTCTTGTTGAACACCTTGACATCCTTTAGCTCATCTAAAAAATGTCTATGTGAGGGATAGGGTATTGATTCTTAATAGTACACTTCTTGAGGTCTCTACGATTGATGCACATGCAAAATGATCCATCCTTGTTCTTAAGAAGAAGTACCAGACAATCAAAAGGTGGTTGACTTGGCTGAATAAAACCCATTTCAAGAAACTCCTTACCTTGTTTCTCCACCTCCTCTCACTCAGTACTTTGATAATCTAAAGGGTTTCTTGTTGATGGGTTAATTGTTGGGAGCCAAGTCTATCGGATGTTCTACTTCCTACATTGGTAGTAAAGAATAAGAGGAATGAAATATATGTTTATACTCTTTCAATAATTTGCAAAGACATGGATCCATTTCTTTTAAAGAAGAAGATGATTGATTTTCATCCATTTTGATAGAAGAAAAGTAAATATACATGACATTGCATTGATTTCTTTCTTAAGTTTCTTTGAGATGATCAACTCCACCTTTTTCCTCTCTATTCTATAAAGGTGATGTCCTTGCCAACTAGACTCCATTTACATCTTCTATACATCCATAGAAAAATTTTCAAGGAATTTGAGCCAATCATAATCAAGCACAATGTCGATAGGCTCCATCTCAAAGGCAATGAGATCCACTAAGGTAGTGCATGATAACGATAAAGCTATAGGAGTTTGTGGACATATTTGCTTACTGATTTCATGTGCCCCATTTGCCACTTGTACTTGCAAAAAAAAATCCATTTCTTCAATAAATATCTTTAATCCATCAAGAAACTTGGTATTTACAAAACTACGAGTGCTTCCCATATCAATGAGTGTATGAGGAACTCTCCCTTTGAGCCAAAGTACACTTCTCTCCTTTACATCCTACCTAGGCATCATGAGAGATTCAACACAACATTGCAAAACATATGCCATCTCATGAATCATCCATATGATATCCACTAAGGATCAAAAGGAAACCCATACATAGGATTGAAGAATTCTTCATGGTTGTCATCCTTGCACTCATGTGGATCATCACAGCTAGGAAAGGCCTTTACTTGGGACAAACCTCCCTCATGTGCTTCATTTCCCAAATCATCCTCAACAATCATGCTAAATTTAGCATTCTTTTTTCTTTGGATTTTGTCTTATGATTTGAAGTACACTTCTACCCACATTTGAAACATAAGCCTTTCAAACACATATCCTTCAGCTTATCATTTGATACATGGTTGCCTTGCACATTATTGGATGAAGATTTGCCACTAAAATTTGTTTACTTATACTCTATTTTTGCTTTAGTATTAGGCGTAAAGTTTGTGCCTTGTTTTGAACCATAGTTGTAGGAAATGTAGGGATGTTGTTGTGGGTAGGAAACCTTCATACTTAAAACCTTCTTTTTGTTGATTCAAATACCAACAAGATCTTAAGGACTCTAAATACTTGAGAGTTTCCCACAAATTTTGGCTGCACCTCTCAAGAAGTTGAATAGCATCATGTACGGTGGTGGGTTGCATAGCAGCACCTTTGAGGATAGATTTGGATCAAGGCCAAATATATAGTTGTTTAATAGACATACATAGATAGGTTCAAAAACATGCATGAATATGTATCTCTTTGACATACCCCTTTGTCAAAGTCCATATCACTTCCTTTCCAAATTTTCCTTTTCCATAGGAGAGACAAAAACATCACCCGCCTTCCCAAAAGCTTCCCAACGTTGAAATACTTGACCAATTTTGTTCATGTAGCACCACCATGTGTGAGCATAGCCTTTAAGCTGTAGGGTATCATAATAAATATTTGCTTCCTTAGTATGTGGATAAATAGAAAAATACATTTCCATCTTATTCACCCATTCCTCTAACTCCATGAGAGATGGATTTTCACATTTGAAGTTAGGGACATTGAGTTTGTCTTTATATTCTTTGTCAAAATGATAGTGTTACCCATTACAATGTGACTATCCAACAGATTGATGTCTATGGATGCCCCAAAGAGTGTTATCCATATAATATTTTATCGAAAGAAGACTTTCCAACTGATGGTGATTGTCAAGATTGGATTGATTTAATACTTTAGTCCTATTTGGCATAGTGGTGGGTTGATTGTAAATGAACCTATAGAAATGATCACATCTATGAAATTCTTCCTTGTCTCTAGAGTTTGAAGGAAATTCTTCATGTTGGTCTTAATTCCTTAACATAAATTGAGAGTGAGCTTTGTATTTGTAGGCCATAAATGTAGGTTGATTTCTTGGACCACCAACTTCAAAAGTTGACTTGACATGTTGATTTTTCTCTCTTGATGGTCCTCCAACCTTGAATGTTCAATGAATTGGTTGATTTGTATGCCCCTTTTTCAATGCATCATTAGAGGATTGGGAAAATGGTTTGTTAGAAGGGTGCGAGTTTGGCCATTGGCTTCCCAAATTATTTATGGCTACAATTAGTTGATTGAACTAGGAATACTATGGTCAATATGACCAAACTTGGTATCCATAGTGTTGTTGAACCGAATAATCTCCTCATTCATATGCTTACATTGTAGAACACTAGATATACTTATTAAAACCATGGGAAGTACCCCTCTCAGCCACAGTGGTTCATTAACATTTGGGTTGGTAAAATAAACTGTCTCCATTTGTCATGTTATTTCTAATGACATTTTGACCATTAATAGAAGAATTTGTTTTGATGTAATATGCATGTAATCCTTCATTTATGTTTTCAACCACTTAGTCTTTCTTCTTGTTCTTTGCCATGCTTGTTTAGTACAATAGTGAATAGCTATTTGCTACCACATTGCCAATGTCTCGCTGATTATTACTTCAATCCAAGTGAATTGTGGCCTCAAATGAAGCTCATCTATAAGAGGAATAGTAGATATGACGATATGTAAAGTTGTAAATAAGATGATAGGTGAAATCAACTCAAACAATGCTCCTCTATTGGGCTCTCTACTAGGCTATTCGACTACAATATACTAGACCCACAGTCAATAAATTAGCCATAACTTGAGTTCTTGATGTCCAAGTACCAAACTTTCTAGTTCAATTAAAATTTAAGGAATCCATATTTGAATGGAGCTATCAATTTCTCTTTGATGATGAGCATAAAAACTTTTGTAGGTAAAATTATATGACTCTTTGAACACTCATGTAAGAAATTAGTTTGAGACAAAAAATGCCCTATATGCTCGATTTGAGACTTTCCAAGCCTATGGAAATATTTATCCTGAGGGATAAAATGGTGGTTCAAACACCTACATGGGCTTAGAAACACCAGAGGGTATGAAAATTTCCTCCTCAGGCCTAGTTGCACACCCCTTCAGAGTCCCAAGTAGCAAGGGAGGGTCACCCCTCTTTTGGCTTGCTAACTTGTCCAACAACTTTTTTCAATTGATAAATCAACATGACAAGGTATACTTATCTAAAAGACAAGTATGAGATGCAAGGGATGAAATGAAGCTTTTAGCTTTCAATGATATGCAATGGAATAGACCAATCCAATGGATAGGGGAAGGGTTTACCTTAGCCACCAATGACACACTAGATTGCTAATTATCCTTTTATAAATTTTGGATAGGGGAAGGGTTTATCTTGGTCACAAGTGACTAATTGGATTGCTACTTACCCTTTTATAAGCTTTGAATTGATCAATGATTAAAAAAGTAAAATGAGCTATGGATTTAGGATAACAAGATCTACTTATGAAGAAACTCTTAACTATATTTTAAGACTTGATGCATACAATGGGCCATTTTATATGAGTAATTTAAGCATTGGATTCATTATATTCAACAGATGATTCTAAATGTAGAAGTGGATTTAATTCTTAATTCTCTCAAGAAATTGGATTGAGGCTTAGAAAATAGAAATGAAAGAGAGAGAAATTAAGAAATAAATGAAGTACCTCTTCCAAGTTTGATGAAGATTGATGACCAATGTGACCTGATTATATCAATCACTTATTGATGCTTAAGAATTGATGTAGACTCAATCTTGAATAGCCTTCAACCTTCTTGAAGATTTAGCAATGAAAGATTGAACTTCTATATCCAAAAACGTTAATGAACCAAGAATGTCTTCAATCCATAAAATTTGCACAAGCAAACTTGCTACTCTTTGCTATAGATGGCTCTAACTCCTACAATCTTCATATTATCCTCAATGCCATCAAAATGGTTGCCAAAATTAATAGATCTTCTCCATTTTCTTTCGGATATTTCTCAAATGCTCCAAAATAGACATGATTAGTACTAGGAAAGCTTGACTACTCATGGTTATGGTCTTTATAACCAAACTGTGACTAGATCTGTACCTTTTGTACCCTATTGCTAGTGCTTGCAGCTAAAAAATGACTTGAAATAACTCCAACTAGGATTAAAACAAAGCTATGATATTGATTGAAAGAGTGAAGAAACTAGTACTCAAATTGAGAAAATATATGTCACATCTAGAAAAACGTCATAGCCATGAATCATATTCATATGCTGCATATGGCACAATGAAGCCATGGATGGAAATAAAGGAGAAACATAAGAAGTGGTGGTTGCATGATATACACCTCATGCAATGGTGGCCATGAGAACTTGCCCTCCACGGTGGTGGGAGGTGTGACCTCAAGAGCTCCAAGGTAGATGTGTTCAAATGATTATTTAAAGATGTGTACAATGGCAGCCTTCTTGCCTTTTATAGGAAACCCTAATCTCTAGATTTTAATACAAAGGCTATCAAAATTTTTCTTTATTACATTAATGAACCTATCTCATTACCAATGGATTTGTTATTTAAATAAGCTACACCATATTGATTATATACCTTTTAGATGAGTGCCACACAAAACACATACTTGAATGAGTAGTGCAACATGTATTGAGAGAGCCAGCTTGTTTAGGCTAAATGGACTGATAAGTCTATAGTCTCTAAAAGCAACACACACCATACCCCAATAGTGTGATGATCCACTTAAACATATCACCATATTTCAAAATTCAAACATGAACTATTTGTAACAAATACTTAGCACTATGTTGTTGATATCATGTGATCATTTCCTATATATACTTTACTATAAAATAAGCATTCTATACTTTATCCAAATATTAAAAGAATTCAATGTGACCCCTTAAAATTGACTCTGCTAGTCCCTCCACCCTATTAGAGATTAGTCATTAATTAGACTAGCGTTTCTCAAGATACAATTGGTGTAGTGACTTCTCATGGAGGGACTTATGCATTTCCTTTCAGTTATTTGGATATTCTTTTCAATAATCACCAATGTCAGGTAAGTTTGGCAGGTAGTTCAATGCCACATGGTAGACTAAGCATATCACATTTATTCTAACATTGCCAACAACCATTATAGTGGTGGTTTTAGCCAAATTTGGTAAGTCGACTAGATTTGGCTAACCAACCTACCATATTTTAAGCATTCTTTTGTGATATTTATAGCACCACTTGACCTTGCCTTCATCACCTTTGTTTTCAAGTTCTAGTGAGAGAGATTGGGCTTGAAGAGATACATTGATAGCACTTGTACATCTGCCCTCTTTATTTCAATATTCATTGACTCCATATTTTTGCATTCTTTTGTCTCTTTCCTCTCCTCCTTTTCTCTCATGTTCATTGTATTTAAATCTTGCCCATATGCTTTCGCATTTGCTATAATTTGACATGGTATCAAAGCAGAGTGGAAGGGTTGATTGATCATGGGTAGACTTGATCGAGAGGATTCTTCATGATAAAAGTTTGCATTTATAGTCTGCAAAGGCTCAGATGAATAATTATAGCATGGAGAAGGAGAAAATTTTCTCCTTTTTGCAAGTATTTGTTGTTCATGGAGGAAAGACTATGCTTTCAACCTTTTGCTATAGATTTCGAGTTTTGATCATTACTAGTAGGTGAATCTCTTTGAGGACAAATTGAGGAAGCCCTAACATACAACAACACCATGCATAGAGTTAGAGGGTAATATACTTGTTTTTATGAAAGTCATTCCATTTACAGTATTGATAAAATTAACATAGAATTTTGGGCTGTTATGGACCATAAGGTTTCCATGTTGCCTTAGATCAAAATCTTGATGGGGAGAATAATCGCATTTGGAATGTAATGATGCTTTCCATCTTGAAGTCTTATGATTTGGTAGAGCTCATGATGGAGGCTATAGACCATCCTACAGCATGTGATGCATCCAAGATTTCTATAGATAACCAAGTTGATTTGATTAAGGTATAGGCACATTGGGACAAATTGAATGCCCACATATGTGCTTTCCTCTTTCTCTTGCACTCTAGCCGTCATTGCTTGCATCGAGCACTGGACCGTGGCTTGGGGGATATGATTAGAGCTAGATCAAATGTACAATCAGATGACTGTGATGAAGCAAGTATCTCTGGAGGCCCAGATGAGGACTTTGAGTCCCACCAAGTCTTCTTCTATGGAGGAGCATGTCAAAAATCTTTGATAATTCTAGTTGTAGGTTGAGAATGCAAGGAGCACGATTACTTGGAAGACATGGTAATAACTCTTATTTCTTAGTTATTGCCCTGATTCAATGCATTCTATTTCACCTTGATTGCTTTAGGGTGGACAAAGATCTTAAGTGGGAGGAGTTGGTTCCTATGGTCTTGGACCAAGAGGAACAACTCAAAGGCCACAATTCTCCTAATTCAGAGGATTTGACTGGTTAGTCTTCCCAATAGAAGTGAAAGAACAAGAAGAAGAAGGATGAGAAGTTCAAACAAGACAAAGCCAAGGATTCTATTAAGGACACCAAGAAAGAGAAGACTACAAAGGAATTAGGAGTGGTGGCTGCTCCTTCATCTACCCCCTTTCTCCATTTGGAGGTGATAGAGGATGTTCCTTCAATGGCCACTTATGCAATGATAGTGGACCCATAGTCTTGTGAGTGGATTGTGGACACTGGTGCTTCTTGCCACATGACTCCTTCTTCAAATGGGATTGCCCATATGCATCCGATGCAAGGGTAAATCCTTATAGGTGATAGTTATTCAATCTCTATCAAAATCAACGATGATATGTAGCTGATTATAAATGGACAAGGTGGTGCCCACACATGAGAGGTGCTCTATGTGCTAGATCTAGGGTATCATCTACTTTCAGTGAGTAAGATGTGTGCTCTTGGTTTGATAGTCAATTTTGATAAGAATGAAATCCTTTCGATTTCTTGATGGCATATCTTAATAGGTTTGTTTAGGATATGAGGAGAATGGAATCTACACAAGATGCGGTTTTCTTCTTCATTTTCTTCTCTTATTCTTCCTTCACGAACTCAAACAAAGATTTGGCATGTTCTATTTGGCCTCTCAACTACGAGTGTCTTTAGAAGTTAGCTCATGGTTAGTTGTGGTACATGGTTTGTGAGAGATTGGAGTGAGACACTCAACATGTGTACCTTGTATTTGTGGCAAGCATAATAGGGATGCTATTCTCAAAAAGGATTCATGATGGGCTAAGGAGACCTTGCAACTTGTTTTGATGAACTAATGTTGATCCATGAGGACATAATCCATTATAGGAAGCTTGTATTTTATGCTAATTGTTGATTATTTTAGAAGGATGACATGGGCATATTTCTTGACCTTGAACGTCAAAGAATTCTTACATTTTGAGGATTGGTTGATCTTTGAAGAGAATAGGTCTAGAAGGAAACTCAAGATGCTATGTTTCGAAAAGGGAGGGGAATTCGTCTCCCATAAGCTAACTCGTCTTTGTGTAGATTGTGGCATTCACCAGGAGTTTGCTAACGCAAACACCCCTCAGGAGAATGGCATATTGGATCAAAAGAATCACAGTGTGATTCAATATGGCATGGATTATTACGAAGCATCAGCATGACACCTCAATGTTTATGAAATAAAGTAGTGGTTACCACTATCCACATCCTTAATCAATCCTCTACCTTGACCATGGTTGGTATGACCCCTTTTGAACCTTATTTTGTATAGAAGCTAGACATATCTTATTTTAGGGTGTTCGGGTGTGATGCTTATGTTCACATCCCAAAGAAGAAGAGAGACAAGTTTGATCTGACTTCCAAGAGATAGATGTTTGTGGGATATAGCTTAGAGTCCTAAGGATATTGGGTTTATGATCTTGCTTCTCGAGATGTGTACACAAGTTGAGATGTTTGGTTCATGGAATTTCCCATTGCAGAGGGGGATGCTGAACATTCCATTTTGAGATGTAGGTGATAGTTGGGCACTTTCCCTAGTGCTTTTGGAGCCTTTGCCTATTGAGGCTCCACCCTCAATGGATGATGAGATTGCTTCACCAACAACTTCACCCGTTGAATAGGCCTCGATGGATATTTCAGAGACTTTGACAGAAGGAGAGTATCATCCTCCTCCTCCTTGGGCTTGAGACACACTTTGTGATTTAGGGATTGAGGGAGTCCCTAATGAGTGGTAGCTGTAGGATGGTCTGAGGCATTCTTAAAGAAACCAAGCATATACCATTGAGCTTGTTTCTACTAACTATTATTTGATGACCTGTGCCATACATGATAGGGAGCCCACCTTCGTGAAGGAGGATTTGTAGTCATAGCATTGCAAGAAGGCTATGAAATAGGACTTGGATTCTATTGAGTGCATCGAACCATTTATAGTAAGGCAATTGGTGTTAAATGGGTCTTTAAGACCAAATATCACAATGATGGCACTTTGGCTAAGCAAAAGGTGTGGCTCATTACAAAGAGCTTTGCACAATGACCAAGAGTGAATTTCCACGACACCTTTGCACCTATAGCTCGGATGGCTATCATTAGAGCCATTCTTGCCATAGAACCAACCATAGGAGATGACCAATTTATTAGCTTTTGTCTTCCTAAATGGTGATTTGAAGGAGGAAATCTATGTTGAGCAACCTCTTGGCCTTTCCTCCTCAAATGGATAGGTGTATAGGTTGAAGAAGGGCCTTTACGGCCTCAAATAGGCTCCATGTGCTTGGAATGAGAAGGTATGCTCATTCCTCCAAGGGAAATTGGGGTATCGACGTTCCTCTTTTGATCCCTAGTTTTATATCCACATCTAAATTGGAGGGCATGCATTGTTTGTGTTGTATGTGGATGATCTTATTTGATAGGTGACGATGTTTAGAAGGTCAAGGAGATGACAGAGGCACTACACAAGGTGTTCGAGATAACATATATGGGCATTCTCCATTTTTTTTAAGGCCATGCAATTTATAGACTCTAAGGGGTATTTTCATCTCTCGACAACCGTATGTGCATGAGTTTTTGGCCACGTTTGACATGGAGGGATCCAAGGCCATTTCTACTATGGATCCAAATTGGAAGGCTAAAGCCCATGTAGATTCAACAGTAGTGGATGCTTCCCGCTCTACATGTAGTTGATTGGGCTTCTTAACATTCGGGTCGATTTGTACTTTCATGTAGGTTTGTTGGCCAGGTTCATGAGTGAACCTAAGATGGTACATTTGAAGTTTGCTATGAGGATTTTGCAATCCCAAGGGGGACCCTTGATCTTTGTATTTATTATGTAGCAAAGTACTCGATATTGACTTTTGGTTCTTATAGGCTAGATGGGGGCCGAGGAGATGTTGACCAACAGAGGTCAATGACACTCATGGAGTAGCAAGAAGTAACCCACTATTGCCCTATCTTCCATTGGAGTATAGAGCAGGGTCTTCTACCACATGTGAGATGGTATAGGTTCATAGGTTACTAGGAGAGCTAGGTTGTCCTCAGACATGTCCTACGACACTTCATTGCGACAATGAGAGTTGCATTGCTTTGGCACAAAACCCAATGTTTCATGCTAGGTCAAAGCACATTGAGATACGGTTCTATTTCATTCAAGAGAAGATCATGGATGAAACTAATGATGTGGTTTACTGCAAGACATATGATAATCTAGTAGACATATTTATGAAGGCACTTCCTCAAGTTATTCTTTGATAGAACTCCAGATCCCTTAGCCTTATGCCACGTCCAGGATTTGAGAGGGGTGCTAGAGATTAGTCATCCCTTGGACTAGCATTTCTTAGGATACACTTGGGGCAATTAGTTCTCTTGGAGGGACTTACACATTTCCTATTAGTTATTTGGGCATTCTTTTTAGTAGTCACTCGCTAGTGTTTGGGCAGGTTTGACGAGTAGTTAAGCACCAAGTGGGAATGCTAAAAAAATTGCATTTATTATTCCATTGCTAATAGCCATTTTGGTGGTGGTTTTAGCTAGATTTGGCATATCTGCCGCATCTAGTAGTAATTGATGATCAACCTGCCATATTTTATGCATTCTTTTGTGTTATTTATAACACCACTTTAGCCTACCTTCCTCACTTTTGTTTTCAAGTTCTGGTGAGAGGGATCCAGCTTGAGGAGATACACCAACAACCCTCGTACATCTGCCCTCTTCACAAAATTTTTGAGTATATTTTTGAATTTTTATAAAATTTAAGGGTTTTTCAACTTTTTAGTTGCTTTTATTTTAGATTTTAAAAATTTTAAGCAAATTTTAATTGAAATGGGATATTCTAAAAATTTTAGATGTGTTTTGGATGTTTTTTTAAATATTTCAATATTTTAATATTTATGTATTTATTTTATTTTAAAATATTTTTTAAGTATTTTTATTTTTAAATTAATTTTTGAATGAGCGAAGGTGTGTACATGGGTCCGCTACATGACCAGTGAATAGCAGCTCTACGAGTTCTATGGGGCATAGTAAGGACGGCACACGTATCCTCGCGTGTGAGCATCAACCAACCAACCACGTACACATGAACACGATAATCCACTAGTGAACAACACTTAACAAGATGAAAAGAAAAACACATGGGTCTGCGTGTGTGTTGCTACACGGGACAGGGAACTACGCAGGGGGTGCAAAAGAGAGAGATGTTTGTGGTGGTGGATGAATGTTCATCCTCGAGAGTGCGGGTCAGTGACGGATACATGTTTATCAAATCAAAACATAGGTCCAGTGAGAAATAGGGGTGTTCACATGGAAAAATGACAAAAATGCACATGAAAAGCACAACATAAATTAATTCAGTCAAAACAGAGTGCAATGAAAAGGAAAAGTGTCAAGGTAGTAGTATTTGACAGGGCTCTCATGTAAAAATGGGGTTCTAGTGGCAAAGGATGCATTCACATGGAAAAAAGATCCAAAATACGTATAGAAACACAATAAAAAATTAATAACACAAAATCCGTGTGTCGAAATGAAGAGGAGGAAAAAGAAAAAATGTTTGATTGGATACAAGATCAAGGCTATCCAAGTAGCATACCATTTCGATGAAAATAAAGCATGTTCACATGGAAAAATATAAAAGAACACGTAAGAAAATACCCACAAATATGCAAAAATGAATAACAACCAATTTGAGCATCGGAATGATGGGCTATAAAAATGAAGAATGTCTAAGAAAAGGGAAGGATTAGGGCTATAAGGTTAAACTACAATTTTGACATGAGAAATGCGCATTCATATGGAAATACGTCCAATTAATACAAATTAAAAAAATTTAATAACTAAGGAATCACTGCTCGAAATAGAGGGAAGTAAAAGGGAAGAGTGTTGACTCAAAAGGGACAAATAGGATTGTTACGGTTCACATAGAAGAATGTAAAACGAGGAGAAGGGCTAAACGAGCAAGGAAAGACCTCGGATATGGGGTGGAATAGGACAAGTGTATGGGGAAGGGACCTTAACAAGGCATAAAGAAGACATTACATCATTTAAAGACTGTACAGTGGGATGCTTATGAGGATATACAAATGAGATGCACAAGGACACATCCCCACACTTAAACCTGAACATACCAATTTGTCTAATCAATAGGGCCTAACACTTGACCATGAATCGAACCCTTGCATCCCAATATGTAAAACATGACACACATACATAAACACAAGAGGTAGGATTAGAAACACTTGGCCCATTCAGATGGTCGAGGTGGATTGTTGTTGACGTGTTGGGTGTTGAAGTTGTTTGTAGGAGGTACCAAAGCTTGCCACAGCACGTGTCTAGCATGGCAAGGACCATGTAGTAGCACCCAGGGAGGTAGCATTATTGATGAAGACCTGTTAAATTGTTGATGTGATGAAGACAAAAACACTTAGCACAACAATCACTCATGTTAGAATGATAGATCAGTCTCTCACCCCACAGCTCACGTCACTTAGAGAAAAAGGAAGAGAACCCATATTCCACACCCGGTTGATAAATCAACAAGAGGAATGGCGTAGAGGAAGTATCCCAGTGTGCATAGTTGATGGTGCATCAATGTGTCCCAACCCATCTGGCATAGGTGCAAGAAGGCAAGCTAGGGAGCATTGTAGCAGCCAGCTTTCTACCCAAGGGTGTTTACCACCTTTTGTTGGAGTGAGGTCGGTTATGATAGGGAATTTCTTCCTTTTCTCCCATAACATTTTCTCTCTCTCTTTTTTTTCTCTTTTTCCTTTTCTCCTGAGGGTATTTCCACCTTTTCTCAAAGAGCAAGTCAGCATGCTAGAGATACTGAAGTCATTTTCTCTCCTCATGACCTATTTTTTCTTTTTTTTCTCTTTTCTTTCTTCAAGTAAATGGCAAAAATGCCATATATTAGAAGCATCCATGTCACATCTCTTGGATTGAAAAGAAATGTAACAAAACAAGGGCTCGATATGGAGGCGAGGGGCTAAAAGAGCGATGCTACCTCATCAGAATGAGAATAATAACTATTAGTAGCATCAACGTGAGAAGTAGTAATGAGCAATGCCCAAGAGAGAGAGGGACTATTGGCTGTGATTGTTAGGATCCCTAGGGAGAGAAATGCTTCTTCAGGTGGTATCCTTTAATCAAGAAGAAAGCATTAGAGGCATCGATAACTTACACTTGGACAAAGCATTAGGGTTGACAATGAGTACCTTGTAGAAACCCATCTAGCACCATTGGAGCTTTCCTGGAAACTTGCCAAAGCATGAATCATAAGCAAGGAATAGGTCACCTTCCTTGAAATCTTTGTGCTTGATGAAGCTATCATGGTAAAACTTTCGTCGAGCCCATGTGGCTTCCATACACTATAAGGTCATCTTGCGAGTCTCATCCAAACATTCCAAGTGTAGGAGGTGACTTTACAGGGACTCGTTATCTCCCAGCCACTCTGTGATAACTACTCACAAAGAGGATAGTTCTAGCTCAATAAGGAATACGACTTTTATGCCGCACACCAATTGGTGTATTGTAGTAGCCTTATGGGAGGTTCGATACGCCCAAAGGGCCTTTGTAAGTTGATTATCCCAATTGAGGCAATGTGCAACAATCATTCTTGTTAGTATTGAATAGAGGATGCAATTCGTAACTTTGACTTGGCCATTGTGGCTTTGGGGTTGTAGGGTGGTGGACTTGCAATGGTGGTGGATCTTGTAAAGCTTTGTCAGCTCTTCCATAATATTATTCAAAAAGTGAGTGTCTCTAGCACTTATCAACTCCAAGGGACTACAAAAGCGGGTGATGCTATTCTAGTATAGGAATAGGGCCACACTATTGCCATCACTGTGTTTGAGAGCTTTGGCTTTACACCACTTCATTACATAGTTAGTACATACCACAATATATTTGTTATGTTTTCTTCTGAGGGTCAATTGGGCCCATGAAGTCGATGCCCCACTTCTCGAATGGCTTTAGGAAAAGAATAGACTATAGTGGCATGGTACTAGTTTTGGTAGACTTTCCTATCTATTGATAGGTATCACAAAGTTTACAATAATCATAGGCATCTTTATGGAGGGTTGGCCACAAATAACTTGTGAGTAGAGCCTTTCTAGTTGTCGGTTCTCCCACAAGGTGTTTGCCACAGGGTTTGTCATGGCATGCTTTTAGCACAATCTCGATCTCATCTCCTACAACACATTTCTGTAGCACTTTATTTTTGACTTTCTTGTACAAAGTGCTACCTAGTAGAGTATAGGGAGACCGACTCCAACAGAAGCTTCTTCTTTTCTTTTCTAGAGATGACCAAGGGGTATTATTGTGAGTCCAAGAGGTTGGAAATGTCTCCATACCATGGGGTTATTATTTCGACCAGAAACAAGAAGCATCAAAGAGGTCCAAATCATCTTGCTCCTCTTCTTTAGTTAGAAGGATCCATGATAGATGATCGACCAAAACATGGGAGTGATTGGGCTTGATAACCACTTCAAAGTCAAACTCCTAGGACAGGATTAACCATCTCATCATTCTATCTTTTACATTGGCTTTATTCATCAGGAAGGATAATGCCTCATGATCCACATAGAACTTGAACTGCGTCAACGACAAATAGTATTGAAACTTCTCCAAGGCAAATACCATCATGAGGAACTCTAACTCGGTCATCACAGCATAGTTCCTCTCTCAATCATTGAACTTATGGCTTGCATAATAGATGGGATGATCCAACTTTCAAGAGCCTTTCTGGCATAAGATCATGCCTAAACCTTCTATGGATGTATCGGTATGCACATGAAACTCCTTTATCCAATCAACAAGTTGTACAATCGATGCTTCAATCAAACACCGATTCAGAGTGTTGAAGGCTTCTTCACAATCATCTGTCCTTGTATCTTTCCTTAGGAGCTTGTGTAGGGGGGGCCGCCTTTACTGCAAAATGTGTGATGAACCTCTTATAATAGCCCACATGGATGAGAAATCCCCTCAACTGCTTGAGGCTAGATAGTGCTATTAGAGCTGCAATCTTCTCAATCTTGGAAGGGCCTATTGCTATTCCTTGTATAGAGACAATGTGGCCTAACTGAATGCTTGAAGAGACTCCAAAGATGCATTTGTCAGGGTTGAGGGAGATCCCATACCCCCAACATCGATCAAAACACTACTCCAAGTGTCTCCAATATTTACAAAGCGGACTAAAGACACATAAATCATCTAGATATACCTCAATGATATCATGTAGATGATTTTGAAATGTGGCTATCATCACTTGTTTTGCTGAAAGGTAATTAGGGGCATTACAGAGCCTAGCATCACTCTATAGGTATAGGTACCCCATTTTTTTGTAAAGTTTGTATTGGATTGGTCTTCTTATGCTGTCTGGACTTAGTTGTAGCCCTTGAATCCATCTAAGAGGGAGTAGAGCTCATGTCCTGCCATTGTGTCTAACAATTGGTTGGTGAAAGGGATAGGGAGATAATCCTTCTTTGTCTTGGAGTTCAACTTGCAAAAGTCCATACATATTCACAACTTTCCATTCTTCTTAGGTGTATCACGATCAATGAGACCCATTCACTATTGGCCGCTAGATAAATAAACTCAACTTCTAATAGCTTAAGCAATTTCGCCTTTACCAAGGTTGAGTAATTTGGATTCATGTGCCTTTGTCTTTGCCTTACAGGCTTGGAATCAAGCTCTAGGTTGATGTGATACTGGCACAATGTGGGATCAATCCCCTTTAGATCTTTATACGACCATGCAAACATGTCCAAGTTCTCCTTCAATAGGTCACACAGGACCAACATCTCTTCTGGAAGGATTCTCCCACCTTCAGATGACATTTAGTGCCATCTACATCCACAAAAGTTAATTTCTTTTCACCTTCCACTTTGCGGATGAAGGTCCCATGAACTGCTTCTAGGTATAGATTTGGTGTTGACTCCTTCAAGAGAGTTGTGTCTACGTGAGATGCTTAGCTGGAATCGACTTCTTTCTTCCATGGGGACTTGGCTGGCTTTTTGGGATGATGAAATGGTATTATGGCTATTTCATATTTTTTTTAAGAGTTAATTACTTCTTGACTTGAGAACTCATCTTTTGAGGATGCATTCAGGAATGTCACATAACAAGAACCATCTAAGTTATGTTTAGACTGCACGACTGGTGCTTATTGGCAAGGTGCATCATCATCATCCTTTCTTGAGAAGGATAAATTAGGGGAAAAAAAGCCACTGCTAAAGGAGGGCTTATTTTTCCTAATCCATTTCTTATAGATCATTTGCGTATGATGAGATTCATTTACGAGTCCCCGAAGGGTATTAGAGTTTCTCCTCATTTCTATCCTCTTTTGGTTGGATATATTCTTCCACTTTTCTTTCGTAATCTTCTTCTTTGCTTTCATCATTGTCCTCTTTAGGCTATGTCTCTTCCTCTACAAGGGCTCCATAAGAAAAGAATAGGTGCTCTGCTTTGTCTTTGTCTTTTTCTTCTGTATCTATTTGTGCTTCTGTCTGCGCTATAGCCATGAAGGCATCCCTCCCACGACATAAAATGAACAGAAAACCAGAGATAAAGAATGCAAAATTTGTGCACATTGATGAGCCATTGTTCTCAAATCCACAAAGAAAAAAACTCTCTCATGAATAAACAAGATCTTCATCTTCATCATGTTCTATAGCTTCCATTCCACAAAAGAAATAGAAAAGAGAGGATAACTTTTGCACAGAGGAGAGAGAGGGAAATTTTTGCACCATGCAAAAGAACGTGTATCTTGGAAGAAAGGAGAGAGGAGAGGCACATCATCAACCATGCGCTTCACTCTACCTTTTTTCCAAAAGATACACAACCCTTCGATATATTTTTATTATTTCTCTAAATTTTTTGATACATTTGCATTCGTAAGGCTTTAGCCTTTACATTTTAATTCTTTCTAACATTTTAGAATTATATACGCATACACTTTTGTGTATATTGGATGTGGCCTCCTTTTGTGAAATCTCTTTTTGGTGATTTTGAAACAAAATGAATATTATTCCCTTTATAAAAACTAGAAATGTGGTGTATGCATGAACATTTTTGTGTACTATTTTCGTGCTTCTTTGGGTGTCATCATTTCCTCCCACACTGAACATTAGGAGAAACATGGACTCTCTTTTTTGCCCCTTAAGGGGTTTCTCTCACCTCTCTCTCTCTAAAAAGAGATTCCAAAATAATATTAGAATAAGAGATCTTCTGCAATCAAGCAAATCTCATATTTGTATTTTCAATAGATTTCACTTATTATTTTATTCTCAAACTGTAGGATAAGGTCACTTTTTCTCTTCTCCTTCCCTCCAAAATATGGTTTCTTGCATAGGAATTCTTCTGAAGCAATACTCAGTACTATCTACAACACTCTCTACCCTGCTACAAGCAATCTTAGGAGTGGTTTTGATAGCATTTGATGAAATCAAATAATCTCTATCTACAACACTCTCTACCCTGCTACAAGCAATCTCCATTCTCAGTACTATGCTATAAGATATCTTCCTCTTCAACACTCTATACTGCAAGCAATCAAGTGATAATGGAGGTATCTTTATTTTTTTAATCTCTGTGATGTTATTATTCTTCATAGTTGTTGTTGAATCCTTAAGTTTCAATTCATTCATATATATATATATATATATATATATATAGAGAGAGAGAGAGAGAGAGAGAGAGAGAGAGAGAGAGAGAATATTTTGGATAGAACAGAAGATAAGATTAAATGCTGATTAGAGGTAGATTAAAACCTAAGATTACAGGTAGATTAGGGGTTGATTAGGGTCTATCATGACTGAAATCAAGAGAAAGAGACAAGATCCAACTGGGTAAAAAAGAACACAGATATAGTGAATCAAAGAGGTGTAATTGTGTGATTTGAGCTAATCCAAAATTAGTTGCATGTTGTTGGATTGATGCTGAACTGCTGCTCCCAGATATTTAGATGTTCTTGCGATTGATCAGAAAATTGGCATCAACTCCTTAGCTTACTATTAATCAAAGGGGTGTAATTGTGTAATGTTAAAATTGGCACATATATTTCTTTACAGGATGTAGGTGCAGGACGTACCAAGAGAAAGAGAGATATTCACTTTCAATTGGAGGATGAATATGAACCAATGTTCAAAAGAACTGCAGAAAGGGATGATGTAATAAGATAAAGGATGCAACAAGAAAGAAATGTAGGGAAAAAAAACGTGGACCTTTGGGTTGACGGGTACATTTATCCACCCGATCCAGTAACTCAAAGGCCACCACAATTTGAAGGGCTTACATCATTTGTAAAGTTCGTTTGTGAAGGCAATGAAGGATTGTATGGATACACATGCAGACTTGTCACACAAGGATTAGCAGGGGTTCATCAAGCCTTGACAAATATGCAGACAAGATTACAAGGGAATATGCAGTCTTTGATGGAAAAGGATAGATTATTGGCTGAGAAGGATAGGGAGAACCAAAGCCTACAACAAGCAATGTCTATTCATTGAAGATGCTATGCAGGCTACATACGTGCAAAATATGGAGTTACAGTCTAAATTTATGGATTTGGAGAAGGAGAATCGAAACATAAAGAGAAAGCTCACAAAAACTTTGGAGATTGGGCCCACTTTAAAAACCAAAGAAGCACGTCGGCGCATTCGATTAGTTAAACCAATTCACCAATTAACCAAAGGAAGTGGACAATATCATAGACGGATATATGCTCAATCTGCTACAATGAAAAATATGTTCCCTCATGCAGAGAATGATACTATTGCCAAAGTCCTAAGCAAGGATATGGTAAAAAATGCATTGGAAAATCGTAAATTCAGGGACATTGTAGATGGTGTCGCAAGTGAACATCTTAGGGATGTGAGCAACTTGTTTACTGCTACAGATGCTCAATGGTTATGTCACAAGGTGGGAATGAGTTCTGAGTCATATAGTATGCTCAACTGGATACAAGATTTAAGCAAGTCTTCAAAACTAAGCGAGTAATGCCTATGCCAAAACCATTTCACGTGAAGAAGGCTCGAAAACAACTAAATGAGAAAGTTTTAGAACTAATTGGTGAGCCAACGCATCTCGAAAATACACACATATTGAAGTATGGTTCCAAAAAAGTTGCATTTGTATTGAATGCATCCAAGAACTTTGTATTGGATATATGTAGGGTTCAGATTGCTATGGCTAAGTTCTACAATATGTCAATGGAAGAATGTAGAGGCAAGCTTAAGTTTGTCCTCAAACTTGATGAGAGTGAGATTATTAAGGGGAAAAAACTTGAACGTGTGAGTATAACACTTATGAATCGAGCATTGGATCCCAACATCGATGAAAACCATCCTTTATACTTGAGTGTACAGTCAGAGAATGAAATATGGTGGCTTGCGGCATTTGAAGTACCAAAGTAGGACCATGAAGTACTTAAAGTTTTTTTTAACCTCACTAATATACCCAGTGTTATTCAACATCAAAATAATGGAGCAAGTTGAATGGCATCTTGCAGGTGATTTAAAAACATTGAAGTGTATGTTTGGTTTATCAAATGCAACAAATGCAAAATTTTCGTGCATATACTGTATGCAAACTTTGAAGAAAGGGAAAGATGGAAAGAAAGAATGGCTTGCCAAGGCATGACAACAAGGTGCTCCAACATGTGATCAAAAATTCATGAGAAATGGAATGCTAGTTCCAACTGATCCAAAATGGCGCCCTATTTTGGAAATACCACTAACAAGGGTTCACTTTTGCACATTGCATTGTTTGGTTAGAATAATTGAGAAGCTAGTATATGAATATATATGCTTTGTATACAAAATACAGCCCCTGTGTCAGAAGTTGATGCTACATGCAAGAAGGTAGAATAAGTCCTCTTTGAAGTTGGATTGCATGGGGGCCAAGTAGAAATAAAAAAGGACGAGAAAAAATCGGGAAAGAGTGGAAATATCCCTTGTAAACAATGCTTTGGTAGACCCAACACTAGGAAGTTTATATCTCTGTCTCAAGGTGAGGAAGGCAATATACTTGTAAAACAACCAAAGAAGTATGAAGCATGGAAAAAGTTGCACCTTGTTGTTCCAGATTGGAGCAATGGGGGACGAACGAGGATTGCTAAGGCAAAAGTGTGGATACACCTAGATAGATTAGCAGCTCTCTTACAAAAGTTGAGGTTTAGGGATGGTGATGCCAATATATTTAAAGAGACAGTTGCTAAATTTCATAAGTCCATAATGGAGGCATGGACTACAAATAGTATAACACACTACATGGTCAGTATTGTCACCATTACAAAAAATATCATCATTTGGAATTATTTTGTGTTTCTAATATCTCTTCTTGTGCAGCATATACTTGAAGCACATGGTCCATACTTTGCAGATCAAGGAAGTTTGGCAGTATGGTCAACTCAAGGCATGGAATGATCTCATTGGCAAGCTCGTTGTGCTTTTCAAAGGCAGTTGATCATAGAGGTGGCATCAATGATTCCAATTCTATGAGGCAATTATTACAATGGTGGTATAGGAGACTAGAGATACGATACGACGAAAAAGAAAAGAAGTCCAAAACCTCTCAAGCAGAATTTATAAGTAGGGCAATATATGAAGTGAGAAAAGCAAGATATGAATACAGCACAGCTAGACAACGTCACGCAGAATGGTTGGCAACCCAAGAGAGAGATGGCAAGAAATGGAGACCTAGATAAAGATAATACTTTTGATGCATTTAGAGTCCACGAGAGAGCATAGGTACCCAGGATATGACACATCAATACTCCTATCTTTAACATGAGACGTCTTGCAAATTTTGTTTAAAATTTCAAAGGTTTGTCACTATGTTTTTCAAAGTTGATTTCGAACTATGTTTTTTAATTTTAAAGTTCATTTACACTATAGTAAGTTTAAAAGTTTCGTACTTAAGTCAAGTCTCTCTTTTCATTTTTTCCCGTTACTCTTCACTCTACTCTCCACCTTTCTATCCTTCATTATCACAACCATGGCACGTTCCAAGCTTCCTATCAACAAGAAAGCGTTTGCAAGAGCAAGAGCTCAACACTCTTCTGAATCTAGTAAGTGTACTGTGAGTGACAAAGGTCCCTTGGTGGCCGATAATGGTGGCCCTACTGCAGCTAATGATGGTGGTGCTACTATGTCCAACAATGGTGGCCCTAGTGTGGTCAATAATGATGGTTTGCCATTGTCCGAAAATGGTGGTCCACATGCTCCAGTTGCTCCACCTCCCACTACTGCTCCAACTGGTAATACACGTCCTCCAACACATAAGAAGCGAAGATGGAGACTAGGCACAGTTGCACTACGTGAGATAAGGAAATTCCAAAAGAGCTTGATTATTCCTAAGGCACCATTCTCTAGGTTGGTGAGAGAAATACTGCAAGATCTGCAGTTAGGGTATCATCACAAGTTCTTTTCAAGGAACCAGGCAAGGAATGTGGGGCAATGGTCAAGCCAAGCCTTGCTCGCTCTCCAAGAAGCAGTTGAAAGTTACTTGATTGATCTAATGGGTGATTCTCAAGTTTTAGCCATTCATGCCCGACGTATCACTATTAAGCCCATAGATATGGTTCTTGTTCGTAGGATCTGCAACAACAAGGATGCATTTAATCTTAATATCAATAATATGCTTTAAGAAGCTACCTTGTAATTGGATCTATGTTTTTAGCTCAGGTTTGGTTGTAGATTGTAAGGAGCTTAGTTTTGGTTTATCTTTCCAGTAGACCTTCAAGTATTTGATAGTAGTGGTCTACAAAATGGGGCTAAATTTTGCCTAGCTCTAGTTGTACTTTGTGCAATGCACTATCTACCCTGTATTTCATGGTTTTGTAATGCCAAATCTGATATTTGTTATTCTATTTTGCCATGATTTGCATTGTGTGTATTTTCAAGTTTCTAATTTTGAAAGTAGTTTTGTTAAGGATAAATTCAATGCGCAATCACGCACACATCAATAATTAGTTGTACATGGGTCAATGCACTATATCTTTACTGTATTTAGCGATTTGGCGACACTATATCCGATATGCAATATTCCATTTGACCCATGACTTATTTTTTGTGAATTTTTAAGTTTCTAATATTTCACATAGTTTGGTTGACAACACATTTAGTATGTAGTTGCGTACACTCGGTGAGGTGGTGAGTTTTTCTGTTAGCAGTGAAGTATAATCAAGTTAATGCATTTTCAAAAAATGATTGAACCGTCAATTTTATAATTCGAACTTCACCCACATGCCGGGCATCATTAAAACTCATGGATATTTAAAAATTGGCCCCATCAGAAGTCTCTAAGACACCTGTCCGGAGGCTGGCGTCCAGGGCCCTGAATCTGAAACTTTAAACTTATAGTAGAACTTTCAAAAAACCCTTAAGTCTGAATTAATGTATCCAGGCTTTGGAAAAATATGACCAATGATCCGATTGACATGAAATTTTACTTGTGGACTCCTCTAGGGTACATCAACTACCAAAAAAAAAAATTGGCCTCACCAGGACACCTGTCCGGAGGCTGGCGTCTAGGGCCATGAATCCCTAGACGCCAGCCTCTGGATAGGTGTCATGTCTAGATTCTAGGGATTCATGGCCCTAGACGCCACCCTAGATTCATGGCCCTAGACGCCAGCCTCTGGATAGGTGTCCTGTCTAGATTCTAGGGATTCATGGCCCTAGACGCTAGCCTCCGGACAGGTGTGCTGATGAGGCCTTTTTCTTTTTGTAGTTGATGTACCCTAGAGGAGTCCACAAGTAAAATTTCATGTCAATCGGATCACTGGTCATATTTTTCCAAAGCCTGGATACATTAATTCAGACTTAAGGGTTTTTTGAAAGTTCTGCTATAAGTTTAAAGTTTCACCTCATTTTACACATTTCACTTTTGAGTTTTGGGTTTTCTCTCCTAGAAGACATGGCACGCACCAAGCAAGCAGCCCGGAGACACCCCCCTAGAAATCCTATGCAGAGGCCACCTCCCTCGGCTCCACCACCACCACGCTAGCATCGCAAGTGTTGATGGAAGCTAGGCACAGTGGCTCTTTGTGAGATCCGCCATTACTAGAAGACCATGCACCTCCTGATACCAAAGGCTCCATTCCAGAAGCTAGTGCATGAGATTATGGATGGCATACTCATTAAGAACAACAGGAGGCACTTCCCAGATGGAACACGCTTGCAATAACTCGATCGTTGGACTGCCCAAGCCCTCCTTGCACTACAGGAAGCTGCCAAAGCTTACGTCATCGACTTATTCGGAGACTCGGTCTATGCAGCAGTACATGCAAGGAGAGCCATCGTCACCGATAGGGATTTGCAGATAGTGAGATTCTTCCAGCGATGGAAAGATAGTCCTCGCGAAGATCAACAAGGATAGGGGTGTACTACCAAAACATATACGGAATGTAGCTTTCAAAGAGATTTTGTAAAACCCTAATTGTAATGGATTCCATGTGAAATGTTATGAATATGAATACAATTTTTTCGGTGCGTCTTATTTTTATTTATTCACTTGTTATTTGTTTTATTTATGTCTTTGAGATATCGTTACATGCATTCGAATGAATACATATTGTGCATGAAATCGATAAAGCACTACGTATTAAATTTAGGGTATGAATCGTGTTGCATATAAATCTGATAAATAAACATAATATTCAAGTAAAAAATAATATTAAACGATGAGTATGACAAACTACATTTCATGCAAATCCAACAAATATTGGTTTTCATTACTTCAAGAGAAGATTACAAATTACATTACATTGGTGATGAGATATCATTTGGCACTAAGTACATCTACTCTCTCCTAGGCTTCTTTGAGCTAGACTCCCCATGGTCAGAGCTATTCTTGATCATAGGCAGCAACACATTTTGCCCTAGTAGTTCTTGCCTAATGACATTGGGGTCTTTAACACCAGCAACCATGCCACGGGCCACCATGGAAAAAAGTGGCCTAGACCTAGTACTAGAGAATAAGTAGAGGAGCTTCAAATATCAAAGCAACACTACTTTCTCCAAGATAGAGTTCGTTGGGATGGTCTTAAAGGGCCCAGCCTTTGTTAGTGCCCTCAACTTCAAGAAGTTCTCAGAAAAAGCTAGAGAGCATGTCTTATGGAATACAAAAATGTTGCTCACAAGCTGGCCAATATACTCCTTCAATGCTGAGTTCTGCACCCTTCCTTGGCTACCAAATCGGCCACCTTGTCTAGATGAAAATTCATCTATATAGACGATGTCCTGCATCACACAAGTTCAGTGTCAGACTCACTGTGTCAAACTCACTATGCGTGGAGTGTGGTAAAGATATATACATCGGATTTGCGTCAAAATTTACCAGTAGGGTCCCTAGGACATCGGGAGTATGCACATCAAATTTTTCCAGGATTGCAGATTCAGGCCCCCAAACGCAAGCCTCCCGCCAGGGTAGCTCTGGGGGGCCGATCCCGACAAAATTTGATGTGCACTCTCCCGATGCCAGATTCAGGTCCCCAGATGCAAGCCTTCGGCCAGGGCAGCTATGGGAGCCCGATCCCGACAAAATTTGATGTGCATAACCCCAATGCCCTAGGCCCTACTAGTAAATTTTGATGCAAATTCGATAACATTACCTTCTCTGCATCATCTAACTGTTGTTGTAAGGGAGCATCCAAGTCTGCTCTTGCAGTTGGGCCAGCCTCGTCTCTCTCTTAGGAAGGTACTATATAGTTGAGTCAAGGTCCAAAAATGCTTTCTTGCAATCGCTCAAACTCCTCATGTGAGATCTCATACTATGGCACCGCATTCTCAATCTGCTCTTGGATGCTCACAATAGCAAAGATATCATTGACACTCGTGCCATTATATCAAGCCACCTCATCAACATGTGATGGCGCATCTTGTATATCAAAATCTATAAAATCATCAGGTGCATCATGCACCATGATACAATATAGCTCTTCTTCCCTTAGCTCCAAAATTTCTAGTACATCCTGCATAAGTAAATATTCCACCCCCTCGATGATGATAGCATGGAGAGAAGCGAGGGGTTGCTCATCACTTGTCGGCATCTCAATAGGGCAAGGAGGTGGGTGCACAATGGCTAAGCTTTGTGCTGCCTCTACTCTTGGATCGAGTGTGATGTCTTCAGGCTCCCTCGAAATACTCTAGCTGTGGCCGAGAGGGTGTGTTGATGTCTTCCTCACTGTCCTCTTGCACCTCAATGCACAAAACATATATGGCAAATCCCCTCGCAAAAGTTACCATCTTCTATATCAAAAGCGAATGCATAGAGTTTGTATAGCGATAAAATAACTGTAATAAAAACAAAAATAATGGTAAGTAAATGCGAGTAATATAACAATTCATCTAAGCAAGACCTATGTCAATCAAATCAAGGCATTCAAAGTAGTAAAAAAGATTTACCTGAATGTGAGATCAGATTGATTGACCCTGCATTCAATCGTCTCATCAAAATGTGTTCTTTTGACTTGCCAAGACTCACCCAATAGTTGACTCATCACATGAATCAAAAAAAATGTGCAAACAATGAGAATGGAGTAAACCAACTAAGTTGCACATCTTTGGAGCCTGTGGTGGGTTTCATAGCACTATTGATGTCAGATTTTGTCTTGGAATTACATGCTCGTAACAACTCCAAGCTACCAATCAACCATTCACCACTAGATAGTGGCGGCAATGGAACATCTTGCAATCTCTGGCTTTCTACTACATACAATGAATTATAAAAATATATATTTTGAGTTGCAAGTTGACTTGTAGAGTTATTATCATAGATCAAAGAACCTATGTCTTCATGCCAAACATGCATCTTGCAGCTCAAACATTCCACATTCTGCCATTCATGCAAAGTTGATGGATATAGAGCTGTCAGTAAAACAAGATTGAATTAGAACACTGCAAAGATTTAAAAAAAAAACTTTGATGCAACAGAATAAACAATGATAAAATTTAAAAACTTACTGTTTTGTTTATAATTTGCCATGTAGTTCTTGTCATGTACAAATATTTGTTTGTGCGTATAAACATGTTGGATCAACACTTCTGTTACTGTACTTGTTCCATTGAACACTTTTCTGAACTCTAAAATTCTACCTTTCCAATGTTTGCTAGGGTTTGCAACATCCTTACACCTAACCTTGAAACTCCCTCGAGTACTTAGGTGCATCAAAATCCAATCCAACTTATAGTACTTATCACAAATCCAATTATTGACACTATCTTTCCTATTGAAGACCTCCATTGCAAGTATGTTACTGATGTTTTTCCTCTATGAAGACATCTATAGTAACCAAATATAAAAGTTACCTATCAATGTGTGCATAATTTGCAAATGTTCTCTCCAAATGAAATGAAATTTAAATGGAGCAATTTAAAAAAAAACATTGTACCTACAATTCTTTTCACAAAGAAGCCCAGAGATGCTAAACAAGAAGTTGACTTATAACAAGACCATTGTTCCTTCACTAACAAATTCCTAGAGTACAAAAACAAAAGAAATATCGAGTCAAAGCATACATATAACTTACATAGGCTTTTTCCAAATGAGTTGAAACTTAACCATGGAGCAACAGAAAAAAGTGGCAATATACTTGTGGCTCTCTTTGCAAAGAAGCCCAAAGATGTTGAAGAATTTGAGTTTTTAAAAATCATTGCTCTCCACCCTCAAAGAGTCTGGGAGTAAAAAAACAAAGGAAAACTCAATATGCATATAGCTTGCATACATTTTGTCCAAACGAGATAAAATTTAACCATGGAGCAGCAAAAAAACAAGACAACATACGTGTAACTTTATTTATAAAGAAACCGTAAGATGTTGAAGAAGAAGTTGAGTGTTCAAAAGATCATTGTTCTTGACTGTAAGAGACTCCTAGAGTACCAAAACAAAAGAAATTACATGTTAGAGAATGCACATAACTTGCAGAGGTTTTGTCCAAACGAGATAAAACTTTACCAAAGAACATCCATGGAAGAGAACAATATACCTGTAAAGTTTTGTGAAGAAAGTATTAGGGCTTTGGTAGAACAAGCTTTGCACTCATAAAACGTGTGAAACTCACTCTGTGTTTGTGAAGAGGAAATGAAAATTCACAAGGTTACAAATAGGGCAAGCAACAATGAGGCTGTAAGATTTCGTCAGGAAAGAAGAAGCGGGGAAAGAGATATGATAAATTTGAGATCCGCCTAAGAAAGAGGGGGAAACTGAAAAGGGGAGAAATGAAAAGTCAAATATTTTTAAAAAATGAAAATTTGAGTCACAAACTTCCAAGAAGTGTTAGCATTGCATTCCCCACATTTCCCCTTATTTTATTGGTGAGGGAAGTTTTGGGCCAAGATATGGCTAGAAGATTCATGTTACATGAATCTGGAATCCCAGCTCTCTCATGGTTAGGCCTATATTTCTTTATTCACTCCTTAAGGGAAAAAAAAGAGAGTCCATATTTCTCCTAATGATAGTTGTAGGAATAATCCTTAGGCCATGTCTTCTGGTCAATATGCTTTTAAAATTCTTTCGGTAGTTGAGAGACAACATTAGTAACTGTCGGAATGCTAGGTTTCATTTGAAGATATCTAGGTATTTGACCAAGTCATACTCTTTGATATAATCCACGGGCTTCTCCAACCTACTAGGAAATGGGGCAACACCCACTTTCATCTTTCCTCTTTCTTCTAGCAGTGGCAACATCTGAACTTCTTCTATTACTGGGGTTGCTTTTGCATTGTCTACCTCTTGGACCTTTGGCCTTGCTTTTAAAACCATCTTTGTGTCTCTTTGTGTGACACTATAGCACTTTGTACTGCATTGTTCTATTTGTACTATTTTGTTTCTCTATTGGAAGATTGAACTTCATAGTTTTAGTAGGAAATTATTTTCTTTTTAGACAAGTGGTTTCTTTTGTTAGCACGCGTGATTGCAACAACTTCCAATTCCACCAAGTTAGAGGCAAGCTCTTGGGCCTTGGTTTTCTAGCTTTGAGCAATACTAGCCTTCATGGGGGGTTGGACTAGGACAATCTTTTGTAGTGTGGCATTCTTCTTTGCATCGAATGCATAAGGGCTTGTAGTCTATGGATCATCTTGGATAATTTTGTAAGATATATCTCTTTTCTCCGCATTTGTAACACTCTACTTTTGATCTCTAGCCCCGTCTTCCTTTGTATCTTTGGGAGGAAAACCTCATTGGGCCAAAATCAGGACCAAACTCTCTAGACTTTGATCCAATAACTTTGGTTGTCATCTCCGGTTCCAATAGATTAAATCTTACTTCATCTTCTTTCTTGCTTCTGTCATGCATCTCCTTTAGAGAATAGATGTCTTTTGTATGACAATAATAATAGAAGGTTCCTAGTATGGTTGGATTTTGGGTACATTCAGTAGCTAAATGTCTTGCTTGATGGCACTTTCTGCACCATGTGTTCGATGGCATCACAACTCTTCCATCTCCTACAATACCGGATATGCTGGTGGTATTCTTATTCAGTGTTTGCAACTATTATGTAATCACATCCATTAGTTCTTTCTTGATGCTTGCAACTAAATTGAACAAATAGTCCTTCAAATTTTCTCCTCCTGGAGAGTACTTGCAATAGAGTTTTGGAAAGTCTTTGTAATCACTGCATAGATTGCTTGGGTTGGTCCAAAGGGTCCTCTATTTTGATTCTGATTCAAAGCTCATATTGAGATTGTTGGTTGTTGGTTCCAATGGGTAGGGTTCCACTATTGTTATTGAGTTGTCATTGGGGAAATGGTTTGAGGTCACTGTTTTTGTGGTGGTTGAATCATCATTTGAGGTATTGTTGTCTGCAACAACTATGGATTTAGTGCATTGTACTGCGACATTATTTGCATCTACTAAGTGTAGGGATAATGAACAGTCCCTGGGATTACATTTGGTGGATATATCATTCTTGGCATGGGAGGAGGCAAGACTCCTCTTCCTGAGGTCATCGACAGCCTTGCTTCAACTTTATCGTATAGTCTTACATCTTCCAATATAGCTTGCAGGTTTACTAGTCTTCTCAACTCCATAAACTTATGAACAAGTTGTAGGCCTCTAAGGAAAACTCCCTTTTGGATGCCTTCATCTAATATGGATTCCATTCTAGAGATATTTTCTTCCAATCATTCTCCAAAGGATTGACTTAAGTTCATGAACTTCTCTCACATTAGCTCTTCAAAACCTTCACACTTGAATTTGGTGAGAACTATGTGTTAAAATTTCATGCTACTTGTCTTTCATACCATTGAAATGCCATTCCTTTGAAAGTGGTAGGGAATATTGCCAACTAATGCTCTGGGATTTTGGCATTATTGGTTACACATGCTACCCATGAACTCAACTACATAAAGATCATGGTCTTCATTGTACTCTTCCTTAAAGATTGGCAAGCGAGACTACATTTGCTAGCCTCTTATCAACATTTCCAAGATAGATCTAACTTGAAAGGGGACCTTGGGTTGCCATTGAAACTTTTGTAAAGAGTGCTGCAAGGGCATCAAAGGAAGCTTCTATTTCTATCTTATTCTCGGCTTTGATTTTTGCCTTCTCTCTTCTCACATATCTCTAGATTCATTCTAGTGCTTGCCTCTTGATTGTGCCAGTCATTAGGGAGTTTGATCCAACTAGTTTGTATTACTCAATATAAGGGAATCAAAAGGACTTTAGTCTTTAAAAGACTCGCTTTCCAACATTTCTTCTACTTCCTTCTTTTCAACGTCTTTGAATTCGGCTTTCATTCTATTACAAAGGGATAGAGATTCAGTTCTGAAGGTATCAAAATTCATACTTTAGAGGATCACCATAGTGCCATTGTCCTGATAATACCAACTTTGGAGGGTTTCAATAGCATAGATCATAAAGAACACTCTATCTACTAGCTTCCATCTTGTTTCCAATTGGACAAACATAAGGTTTTCAGTGCACCAAGCATCCCACATATCTTGTTGTTGAGCGTCCACGAACAAGTCCCAATTCTTTTCCTTCTTATTCTCGTGAATCTCAATAGACCACGACTCTTGAACCTTTTTCACAATCTCCCACTTGATGGTGTCTGAAAATTCTCCAATGAAGGCTAAATGCTCTGGATGGTCATTCTCTCTGTTTCTACTTTGCTCCTCAGTTTTGTGAGAAACAATTGGCTATAGTGATACAACTTTCTGTAGCTTCAGAAGATAGTGGTGTCAGTCGGTCACATAGAGTATGCATTAATATAGTGACATGTTTCTGCCGCCATTGAGAAATACACTTCTTGTTGCGAAAAGTGGCTTTGGCAATGAAGTTCTCCAATTCTTCAACAGTAGTTGGAATTCTATGATCTTCCATTGCTTTTCTTCCTCTTCAACAATGCCACTGCTTCTATTTTTAGCCTTCGTAAGTACTTGTTGATGGTAGTTTTCCTCGATTGCATACCAAAAACATGGAGCTCCAAGATGAACACTAAGTAAATAGGGAAACTACTACAAGAAAATATATCTTGTCACACCAACAAACATATTCTTCATACTTTAATCAACGATAAGAAGAAAAAGAACATCAAGAACAATCAATCTTCATGCAACATCATATTGCAAATCTCCCACGAATTTATCACAACAAATCTTCAATATATGCTTCATTATATTCATAAAAATCATTCAAGAACCAAAAGAATGAAAATAAATGATTAACTTTGAATTGAATTCATAACATAGTATTCATATTTCATATTCTTCATAGTCTTTCTCTCAATCTCTCTCATGTAGATACAATGTTTCTTCATAGACAATTGGGTATCTCTCATACACACACTCTCTCACATATTCTCTCTCTCAATAGTACATTGGAATAACAAAGAATAATTCTCAATAATCCTCTCTTGGTTGTGGATATCCCACCAAGAGGTATGCCTGATATGAAGAGTCACCAGAGCCACTATAGTGTCCTTTGAGACCTCATTAGTGTCACTGTCACTTCAATCTTCAGTTGAAGTCTTCAATAGCTACTACTTTTGCTTCTTTGAACTATTTCAAGATTGTATTATTCCTCTTTCAATATTGCAAAATATTTCCAAGTTAAACATCCATTCATCAAAATACTCATAGAAGTAAACATAGGCTTATAGACCACATATAGAAGCTCTACAGAACACTACAAAAGGTCTACACAAGGCATAGAAACCATATAGCTCAAACTAAAACCACTTTAAACCATCCAGAACCTTTTAACACACTTTTAATCATTCCTCAACTCACTCATTCATAATATCAACCTCTCAAATAGAAAGAAAATAGAGTAAAACAAAAGCAAAACACGCCTTATCAAAACCAAACAGACAATTCATAGAACCTATCTAAGCATCATATCTCAATCAAAAACCATCATGAGCTTCTTAAACATACTCAACCTAATCCAAAACACTTCAAAATCAACAAAAACCAATCATTCCATCACAAAATCAACAATTCAACTCACAAAAACAACAAAAATCAGTCAAAAAAAATAAGTCAATTTAGTCCTCTCAACAATACTAATACTATTGTGGAGGTGTGTGTGTGTGTGTGTGTGTGTGTGTGTGTGTGTGTGTGTGTGTGTGTGTGTGTGTGTGTGTGTGTGTGTGTGTGTGTGTGAGCTGAAGCTATCTAGACCATGTAGGTAACCTAAATAAAGGTCTGAAACTCAAAGTTTCTCCAAGGAGAGGATATATATGTTATCATATCATTAATAGTTTCATTGGTTATAGCTAGTTTGTATAATAACTAGTTACTTTTCCAATTTAGTTAAGGCATCATCAAGAGAAAAGTCTTTCATCTCAATTACTCATACTATCTTGGTTAGCTATCTTCATCTACATATCCAAGCCTTGAAGATATCAATGTTTAGAATGTCTAGACATGTTGTATAGATTAGAGCAACCACAAAACTATGTTTAACTCTTTATCAATTACATTAGTCAATATTGTGATGAAAAAATGATACATTTATATTTTTAAAACAAGGGATAACATGTTATCACATTAGCAATTTTAGAGTACATGTAATTAGCCATTTGCTTTCACTATTCAGAATGCTCTACTTTCAATTGATGTTGCAAGAAGAACTGTAAGAGTCCAGTTCAAAACCGATTAGTTAAAAGTGAGCTATTACCAAAATATATGCCTATGTTGGCCACCCATGTGAGATTAGTACTAGAGTAATAAGTAACCATGCAAAGATATATGGTGATGCATGTGCTTCCAGTATTATAAGTCTAACCAGAATTAGGTATATATATATACATAGTGGGAAAAGAAAATATCTAAGCCACCAATGCTAGTAGCATGATATTGATCCGATGATTATTTGAAGTATTCATATGATAAGCATTGAGGGAAAGCAACATGATGATAGTGAAATGTGGGAAATCTACCATTCTTGCATGCAATCATCATATTGGCAATTATCTAGCATAGTAAGCTACCTCCATACTCTTCATTACCCTTCCCAATAGATAAGAAGTAACACTAAAACTGAGTTCATTCATGAGCACACCAAACAAGATGCTTATGACCAAGAGAAGGTGGTTGGTTAGGTGAGTTCCATAACCATATTCAAGTTGTGCGCTATGAACTATATCAATCACCACAATAGAGGATATGCCATGTTATCATGAAATGCTACTATGGTGCATTTCTCAAGATTGATCCCATAAAGGGAATTTGTGTAGCTCGATAATTATTCTAATAACTTGAATAAAACTAGAAATGGATTAAAATATGTTGCTCCATGCCATGGATTGAAAGCCATAATTATTAGGTGTAATTTATAGATATTTATGCTATTCATGGTGCCATAATTTTGTAGACATGTATCGGTAGAATAGTCTACTCCTACTATCAAAGCATAGCACTACCGATTATGGTTGTTCTATGATGGATTCTATTATTTAGTGGTCCTATGATGGCTATAGTATGTTTTGGTGGCTATACTTAGCTATGGTTAGCTATAGTGGATTCTATAAGCATCCCAAATATTATTTTGAACTACTATAAGTATCTAAATTGTTGGTTGAACAATTCCAATAATACCTAGCTAAAGCAAATTATATACTTCATTCATCAACAATGGTATCGAAACTACTACAAACACTATGTGTGTAACACTATACCATCACCATGGCACACCTTTTGTAGATAAAATGATAATTTATATGCTTAGAAATGAAAAAAAATCACATACACAAAGGACCTGATAGGTTGATGCTCACAAAGTAATCCAATGCATAGAGTAATAAGGGGTATGTAATATTGAGAGATATGAGAGGTGTGGAGTCTTTAGAGATATGATAGGTATGGAGTATGGTGAGATATGCATATGCATATTCTCTTTTCATTATGTTTGTTGGAACTTTAAACCCATTTAATTAGGTTTGGAGGATGAGAGATTCACACTAGCAATGATAAAAGGAATATGTCCCCAATACTTCCTATTCATGGCCATTAGAATCAAATCCTTAAAAATTCATCAAGTGTATCCAATGTTAATGCAACCATAAGTCCATTGTAAGCTTGGTTCTCATGCAATAAGAAGGGGGGCATAACTAATGGACCAACTATGCATAAGTCCAAATGCATTTGTGCACGTGTGTAAAAGCATGTGTGCCACATTAAATAGCCATATGTATGTGTAAGTGTTTGTGCATGTATGAGTAAACTATATAGGGGGGGACGTAACTAGTGGACCAAATGTATGTAAGTGCAAATGTGTATGTAGATTTGTGTGTGTAAAAGTATGTGTGCCACATGAAATAGTGATATGCATGTGTAAGTGTTTTTGCATGTAGGAATAAACTATATAGGGGAATAAAAAATAACAAATACTAGGCACCCATTGTGTGTGTGTGTGTGTGTGTGTGTGTGTGTGTGTGTGTGTGTGTGTGTGTGTGTGTGTGTGTGTGTGTGTGTGTGTGTGTGTGTGTGTGTGTGTGTGTGTGTGTGTGTGTGTGTGTGTGTGTGTGTGTGTGTGTGTGTGTGTGTGTGTGTGTGTGTGTGTGTGTGTGTGTGTGTGTGTGTGTGTGTGTGTGTGTGTGTGTGTGTGTGTGTGTGTGTGTGTGTGTGTGTGTGTGTGTGTGTGTGTGTGATTAATGGGAGTTTGAGGTCACTTTTTAGACGTGGGAGGAGAAAGAGTGTGCTCTACCAACGAGGGATTTTTGGTATTTTCAAAAAATAATTTTGATACTTTTAAAATTGTTAATTTTATCAAAACAACATAAGTAATTATCACTTTCCAACAGTAAAGTGGATCAATTGTCAGTTTCATTGAGATGGGTTAGAGTGATTGTCATTTTCCAATGGTAATGTCTAATTGTTGCATTTCAGTCATTTCTCTTATCAAGATAAAAAGAACATTGCAGAATCCTCTTGTTTGAAATCTTTCAGTGTTTATTTTCTACTCTCTTCCCTTAACTTAAGAGCCTTAGGAATTCATCTATGTTTTCTAATATATTCATTGTTGCATCTCTTTTTAAAATTTGGTAGGCTTTTCTAGTTGCATCACAACTAACATAAACTCTTATAAACAACTATAGAGTAGGCTAGCAGATAAGGTCACTTAAGGAATACTCATAATACCTGACAATGTCTTCACATGAGGCAGACAACTACTCAAACATCCCTTAGAGAAGCAAGAGGTTTGCTCCAGGTTATCCATCAAAATTTTTAGAGAACAACACTAAGACAAGAAAACATTAACTGCACCCGCACCAAATAAATATGTGGCCCTCTCGTTGGCCTTATGATATCAAGCACTAAACTGCAAAATAAATGGCTCTCTTGACCTAACGAAAACAAGACTATAAAGCACACCATACAACATCCCATGGCTGAAAATAAACCCTTGGTCCCCCATTAAAATCATACTAAAAGACATCACAAAATCAAGGGATGGGCCACTTAGGCCCTATACTAAATGCATCAAATTCTTAGCTAGGCCCCCTATATAAATAGCAAGGGATGTCCGATGAATATGTTGTCTAACAATCCTATGCATCCATGAAAGGATAAGAAGATGGTCAATTACAACGTGACTCATCACCCATAATAACCATCGATGCCCATAACAAGACATGTCAGCAAGTAATCCCCATAGTAGACATGGGCTAATAAGATCAAGAAATTCTAATAACCCCTCATGACCATAGTTGAGAATTACATCCTCAACAAAGGCATAATTTGCCAATGAATCTCCAAAGTAGTTCCACCAATGAGGAACTAGCTGACAAGTTCACTATCTCAAACATCTCAAGTATATCCAAAGGTGCATGATGATACGTTCGTAAAATGGGATCTCTCACACTATAAGTCCCATTCAATTGATTGATTACTAATTGTGAGTTGCCTTTTATCAATAAAGGACAAATACCACTACATAGGGCTATATTCAGCCCCATGATTAAGGCCTTATATTTTGCCATATTATTAGTAAAGGTGGTGCCTAAATAAACTTGCATTTTCATAACAACTCTACGTTAGGGTCTTTAATAACCATACTGACATTCGCATGCTTAGTAGGCCCTTGAGAAGCTCCATCAAAATGCAAAGTATAGACCCATGCTTAATTGATAGGCCATGCCATACCAATTAGTCTATTTGTACTTATGGTAGTTAAAGTTGAGTTGAAAGAGAGAATGTATGACAAGTACAATTCCTCCTTCTTTACTAAACTCAATAGGAATGCTAACAAGAACCCTATGACAATGATGACAATAGACCTCAATATCCCAAGTAACAGATCCATCTTGCCGCTCAGTAATATGATAACACTTACTCCCCGATCACTCGACCTTGGTGGTAACACTGCTCTAAATACCAATGTTCAAGATAAGGAATGATTCTACCCATCCAAATGTGTTGGCACCTGTTGCAAGTTTAAGCTAGATCCTGGAAGTCTTGCAAAGGTACCAAGTTTGACGACAATCCCTACACATAATAGAGCTTCAACTTATTAAAGTTTACTTTAGTTTTAAACTCTACCCCCTAAAATTTGCTAAAAGGGTTGTAGAGCCATTCTTTCCTATACAAACAATCTTATAGGGGCCATCACATTTGGGTTCTAACTTGCTAGGAAATTACTTGTCCTTCACAAATTTATATCTTTTAGTGCAAAGGTCATGAAGCACTTTCATCCTCTTCTTTCCTACTTCTTGGTGTAGCAAAGCGTGCAATTGGATCTCATCAATATGTGCCAGGGATGTCAATCTTTCTTGCAATGATTCCTCTTCTCCTAGAGTCAACGCAAACCTCACAGTAGGTAACTCAATTTCAAAGGGCAAGATAGACTCTTCCGCATATACCAACTTAAATGGGGTGTGGCCTATTGTTCTTTTAAACATCATATTATAAGCCCAACAACCACATGAAGTTTCTTGTCCAAGTCGCGCTTATCCTCCAATACAGTTTTGGATAAAATCCCCACAAGCTTATTGTTGGAACTTTCTACTTATACATTTGCTTGTGGATTATATGCAGTGGTTTTATTATGCTTAATTTTCAAAGCTCCATTCAAGGCTTCTATAACCTTATTCAAAAAGTGTGTTCCATGGTCACGCACTAGTTCCTTAGGTGGATCAAAATGGTAGACAATTCGTTCCATAATAAAACTAGATGTCTCCTTAGCATTGTCCTTTATCATAGCTCAAACTTTAGACATTTTGTAAAATAGTCCATTGCCACAATGATATAATGCTTCTGCATATAGTAGAAGAAGGATGTATAGGTCCAACAAAATCAATGTCCCACTTCTCAAAGGGAAAGGTCACAAGAATAGGATTAAGCGGCCACTTACCAATTTCCCTAGCATCGTGTCTCTGGTAGAGAACTCTTAATATATGCAAAAGCATATTGGAAAATCATCGGCCACCAATAGCCAACATGGAAAGCTTTCTAGGTGCTAAGTCATCTAGCAAAATGAGCTCCATATGTTGAATCATGACATTCCTCTAAAATAAAGGATACCTCATGCACCACACAACGATGATAAATCTCATACCTTTCCTATATAAAATACCTACTATTATCGAAAAGTGATGTGCTTGCTTCTAAATCTTCATCTTCTCAGATTTAGAAAGACTTTGTCAAGACCTAAAATGGACCTGACACTGGCTCTAAGCACTAGCTGGGCCTTTTTATATTGAAAGAACACAACCTCTCAGCCTCATGGTCAAGAGCGTCTAAGAGACACACTGCCCTAACCTAACTTCTATCGTAAATTTTGCATTTGTTTTAAATTTTAGTCCAACAGTTAAGACTTTCTCACACTCCTAAGAGGGAGTCCCTACACATATCTCAATGTAAAAACACCTCGTAAGCACAAACAGAAGGAGGCACCCCTCACTTGAATGCCATGGCCCCACTACAGCTCTCCTACACCTCGGGGATTGGCCCCTCGATGCGCTCGCTAACACAAAGAACACATACGTCACAAACTCTACTCTTGTTTTCAAGTGTTCTAGGAGATAAGATATTTCCTCACTTAAACAATTCCCTAAGGAACCCAATCATCTAAACCTATAGCTTAGGTGTCTCACAACTTAGCGTGGCTCATATGTATAAGAAAACAATTGCAATGCATCCAGGAATTAGCTCAAACATTTTATGATTCATAAATTAGCATTGTGGAATGCAACAAACATTCCTTTCAATGACTTCAGCCTACATGTCATGTTGCATTGCTAAGGGTCAACAGCGAGCATCCTCGTGCTGCTAGACCCTCTTAAACTTAAATTATAAACATCTTATATGGTATACACAAGCAAATAGATCAAAATTTCAAATGTTATTAGCGACTAATCAACATCAAAACCCCTCTTTCCCCCTACCATTTAGGTTGTGCATCGTTGATAGGTGTAGAAAGCGGTTTTTCCATATGTTTTTCTTATAAAAGTGGTAAAAACTATACTTTAACATAGAGACAAGGTCTCACTGAGGCTTATCCCTCATACTCTATCCATGCCATACATCCACAAGCATAAAGCATATTTTTAAATTAATTTTCTAACGTAAAAATCTAAAATTTCAGTATATTTCTTCATTTATTTAGATAATAATTTGATATTTTTGATTTATGGATTGGGACTGATCACAATCACTAAACATTGATTATATATACATTTCTACGCCATATGAACCCCAAAATCACAACAAAACTCCCAAAATTTATCATTTTTATGAAAACCACATAATTGTGAGTCCTGTGTGTTTTGGTATAAATCATTAAATGACTAAATTTTCTAGTTTTCTTCAAGATTTTTGAAAATTTCAGTAATATCAATCAAAGGCCCCTCTCTTCTCATGATGAGTTTTTTTTCTTTTCTTTCATTAATCAAGGTTAAGTTTTTAAAATGAAAATATCTAGTTCATCTCTTTGTGTTCACACTCCAAACCGAAGTGGATTTTTCACTTTTGGAGGGGAAAACGAACTTGGATTTAAGATCCGTCTAATCAAATGACTTTGTGATGTCAAAATCCATAAACTTGGGACCCATGACACACTTTTCGGCTCTCGGATCATGTATTTGCTTCATAACGCAAAACCTTGTAGGGATTAAATGGGGGGTCAAACGGACTCTGATCAATGAACCGAGACTTGCATAGGGTTCCTGGAATCGAACTCCATCTAGGAAAATTCTAGCTCATCAAATCTGCAACTATTCCATTTTGCATGAAAATTTGCTCTTTTACAACCTCCCGGGCTCTTATCTGCTTCAAAAGGGGTCTTTAAAATCCACTCTCATTGGCAACCACGGGATAGGGTGACTCAACCCATCGAATCCCATGAACTGATTTGCACAAACAACCATAGAAAGCATCAAGTTGCCACAAAAAATATACTCAACAAGCATTAGAACAACTCTCACTCTACCTCTTGACAGAATCAATGCATGAGAATCCACAAGGGATAGGCCCAGCATAATCTGATAGAAATCCAGAGCAAGCTGTTAACCAACTGCTCTAACATGGATTGGCTAAAAAGCCTATCAAAGAGGTCATCCTAGTGGTGGTCTGAACTATTGACCTAACTTAGGATATCTGTACCAGGACCTCCTACTAGGTAAGGACTCTTATAGCTTGGTCATCATATTTTTCTTGTAACACACTTGCCTCCCAATATTTCCATACTTTTGCGTGTAAAAATGAGTGTAGAGGGACCCAAGGAGAATAGGGCATCGGCCTCAGGTTCTGACTTGGTACCCAAGAACCTACCAAGCTCTTGTGAGGTGACACTTAATCTTTTTTCTTTCGCTCACTTTTGTTTTCACTCCAACCTTCCTTTTTTCTTTTTTCGGCTAGCTACTACCCCTAGGAAGACAAGGCATTAGCCTTGGGTTTGCTGACTTATCCCTAAGAATCTACCAGGCCTCCACAAGGGGATAATCAACTGCTTGTAGGACTTTTTTTTTTCCTTTTCTAATTGAGGGGTTAGAATCCCTTTTTACACACCTCTATAATTTTTATTTTTTGATATATTCAAAAATTGCTCTTCTTTGCTATTATGGCAGGCTTCTCTAACTGCCTCACACTGGTAGGGACTCCTAGGACAACTGCCTAGTAAGCAGGAAGGACAAGGTCACAAGGACTACCCTCTATCACATGTCTTCAATGCCTAACAATGTTCTAATAGGAGGTAGACAACTACTCAAATCTCCCCCAGATACACCTAACCAAATCCTAGGAATTCATGCCTTGATCGTCGATCCCCATAAACGAAAAGAAAATAATCCCCACATATACATATAACACTATTAGCTTAAGGGAAAACTCAAAAAGGTGACGACACCACCTAGAATAGCCACAAGAAGCTCTTATGTAGCAAAGGCTCCCTCCAAGCACTTCACCCAACCTATGTGATGCAATCACTAAAATAGAAAACCATTAAATGTACCTACACCACAAACAGACGTATGAACCTCTTGGCCTAAAGAGATATAACATTTCACAACCAACAGAATGGTACTCTTGGCCATATAAAATAAAACATTAGAACTTGATAGAGACAACTCTCTTGGCCTTATGAGAAAAAACATTTTACTACCATTCAAGACAGTGTACTACTAAAACAATCCCTTGGTCCTAATGTTGCTCAACTAAAGCACAAAACCGACCAAGGATAAGGCCTCTTAGTCCCTACACTAAGTGCACCGGGTTATTAGCTAACCCCTGTACATAAATAACAAGGGGTGTCCGATGAGTATGACAATACACAATCATATGCGTCCATGATAGAGTAAGAAGGTGCTCACTTGCTACCTGACTCATAACCCAAACTAACCATCAGCAGATATGACGTGTCAGCAAGAAGACCCCAAAGTAGTCCAGGGATAATGTTAGGAGGTAATTGTAAGGGCTCCCTTAGACCAGAATTGAAAAAGACATCTTGTACGAAAGCATAGGTAGCCAGGGAATCCCACACACTATAGGTACATAAGATGGGATCCCACACACTATAGGTCCCATTTAGCTGATTGATTACTAACTGCGAGTCACCTTTAACCAATAATCAGTGGATACCACCACATCGGGCTACATTTAGCCCCATGATCAAGACAGTGTATTTTGCCGTATTATTAGTAAAAGAGGGTCCTAAATAGACTCCTATCTTCATGATAACCCTATGTCGGGGATCTTTAATGACCACACCAATGCTCATGTGTTTAGCGGGCCCTCTAGAAGCTCCATCAAAATATAGAGTATAAACCTAGGATTCATTGATAGGCCACACCATAATAATCAACTCACTCATACTTATGATAATCAAAATTAAGTTGAGAGAGAGGATGTATAACATGCACAATCCCTCCTTCCTTGCTGAACTCAATAGAATGCTAGTCAAAAGTCATTGACAATGGTGGCAATAGACCTTAATTTCCCATGTAAAGGATCCGTCTTGCCACTCAATAACGTGATACACTTTGCTCCACCAGATCACTCGACCTTGATGGTAATGTTGCTCAAGTTATGGATGCTCTAGATAGGGAATGACGTGTGCCATCCGCTCGTCTTGGTACCTATTGCATGTTAAAGCTGAATCTTGAAGGACCTACACAGACACCAAGCCCAACATCAGCCCTTACACATAGTAAGGCTTGAGCTTATTAAAGTTAACTTTAGTCTTAAACTCTTCCCCTTGCAAATCTGCTAGAAGGGCCGTAGAGCCATTCTTTCCTAAACGTACAATCTTGTATGGTCCATCCCATTTGGGCTCTAATTTTCCTGAAAAGGGCTCCTGATGAGCATCATAATATAACACTAACTGACCGTTCACAAATTTTTACTTCTTAGCCCAAAGATCATGAAGAGCTCTCATTCCCCTCTTTCCTACTTGATGTAGTAAAGCCTGCAAACAACTGAATCTCATCAAGATGTGCCAAAGAAGTATACCGTTCCTGTAATGCTTCTTCCTCTCCAAATGAATGATTGAGGGCAAAACGCACAGTGGGGAGCTTTATCTCTAGTGGCAAAACGCACTCCTCCCCATACACTAGCTTGAACAGAGTGTGGCTTGTGGCTCTCTTGAATGTCGTAAGTCCACACTACCACATATAATTTCTTATCCTAGTCGCGCTTGCTTTTCGATACTATCTTGGATAAGATTCCCACCAGTTGTTTATTTGTATTCTTAACCTGGCCATTCACTTGAGGATTATACGAGGTAGTCTTGTTGTGATTAATCTTCAAAGCTTCACTCATGGCCACGATAACCTTGTTTAAGAAGTGTGTCCCTTGATAAGACATAATCTCCTTCGCTGGACCAAAATGGCAAACAATTTGCTCCATAATAAAACTGGCCGTCTCCTTATCATTGTCCTTCACCGTTGCTTGAGCTTTAGACCACTTTTTAAAGTAGTTTGTTGCTACAATAATATACCACTTTTGCATAGTTGATGAAGGGTATATTGGTCCCACAAGATCAATACCCCATTTTTCAAAGGGTAACGTAACCAAAATGGAATTTAGAGGTTGCCTACAATTTTCCCTCGCATCATGTCTTTAACAACAGACATCACAGTGCTCAACATAGCTAAAAGCATATTGGAAAATTGATGGCCACCAATACCCAGCTCTTCCCCTTATGCCTCCCCGGTTCTATTGGTTAAGAAAAAGGACAGATCTTTTCGGTTGTGCATTGACTACCATGATCTCAATAAGATCACCGTCAAAAATAGATACCCCATCCCTCGAATTGATGACTTGCTTGATGAACTCAAGGGAGCATGTTACTTCACCAAGATTGATTTGCGATCAGGTTACCACCAAATCAGAATGAGGGTGGGTGATGAAGTCAAAATAGCCTTTCGGACTGACCGTGGCTTGTACCATTTCCTTGTCGTGTCATTTGGGCTCACTAATGCACCCACCACATTTCAGAGCTTAATGAACAAGATATTGCAGCCATGGCTTTTCCAGTTTGTGTTGGTATTCTTTGATGATATACTCATTTACAGCAAGTCACTGCATGAGCATCTGAAGCATGTCAGGCAAATTTTTGATGTACTGAGAGAGCACTGGCTATTTGCCAAAGAAAGCAAGTGTGTCTTCATGCAAACAGAGGTTGAGTACTTAGGACACATCGTTAGTGAAAAAGGCATCCAAGCTGATCCTAAGAAAGGCAATGTGTCCAGGAGTGGCCCACCCCCACTACCACTATCTCCTTGCATGGTTTTCTTGGCCTCTCCTCTTTTTATCGGAGATTTATTCGCCATTATGTCACAATTACAGCCTCGTTAACAGACAAGCTGAAAAAAGAGGCTTTCCTATGGGATGAATTGGCTGACCGCAGTTTTTAGCAGCTGAAAGATTTGCTCACTTCAGCCCCCATCCTCGTATGCCCTAACTTTTCAAAGGATTTTACCATCCAGTGTGATGCTATTGGATGGGGTATTGGTGCAGTCTTGCTGCAAGAACACGGGGTAATAGCATTTGAGAGCCAAAAATTGGATGATAAAGAGAGAGTTGCATGTCTATGATCAAGAGATGTTGGCAGTCATTCATGCTATCAAAAAGTGGCATCACTACTTGTATGGCAACATATTTAAGGTGAAAAGTGAGCACCGTGTGCTCAAATACTTCTTGACTCAGCCCAACCTCACTCCCAAACAACGTAGATGGGTGGCTACCCTACAAAACTATGACTTTGAGATTACCCACACCCGTGGCAAGGACAATGTAGTGGCTGATGCACTCTCTTGCATGTGGGCATGCAAGGTTTCATCCATCACTAAACTCCACCATGATTGGATTGAAGAGCTCCAAGAGGCATACTTGCTTGATGCTGAATTCAGCCCTCTTTTCCAGAAATTACAGCAAGGTGTCATGGATGACAATTCCCAATATCAGCTCCACAATGGCCTCATTTGGATCCATGGCCGTATTGTGATTCCCCATGCCTCTCCCTTCACCCAAAGGATCCTTGAAGAGATGCATTCTTCACCAATTTCTGGCCACTTAGGGTCTTCAAAACATATGACCGAGTTTCAAAAAGCTTCCATTGGAAAGGCCTATGGCTGGATGTTAAAGACTTTGTGTCTAGATGTGTGCCTTGTCAACAAAATAAAGATAGCACTCTTAAACTGGGTGGATTGTTGCAGCCTTTACCTATCCCCGAAGGAAAATGGACCCACATTACCATGGATTTCATCACTGGTTTACCTACAACCAAGAAGGGTTGGGATAGCATATATATGGTAGTTGACCAACTCACTAAAGCAGCCCATTTCATCCCTACAAAATCCTAGTTTACAGCATCTCAAGTTGCCACTCAGTTTATGGAGCATGTTTTTAAGTTGCATGGCTTACCCCAAGTCATAGTACATGACCGGGACACCAAATTTATGAGTCAGTTTTGGCAGACAATTTTCAGCTCCATGGGAACCAAATTGGCTCCGTCCACAGCCTATCATCCCCAAACGGATGGGTAGACCGAGAGAGTCAATAAGTGGCTTGAAACTTATTTGCGACATTTTTGTCATGATGTGCAGAATTCTTGGGACGTATGGCTGCACTTGGCTAAATTTTCTTACAATAACTCCACTCATTCGAGCATTGGAGTCTCTCCCTTCGAAGCATTGTATGGTTATCAGGTGCCCCTTCCTACCGTGATCTTCAATGAAAAGCTCAACCCCCTTGGAAAAGAAGAGTTGGACCGCACATAAGCTTTACTTCAACAATGCAAGGTAAACCTCAAAAGGGCTCAAGAGCACATGAAGCTCCATGCTGATGCAAAAAGAAGACCCCTTGACTTTCAAGAGAGTGAATTGGTACTCCTCAAGGTCCCCAAGTCCCGTTATGCCACACTAAAGGACGGTTCTTGCAACAAGTTGGCACACCATTACTATGGGCCCTACAAAATCATTAAGAAGGTTGAGGACTTGGCTTATCGTCTCCAACTCCCTTCCACTACTAAGATCCATGATGTCTTCCATGTGAGCCAATTGAAACCTTTCATTGGCACTCCCAAAGATCATGTAGAGGAGCTACCATCCATAGATGAGGAGGGCCTTATTCAGTACATTTCTAAAACGGTCATTGGGCAACGTGAAAAGCAACTCCGCACCCGTTCCATACATGAATACCTGATCAAATGGCAAGGCCTACTAATAGAGGAAGCCTCTTGGTGCCCAGCATCTATATTGGATGAATTTCCACACCTCAAGGAGGCCGTATTGGCTGGAACTTAACCATGACACCTGTTTTGGGCTACAGTCTGCATCTAGACAGCCACCTGTTTTGTACCAGTTTTGGTCATGGTCCATTTTCAGCCCCATCATCCACACATGGGCTGAAAGTACACCTTGAGGGCTCCATGCCAACACCTTATTTGCCCCGATCGGAGTTCCCTAGTGGAAGTTATGGCTATTTTTCTCTAGCCATACCATCTGGGACAACACACTAGTAATTCTCGGACAGCCCTTTATTTTGTAACACTTTTGGTCCCGAATTGATTGCACCCCTGCCCCACCCACATGGGCTAAAGTACATCTCATGAGCTCCGTAACGACACCTCAATTGTCCCATTTGGAGTTTTCCACACAAAGTTATGGCTGATTTCCTACAGCACACCCTTACAGTCCATGACTACATCCCTTGTTTTTGAGGACAAAAACTTTATGAGACGGGATGGTTTGTAATGAACGGGGATCACGGGAACATGGTATGGGAACATACCAGTCACACTGACGGTATATAAGGTGTAAGAGGGTATTTTGAGGCATCACAGAAATTATCAAGAAACTCTCTTTTCACCTTCTCAAGCTTCCATGGCTTCTTCTTCTTCTTCCTCTCTCCCTCTTTCTCTCTCTTCTTCTTGCCTTTCTCTCTCCTCTCCCTCTTCTTTTGGAGTCCTTCTCTCTCTCCTTTCCCTTAGTTAGGACAGTTAGGTCTCTTTCATTACAATTGGACTCCTTAGGGAATTAAGTGAGGAAATATCTTATCTCTTGAAATATTTGAAAACAAAAGTGGAGTTTGTGACATTTGTGTTCTTTGTGTTAGCGGCACATTGAGGGGCCAATCCTCAAGGTGTAGAGAGCTATAGTGGGGCCACAGCATTAAATCGAGGGGTGTCTCCTTCTGTTTGTGGTTACGAGGTGTTTTTACACCGAGATATGTGTAGGGACTCCCTCTAAGGAGTGTGGGGAAGGCTTAACCGTTGGACTACAATTTAAAACAAACCTAAAATTTACGATAGAAGTTAGGTTAGGGCAGTGTGTCCCTTAGATACTCCTGGTTGTGAGGCTGAGGGGTTGTGTTCTTTGAGTATAGAAAGGCATGACTAGTGCTTAGAGCTAGTGTCGGGCATGTTTTAGGTCCTAACAGGTGGTGCATTTGTCGAGAGCCACTAATAAGTGGCGGTTTCTGAATCTTGGTCAATAGCGAGGACCAATTCATTAGTGTACACCAAAAATCAGTGAGATAGATTCACAAGACCATCAAATCAAGATTCAAAAGCAAGAAACTGTTGAACGGGGGCTAGACATTGGGCTGAAATAAATAGAAGATATTCTCCACAAAGGAGTGGTCCAATATCCTTACAAGGGAAGGGTCTTGGTAACCTTAGCTCAATGCATAGTCCATTAGGGGGAGGAAGCTCTAGTACTTTCCCCCTTCCAATCAATTCATCCACTTCGAGTGGAGTGATAGTTCCAATTATTCAAATTCCTTTAGCAAATCCAATTGTTACCATGGCAGTGCAACCCATTACAATCCCAGTAGGGATGCTAGACTTACTAGCCTTAGGGTTTCCTCTACCTATTTTTAATGGGTTAGCAAAGAAAGATGCAGAACTTCACATCAATGAATTCCAAAAGTTCATGTTTAACTATTGACTTCAAGATGAGGGACACTTGATCATGTTCTTCAACATGACTCTGAAAGGACGAGATGCAATGTGGTATCACAGCCTAGAGGCTAGAACTATAACTACGATTGACTTATTCTTTGCAGCCTTTCGAAGAGAGTTTGCCCCTGAAAGGGGAGGTCAGTATTGGCTATGTGTCCTCAATGTTACATGTCAAGAACCTCATGAGAATGTATGTGGTGGGTATGCCAAGAAACTAAAGGAGGTATTCTGTAAGTTGTAAACCTATATTCCTTCTGTTGCTCAATTGCAATACTTTTTGAATGGATAGACTTTAACATTCAAGTGCAGTTGAGCAATGTTGCTCTTGCTTACATTGATATAACTATTACACGAGCAGAAGAGGTAGAATTGTAATTACCTCTAAGGCAAACTGGAATTCGAGTTTAGGGTTTGGAAATACTTTAGCACTGACGAATGGAGGTCAAGGTATGCCCATGAGTCCTTCTAATGGGAGATAAAGCATAATTCCAAATGTGCCCATGTTACCAGCTCTTCCTAGTGTGACCATGCCTATGACTAGTTAGTTAGCTCCACCAACTATTGGGAGCCCAACAATAAATCCTACAGTTGTTCCAAGAAATCAATAGCCAATCCCTAATCAAGTGGTTAGGCCAATGAAACAACAGGTGGAAGATCACGGCTATGAGTCAAGTGCCTCGAATGTCCTTGGCAAAGTTAAGGATATGATGAAGCACTATATTGATATGATTAGCGAATAACATAGACAAATAGCCGTTGATGTTAATTTCCGTAAGAAGCAGTAGAATTTGATAGGGATTCAACACTTTGAAGAGGGTGGTCCCTCAAGATTCAGGTGTAAGTGGTGTGGTGACCAACATTTCCCTAGGAATTGTCAAAATGTTAAATATGACGTGTGTGGGAAGGAATTCCTGCAATGGATGCTGCTATGTATGCTAAAGGAAAAGGAGTAGTTGCAGATATTGAAATATGGCATAAACATATTGGACATGCAAATGTGCAAAGGCTGAAATTAATGCAGTCCAGAGAATTGGTTATAGGGTTGCCTTTTTTTACAGTTGCAGAATTGCATAAAGTCTGTGAAGCATGCCAGTTTGGTAAGCAGGCAAGACAACCCTTCCCACATGATAGAGAAGTGAGTAGAAAAATACTTGATGTAGTGCATACTGATGTTTGGGGGCCTACACAGAATGTATCTCTTGGTGGCAGCAAATACTTTGTCACATTTATTGATGACTATTTTTTGCTGTCCTGCAATGGGTTGTTCAGCCAATTCTATGGCTGCAAATAGGGTGGCTGGCTTTTGATCCATTACATTAGCTGAGAGATGCGCATCTAGCCCATAAATGTATTTATGCAATTTGGCCTCATCACTGACTGCCTCAACATATATGGATAGGTTCATAAATTGGTTGGTGTACTCCCTCATGGTGAGATTTCACTGATCAAACTGATACCAATTCCTAGCCAAGCGTTCTTTTTCCACTGGGGAGACAAAAACTTGGATCATATGCAACTTGAACTCTTCCCAATCACGAAACTGCTGGTTTTCTCTTTGAACGAATCTCTACTATGTGTGGGCAAAACCTTCTAAATGAAGGGAGGCAAAAATAATCTTTGCCTCATCGGTACGGGGGTAGATGAGAAAATAGGATTCCAATTTAGAGGTCCATTCCTCTAGTTCACCAGGGGATGAGGACTGCCCATTGAATTTAGCAAACACAATCTTGTCATGCAGCTCATTTGGGCCTAGCTGCCCATGAATGCCATGTGCTACATGCTGCCCATACATGCCTTGCTGTCCAATCTCCGGCTGTCCAAAATTCCTATGGGGGCCATGTTGCCCGTGCATTACATGAGGACCAAATTGCCCATTAGGACCTTGCTGTCCAAAATGTCCATGCTGCCCATTACCATATGTATGCTGCCCATTGCCATGTACATGTTACCCATTGCCATATGCATACTGCCCATTGCCATATGCATGCTGCCCATTGCCATGTGCGTGCTACCCATTGCCATATGCATGCTGCCCATGCACTCTGTGCATTCCATGCTGCCCAAGATTTGCATTGGAGCCATTCCCTTGAGTGTGCAAGTAGCTTCCGTTACGGGGGAGTTGGGCTGCCAAGGATGGGCTTGAAGGATTCGTAATGGGGAGGGAAGGAGGGGCTCATCATGTCGATGGAGGGCTCACCCATCTCATAAATGCTATGGGGAATGCCATGGGTACTGCCGAGACCTTGTGGGCTACGCCCGGTCTCCAAGGGGGGAGGGCGGTTAGCCTCACGGGGAGGGGCATACTTCTTGGGTCGATCCGAGGGGGGCAATGGCGGGGATGAGGGCGCCCATGCACTCTATGAGTAAGTCCATCTTGACCATCATCTCGAAATGACGGTGATCTTGGCGGGTTTCCATCTCCCTGTGGCGTTGTTCCATCTCTCGATGTCGTTCAGCATGATGGGTCTCATGTTGGCATAAGGTTTGGTTGAGCAGAGATAAGCGGTCTACCTCGGGGGCACCCTCTTCAAACATGTCTTCAGGATCCTTGTGGGCTGAGCTAGGATCGTTCATTGAGGCACGGGAGTCCCTTATTTCATGCTGAAATTCCTCCTGAGCCTTTGCTTTACCCTTGTGGCCTGCCATCCCAAGTGCAGTCCACCGGACCCCCTGTTACAGAAATGACGATATCTTGAGCCAGGGAGCTCCGATCGCCAAATTTTTTGATTCAAATGAAAGCCCTCAATCCCCTCTACGAGGCTAGATAAAAATATATCTGACAGTTAATGATCAGGGCTTTGCTGTAATCACTTTTTGTGGGCTGACTGTGTAGGATTGCTGCCTGTCCCACAGTACCTCTGGGCACAAAACTAAGAGTATCTCCCAAATAGTAGGGCGGAATGGGGAGGTTTTTAGTTCAGATTAAAGGGGAAGATGCCCTCTTCGAATCAAGCTATAGAGCCCGTGCTCAATGACACAAGAAGGCTTTTTTGTAATCAACTTTTGCGGGCTGACTGTGTAGGACTACTGCCTGTCCCATAGTACCTCTGAGCACAAAACTAAGTTTATCTCCCAAACCGTAAGGCGGAATGGGGAGGTTTTTAGTTTAGATCGAAGGAGAAGATGCCCTCTTCAAATCAAGCTATAGTGTGTGCACTCAATCACACAAGAAGGCTTTGCTGTAATCAACTTTTGCGGGCTGACTGTGTAGGACTGGCTGTCTGCAATACCCTGTAAAGACTCCCTCAAGGAGCATACCTTATCCCAATGGTGAGGGTCTTATCCCACATATCCAGGGCCTCAATAGTGGCTCTCAATGCCACATAAAGCCATACATACTTTGCATCCATAGTTCATTGTTGAGACCATTTCCATAATTGCATACCTTGCCCTTCTTGTATTGGATCCATCATACATTACCAAGTGGTTCGTGACATTACCAATGCATGTAGGGGATTGTAGACTCAAATGATCAGGGTTCGGGCTATTCCATCAAATGTACATGCACCTGAAATAATTTTTTGGGCTTCGGATCACCGGGAGGTGGGCAAAGTTCTCCCTGGGCCGGGTTATGCACCCCTTCAAGGTCTTTGATGGCAAGGGGGGGTCACCCCTCTTTTGTATTGCCACCTCACCTGGCATCGGGCTTTTCCTCACCCGAAATATACATGGCAGACATATATTAATTAAACACCCAGCATGAGATGCATTTCAGGAATCAAAATTTTGGGGTTTTCATGAAGTGCATGGAATTAGAATGGGTAATAGGGATAGAGAGCTTACCGGCAGTGACTCACTGCCTACTCACCCTTATATAATGTATTTTTTAATCACTTCTTGGCTCAGTCAATTCACAAGAAGCCAAATGGGTTATGGGTAAGCAAAAATATAATCACAATGAAGCTTTAGCATGAGTAAAATCCATTTCAGTGCAATAAGATCAAAGGGAAACGACTGGGATTAATATTCAGCATGCATTCAATGTCTGGGACTCCTATTATCTACTTGTACTCATACATTCTCTCAAACAAGTGGATGGGATTCAACAAGAGGCTTAAACGGAGAGAATGAGAGCCAAGAATCGGTTACCTTGAGTCTTTTGGAGAAGAAGACAGCCACTAATGCCACTTCAGTCCTTCATGAGAGCTCCACTTTGATCCTGCATGCTCCATAGCTCCAAAATAGTTGTGCTCTGTCAAGAAAGGGTGAAGTCAAGCTTGGGGCAGGTTGGCTCAGGACCTTCCCATGAAGAGCTCTTGCTGAAATTGAAGCTCTGCCCCCATAGCCATGGCTGTCCACAAGTGCATGCCTTCAAATCTTGCTTGTAATCTTCTTCCCGTGCTTCTTGATGGCTGAAATCTTGAGCTAGGTTTAAAGAGGGACTCCCGAGGACCAAGAAAAGAGCTCTTGCTGAAATTGAAGCTCTACTCCCATAGCCATGGCTCAGGACCTTCCCATGAAGAGCTCTTGTTGAAATTGAAGCTCTACTCCCATAGCCATGGCTGCCCACAAGTGCATGCCTTCAAATCTTGCTTGTAATCTTCTTCCCGTGCTTCTTGATGGCTGAAATCTTGAGCTAGGCTTAAAGACGGACTCCCGGGGACCAAGAAAAGACCAAAATCTTCAAGATTTTTGAGCTTGATGCCAAGGTTCCATGGCTGCCATGGACTGCACGAGACCATGGTTTCTTGAAGTGAAAAAGGGAGTCCAAGAGCTGAGGAGGAAGCCTCTAATGCTGCCCAAGAAGGTTGCCAAGAGCCAGGAGTGAGGTCAGGAAGGAGAGGAGGGCGGGGGGGGGGGGGGGGGGGGGGGGGCTGTCTAGCAGGCCAGGAAGCAGCCTGTTTTTTGCACCACAAATTTCGGGGTTGCTCCTGGGGGCTACAGACAAGGTAGATCAAGGTTCTTGCTGCTCAATGTGTTGCTCCAGCTGAGGGGAAAGCATTGGGACTAGCCATTCTTGCTGAGGAAGAGGGGGGGGGAGCAAGATTCCTAAGGTTCTTGGGCTGGAGCTTCCATGGCAGCTTGGGGGAAGGAGGAGAGAGAAGGTCTTCTTGAAAAGTAACTGAGTTTTTAGCCTTCTCTAACTGTGCTACCCTCCTTTTTGCCCAAAACCCTAAAAAAAACTTGCATGAAAATTAGTGATGACCTGTTAAATTTGTCTGTCCGCCTCCAGATGTGTCCATGGTTCTTGGGAAAGCTCCAAGAAAGGCTGCCATAGTCTTCAAGAGGGCTGACAGCCTGCCTGAGTACTCCTGTGTACCTGTGAAAGAGATGTAACTAGAGTTTTCTAACTGTGGGAAACTGTGAGAGCCCTAAATCTATGGGAAAAGAGAAGGATCAAGGACAAAGCTCTGATACCACTTGTAATGAAAGAGACCTAATTGTCCTAACTAAGGGAAAGGAGAGAGAGAAGGACTGTAGAAGAAGAGGGAGAGGAGAGAGAAAGGCAAGAAGAAGAGAGAGAAAGAGGGAGAGAGGAAGAAGAAGAGGAGGAAGAAGAAGAAGCCATGGAAGCTTGAGAAGGTGAAAAGAGAGTTTCTTGATAATTTCTGTGATGCCTCAAAATACCCTCTTACACCTTATATACCATCAGTGTGACTGGTATGTTCCCATGCCACGTTCTCATGATCCCCGTTCATTACACCAATCATCTAAACCTACAGCTTAGGTGTCTCACAACTTAGCGTGGCTCGTATGTATAAGAAAACAATTGCAATGCATCCATGAATTACACCATGTGATATGCACAATGCAACTGTGAATGCCATAATGCTCAAAAATTTTAGGATTCATAAATTAGCATTGTGAAATGCAACAAACATTCCTTTCAATGATTTCAGCCTACACATCATGCTGCGTTGCTAAGGGTCAGCACCGAGCATCCTCGTGCTACTAGACCCTCTTAAACTTAAATTATAAACGTCTTATATGGTATGCATAAGCAAATAGATCAGAATTTCAAATGTTATTAGCAACTAATCAACGTTAAAACCCCTCTTTTCCCCCACCATTTAGGTTGTTATGCATCATTGATAGGTGTAGAAAGCGATTTTTCCATGTGTTTTTATTGTAAAAGTGGTAAAAACCATACTTTAACACAAAGACAAGGTTGAATTGAGGCTTACCCCTCATACTCTAGCCATGCCATACATCCATGGACATAAAGCATATTTTTCCTTAAATTTCTAACGCAAAAACCTAAAATTTTCCAAATTTCCACTATTTTTCTTCATTTATTTAGATAAATTTTTTGATGTTTTTGATTTATGGGTTGGGACTAATCACAATCAATGAACATTGATTTTATATTCATTTCTACTCCATATGAACCCCAAAATCACAACAATTGTTTTTTGGTTTTCTTCAAGATTTCTGATAAATTTCAACATTATCAATCAAAGGCAACCATTTACAAAAAATTCCATCAACCATCTATCATAAAACAAATGGATCTATCACTTATGCATAGAAACACGATTTTTGGAGACGCGTATTTCATGGTTGGGAGGATGTTGACAGTCATTCTTGGTTGCTAACATTCTCTCACAGCCTGATCTACGATCTCCTTCGCTCTAGCGCCATCATTCCATCTAAACCGTTCATTAAACCCCAGTCCCTTCTCTCATAGAATCATGTGTGTGAACATGTAGCAAGAGGAGAGAGGAGAGAGAAATACTAAAAATTTGATTTTTGATTCCCTTAATGAAAATCAACATTCTTACACCCAAAATGGAGCCCTCTGAGAGTAGATCAGAGATGTGCAATCAATTCTTGATGAGGCTCGGCATCAGAGAGTCATGATTCTCAAGAAAAATGGGACACAAAAAAATTTGTGTCCCCTCCCTACTCACGATGAGTTTTTTGGTTTTCTTTCATTAATCAAGGTTAAGGTTTTAAACTTAAAATATCTAGTTCATCTCTTTGTGTTCACATTGCTCGAAGTGGATTTTTTACTTTTGGAGGGGAAACTAGCTCGGATTTGAGATCCGTCTGGCCGGATGACTTTGTAACATTGGAATTCATAAATCTAGAATCCATGACATACTTTTTAGCTCTCGGATCATGTAGTTGCTTCATAACGCAAAACCTTGCATATATTAAATGTGGGGTCAAACGGACTCTGATCGACGAATCGAGACTTGCCTTGGGTTCCTAGCATTGAACTCCATCTTGTTCAAAGTCAAAGACAGAGACAGAGAGTTGGAGTAACAGTGTAGAGTAGTGTGCTCTCTCACCCCTTCATTATCCATTCTCACACATAACTAAAGTGAATAGTACAACCTAAGGTCTCAAGGACCATTCATACCAAAGACTGCTAAGTCCTAAAACACCGACTTATTCAATGTTTGCATAGTGTGGTACAGTTGGACATCCTAAGTGTCGGGTACAGTCATAACTGAAGAGACAGATAGATGAGCTTGAAGTCTAACACTCCCCCTCAAGCTCAAGACAACATCTGGATACTAAGCAGCTGTCTAAAAACACCAAACTTATCTTTACCCATAGACTTGGTAAAGATATCTGCAACCTGCTCATCAGTCTTCACATGCATGAGATCAACTCTCCCTACAAGAACCATCTCTTTGATGAAGTGGTAGTGTACCTCTATGTGTTTTGTCCTAGCATGGCATACTGGATTCATAGCCAGGAGTACACTACTCAAATTATCACATAACAAGGTCACTGGAGCATCCACCTGTATATCCAAATCAGTCGTAAGCTTGAGCAACCATGCAATCTCACATGCTGCCAATGTAGCACCCCTGTACTCTGCCTCAGTACTTGATAAAGCAACCATAGGTTGCTTCTTGCTACTCCAATTGATCATGCCGCTACCAAACCCGAAAGCATAGCCACTAGTATATGAGCATCCTGCCCAATCTGCATCCGTATATCCAATCAGTTTCAAGGGCTTATCTCTGACATAGAATAGCCCATTGTCTACATTGGACTTAAATATCTCATAATGTGTCTAATTGCATCCAAATGCGCCTTTCTGGGCTTCTGCATAAACTGGCTTATGAGCCCTACAATATAGCTCAAGTCAAGCCTAGTGATGGTCAAGTAAATCAGACTGCCAACCATCTACATGTACATAGCCACATCCTCTACTTCAATGCTAGTGCTCATGTCTAGCTTGGCGTTCTAATCAAGAGGTGTATCCAATGGTTTGCATTCAGCCATGCCATACTTCTTCAGCATTTCCATGGCATAGTGCTTCTGCATCAGCCATAAACCATTTTTAGCTGGAACTACCTCAATGCCCAAGAAATACTTCAGTTCTCCTAGGTCCTTCATGTCAAATTCAAGTTTCAGCATCTTCATTACATGCTGTATGCCCAAGTCATCATCACTAGTGACTATCAAATCATCAACATATATGATCAGCACTACCAAGCCATTGTCAGTCTTTTTCGTAAATAGGCTATGATCAGGCCTACCAACAACAAATCCCAAGCTCTGCAAGTAGTTACTGATCCTTGCATGCTAGGCTCTCGCAACCTGCTTTAGCTCGTATAATGCCTTTTTCAGCATGTATACATAATGCTAAAAATCAGGGTGTACATACCCTTTCGACTGAACCATATACACATCCTCTGCCAAGTCACCATTAGGAAAGGCATTCTTTACATCCATTTGGTGCATTTTCTAGCCTCTAGCAGCAGCCAAAGCAATCACATTGCATATGGTTGCCATCTTGGCAACATGGCTGAATGTTTCCTCATAATCAAGTCCATACTATTGGGCATACCCCTTAGCAACCAGCCTAGCTTTGTACCTTTCAACATTGCTATCTTATTTGCATTTGATCTTGTAGACCCATTTGCAGCCGATGGTCTTTTTCCCTTCAGGCAGTGGCACAAGATCCCATGTCTTATTTTCAACCAAGGCATTCATTTCTTCATTCATAGCTGCACACCAGTTCTCATCTTTCATTGCTTCAACATATATACATGGTTCTTTGATCTCCATCACTTTTGTCATGTAAGCATAATTCTTTGCAGAGTAGCCACTGTACGTCAACTTGCCAACTGGATATCTGATTCTCTGCGATCGTCTAGGCTATGGTGAATTACTCGATTCCCCTCTCTCATGAGGCGGAATGTACCTGCTCTGCCTCGTGCCATGCATGTAGACAGTCGGAATACCAAGTTCACTATCTAAAGTGTCAATAGACTCATATCCAGAAGTCATTCTACCAGGTGTCATCATACCAGATGCATCCTCAGTAGCTTTCTCTTTTCCTTTGATGTCCAAGACATCATATCTCCCCCTCACTGACATACTGGTGCTAGTGGATGGTGAGCTCCTCAATCTCCCTCTCCATGGGGATACTCTCTGACCACTAGGAACTGTCATAGCAGTGCTCTACTGTGAATCAACTGTAGATACATGAGTGGAAGGCATATCCGATGGCACTGCAGCCGGTGATACATACCAAGAGCCCATCTCATCAAAGATAACATCCATGCTCACCAAAGTCTCCCTGGTAGAGGGATCATAGCATTTGTATGCCTTCTTCTCTTGCGAATATCCAATGAAAACACACTTATGCGCTTTTGGATCCAGCTTCTTCCTTTTCTCATCTGGAATGTGCACATAAGCAAGACAGCCAAAGACTTTCATGTGACTTACATCAGGCTTATAGCCATACAGCTTCTCAAACGATGTCATCTCATGAATACTTGCAGTGGGAGTCCGATTCAAGATATACATGGCTGTCATAACAGCCTCAACCCAATAATAGAGTGGCATCTTCTTCTAAGAAAACTCCAGCTCATTGATTTGCAACTGTTTCATTTTGCATGAAAATTTGGTCTTTTACGGCTTCCCATGCTCTTTTCTGCTTCAAAAAGGGTCTTTAAAATCCACTCTCAGACTTTTTGCTGGATTGCCTGTTGATAAATAATGCGTGATGGACACATACCATGATGGAACAAAGACTGCATCAATTTTGCATAAGTCCTTGCAGTCACTAATATGAACCCACTCTTCCTTAGGCTCACCAAAATCTACTAATCACTCTATAGTACCATGCAGCTTTGGTTGCTTACTCCTAATCATATAATCAAACTCCTGTAAAGAAATCAACCACTTGACTAGGCGATCAAGGGGTTGAAGCTTATTCAATAAGTGCAATCCCTCTGCCTTGGTAAAAAATACCACCTCCTCATAAAGAATATAGTGTCAGAATTTCTTGGTGATGAATACCATAGCCAAGCAAACCTTCTCCAAATAGCTCTAATGAAGCTCTAAAATTCCCAACTTTCAGCTTGCAAATGCAATAGGATGATAAAGCAGTGTCTCCCAAATTTGGGATAGACAACAACTAATACTATGCCTTGTCGCAACCATGAAGATATAGAAAACCTCACCCATTTTTGGAGCTTTTAAAATCGATGCTTTGGATAATTCCATTTTAACATCTTCAAAATTTGCTACTTTGCATGCTTTTGTCCATTCAAAAAGATCTGTGTGAGATAAAAGATTTGTTAAGGGTAATGAACATTCAACCAATGCATTAATGAATTGACGATAATATCCCAGGTATGAAACAAAACTATGAACTTTCCTAGGGTAAGTGGGTGGGCTTAAAGCCACAAAAACACCTATCTTTTTAGGGTCAATGGCAATATTAGTCGCACTCACAACATGACCGAGTAGCAAACTATAAGGTATCCTGAATACACACTTTCAAGAATTCAGTCTTATGTAATAATCATGACATCACTCAAAGTATGCACATAGAATAATCAACTACCTCTAATGACTCACGGTAGCTGCCCCCGAATCATCTATATAAACCTTCAACTCTTTAGGGGATATATCGATGAACATCTTGTCAGCCATTCTTTGCTAAGACCCAGGAGCATTGCATAGACCAAAAGCCATCACATGGTATGCAAAAGTACCAAACATAATGAACATCATTTTTAACTTATCTAAAATTTGATCTATCACCCTGCTAATTGATCTAAAATCTAATCGATAAAGGGTAGAGGATAATAGTCCTTCACTGTCTACTTATTCAATTTCTTGAAATCGACACACATGCAAATTTGATTGTTCTTTTTCTTCCTTATTACTATTGGTGAGCACCATTCTATAACAAGAAAGATCAAAATAGCCTTTCTTAACACATCAATTCCTCAAAAAGAGGTTCTCTCAGCTCAAAAGGTATACATCTAACCTTTTTCCTGACTTGCTTGTACTACCTTCCTTCAATGGGATCATATGCATAGCAATAGAAGGTAGGATTCCCTCTAATTTGTCATAACTCCATGCAAATATATCCCTAAACTCCTGTAGGAGTGCTATATAATTTGCACACTCATCAATCGATAACATAATGTTGAGTTTAATGGATAGGGGATCATTAGGAGCCCCAAGATCTAGCTCTATCAAATTAGCATCATGAATCTTGTCCTTTGCCTCTATTTGGCTTGTTTAAACATACTTGATAAACCTTCTTATTCGTAGAACCCTCTTTAGAAAATCACTAGAACTCGACATTCCAATAGCTGGAGTTTCCTCGAGTGCCTCCCATTCTATCGTGGAAAGGTAATGCCCTTTCATCCAATGGGTGCTCAGGGTATGCTTCTAGAATTATTCTCTTTAACCCACACCCAAAAATCAATCAATCAGCTAGGATATCCACCAAACAATCGAAATGTAATATCCATGGATGTCCAAGTAACAACAATTGATAACTTGGCCTTCCAGCGACTCGGATAACACGAAAGTCAAGGACACACTCAATATTAGCAACTATCACATGGACTCGCGTTACCATTCGTTTTGGTTATCTTAGGCTATCATATGCCATATTTAAAATTGTAGTGATATCTTTTTGAATTGGTAGATCCACTCTCTCTAGCAAATCCATACTTATAATATTTATGAATTAGCCAAGGTCCACCACTACATTGTCTATCAAGATTCCATTGACATATGCATGCACCCTTGGGCAGTGCTTCTCCACATGATCCCACTATTCACTTCTCCAAATGATCCCACCATTCACTTCCCACTCAATGGACACCAAAAGGCTCAACGATATAATTTGTTCATAGGATTTTCTTGAAATCCTTATGAATGTTCGGTGATAATTGCATTAGTTGTATAGCAGATTCACATATGTTTTAACTTTACAAAGCATGTTTGCTAGGTCAAACTCACGGAAGTTAGCCACTACTCTCTTCTCTTTCCACACCAACCATTCTTTTGGCTTCTTGATAATATTAGTACCCTTCTTTCCCTTTGATTTCCATTTTCTTTTTAGCACAGGCTCCTCTAAACAACATCATTTTTAAGAGGCCCCGCCTAGGCATCCAACACCTTCTTGTCGTCCTTGCTAGGTTTAGGGTTAACTTTGCTTATACTAGGTTTATCTTTTAGTTTTTGACCTCTAATTACTACCCTAACATTGTTAGGAGATAAACTCTCACTAATTGGAAAAGTTTTAACTAGACTTACCCACTGGCCATTTCCTTGAGTGTGGCTTTACCACTTTACAAAATTTGCTTAGTGCCCTCTCATTTAGTATTTTTGTTATTCACACAATGGTTCATAGGACTAGATTGTTGACTACCTTGCTAGAGAGAGCCTATCCTACTTCAACAAGTGGTGGCTAAATGACCAAACTTCCCACATATGTCGCATTTGACATTAGGACAATTAGGAGGGAAATGATGTCCACCACATCACTTACAACTAAATCGTGATGGGCCCCCATCATCAACCTTTCTAGTACCCATCAAGTTTTGTTGACGCTTTAAGAAATTAACATACGATGATCTGGCGGTATTGCTCAGTGATCATATCCATATAATGTTTCATCATATCCTTTACTTCCTCTACAATATTTGATGTAGAGGATTCATAACCAGTGGCTTCAGGAGCTACCCTCTCACTCGGTCATACTTCCTCTACCATTCGAGTTGGTCATAGAAGTATTGATCATACCTTGATCTCCACTAATCAATCCCAAATTATTTCCAAGACTAAGGCTTGAATTTAGATTTTCCCTCGATGCATAGGCCGCTTGTAAGCAAGAATCTACTTCCTGGGCTTGAGTTATAGCAGTACTTATATTCGCTAAAGGGACACTGCTCAATGGCACTTGGATATTGAAGTCCAAACCAGGCAAGAAATATTGTAATTGGGTAGTAGTGGGATAGGAATAGAGACTTGCAACTTGTGAAAGACCTCTTTCATCTTCTTGGCATATGCTCAGGCATTTTCATAGGGCTCTTGATGTGTCACATTTAAAACATGTAGCTAATACTAACCACCTCTTTCAGGGGCAAATTCTCTATGAAAAGTTACAAAAGAATATATCTATCCTGGTTATGGTATTTGCTTCTAAGCCATGATACCACATTGTAGCCCTCCCTTTTAGGGTCATATTAAAGAGCATCATTAGATTTGACATTTAAACATGAGTTTTTGGAACTCACTAATATGAAGTTCTGCATCCTCCTCTGCTAACCCATTAAAGATTGATAGGGGGTAACCTAAAGCTAGCAAATCTGCCATTGTTATAGGAATGGCAATAGATTGTGCCATAAAGATGATTGGATTTGTTGTAGGAGTTTGTGATGGTACGATTACAAATCCACTTAAAGTGGATTGACTTATTGGGAGAAGGGGAGCACCCGAGCTTCCTCCCTAATAATTTTAGCCTGCCGTCTAGCCCTTTCGGCTCGTTCTTGTTTTTGAATCTCGGCTTGATGGTGTTTATTGGGGAAAAATGGGTCAATCTCGATGCCCTTTGGCATAAAGTAATTGACTAGTCTCTAATTAACTAAGAATTGAAAATTGCCACTTATTAGTAGCTCCTCCTAACGAACACACCACTTGTTGAGATAAAAAACGGGCATGACACTAGCTCTAGGACTCTAGCCATAGGCCTCCTAAACTCACCAAAAAAACCCTATAGCCTCATGGCCAAGAGCATATAAACAGTATGAACTGATTTAACCAAAAAATGCATTTGTAGATACTATTTCTAAAGCATAGCCCAACATGTTACCCTTTCCAACTCCAAGAAATTGGAGTTCTCAAACATAACAATGTCTGGCACCTCCTATCACACACACAAGGAGCACCCCCCAGCTGATTGCTTTGGCCCTAATACGGCTCTCGTCATACACCCCAGGGGTTAGCCCGAGGGAGGACACATTGTTTCAATATAAAGCACATACATAACATAGCCCTCTCTTTGAATGTTCATTCCAAGAGATAATTCAATCCTTACCAATCAAGCCCAAAGAATTTTTTTTAACTAGATCTATGGCTTAGGGAACCTCACACTTAACATGGGTTGAATATTTGCAAACAAGTGCTATACATCCAAGAGATGATTCTCATGATTCCACATATGAAATGTGGATGCAAAGCGAATGCCATGAAGTGCACAAATAAGTAAACTTATAGATCAAACAACGTGGATTGTGCACAAAAAATTCTTTTCATGATTTCACTCTAATGCAATATATTGTTGCTAAGGCAGCACCAAAATAATTAGTGCTACTACCCTTTCTTTAAAAACTTACAATGAATGAATCCTATAACTCTCCACAACCCTTTCCCCTACCATTTATGATTTTACATTTGTTGGTAGATGTAAAGAGTATTATTTATGTGTTTTTCATGTGTAAAAAACAATAAATACATAATTTAGCATAAAGAACGGGGATAAACTGAGGCTAAACCTTATGCTCTAGCCCCACCATAGGGTCTTTTTGTGCTTTAAATCGGCTTCAAAAATCCACTCTCATCCATCTCTCATGCCTACCCCCTCCCTTTTCTCTCTCTCATTAGCAATACAAAAACAATTTTGCAAGCTCTCTAGTTCTATAGGATTTGAATTCCATTTGGTTATTGATGAGCATTATAACAAACATAATCAAAACCATTCTATCTCTCTTAGAAGTATGTTTGTTACCACTTTTGTTAATAATCAAATTATACTACTAAACCAAATAATAAAGGGGAGAGAGAGAGAGAGAGAGAGAGAGAGAGAGAGAGAGAGAGAGAGAGAGAGAGAGAGAGAGAGAGAGAGAGAGAGAGAGATTGAAAATTTTTGGTTTAATCCAAAACATAAGAGTTATAAAAATTTAATTCCTTAGTAAAGAATATGTATTTGTCCTAATAACTAGCACAATGCTATGTTTTCATCTTGATCACACTATGAGTGACTTTTTTTTTTTTTTGCTTCCAAATGTGAGCTACAAGTTTTCTTTTGTGAGGATGCATTAGTGTAAATATATTTACATTTGTGTCTATCCTAGACACTTGAAGTTACACTTGGTACAAGTGCTTGCATGCCAAATATGCCTTCCCTTCTATAGCACAATCCCTAAAATCTCAACAATTACATGTTGGGTCCTTTGCAATGTGCACATCATAAGATTCTTGCAAGATACTCGAGTTGTGTGTCTCTAGTTTTAAAACCTCATGTATTAGGGCTCTCACCGCTATGTGGCCCTTCATAGTTGTATCTAGAGACAATGCAAAATCTATCCTAACATATGTTTCATGTGTGGTCCACACTATCATTCTAAAATCACATGAACTAGTGTCACATTCCAAGATGATTACTAGTATCTCTTTGTGAGTCGCTCCTAGGTTAAGGTTGATATATGTACTTTCCCATTTGTGTCTTTGTACATCAGGTAAGCCGCTATCTGCACTAGAGTGTCTATGTGTACATAGAAACATTTGAATTTTTGAAAGTATTTTTCAAAGCACCCTGCATCAAGTATTAGAGCTCCATTAAGTTCCAAACTATCTTATGCAAACTATCATAGGTTCTCACCATCATTTAAACCAGCCCTCTATAATGAACACTCATCCATCATGATATACAACATATTTTCATTTTTTTCTCACCTCAAGGATGCATAGTATGTGCTCTCTCTTATGTGCTACTTGGTTGAGAGTAAGATCCTCAATGCCATGCATCCATAATGGGTGTCTTTGTTAGCCCCATTTTATTACATAGAGCAAGAGAGGAGAAAATATACTATGTTTATCATGCCTCCAATAGCTCTCTTGTGAGTAGCACCTTATGTCTTATCACTCAAAGACTAGAGAATGAGTGGCTATATGTACATTGAGCTTAGTGAGTATGGTCAACTAGACTACATTGGCCTTTACCCTGATAGTTCTCATCCCATCTCCTGCTCCTCTTCTATCACAACCTCCAACTCTTGTTCCTTCTCCTCCCATGATGCAAGGTAGCTCTGATAATGATGCTTCTTCCTTGCTATTTAACCATTGGAAGTGCTCTCTCATAGGCCCTTCCTATCTTGTCTCTATTCTTGTCCTTGTGACATCTCTTGCACAAGCTCCTACTCCTATTGTCTTTGTTAAATCCCTTTGCACATTTCTCTCTTAGAAATATCTGATTATAGCACTATAGGATGTGTAGCTTGATCCTTAGACTCCCACATTTTTGTAAATGATGATAATTGGACTGATGCTTCCAAAAATGGTTTCTAGTGTCCAATCTAAATTAGAGACATGAGTACTTCCTTCTTGGACATTAGAGAAATTAGTCACTTCTTATCTCTTTATACAAGAGTTTATACATTTTCATAGGACAATGCTTATTTTCCTTGATATGATGTTTAAGTAAGGCTTTGGAGGACTTGACTTTTGAGAAGGTTATCCTTAGTGACATTAAGAAATAGATAGACAAGGCTATTGTCATCATGGATTTGCAAAAAGCTACTATTTAGGATTTAGAAGCCAAATTAATAGCATATTAAGCTACTGGTGTTTTCCATACTACTTATGGAGCAAGATTATGTTCTTCTAGATATGCTTGGTCTAGCCACTAGACTTCCTACTTGTGAGGGTGAGTCATAATAGACATGATACTATTGAGTCCCAATAGAAGACCATTAAAAACTTATAGAGTCATATGGTTGAGCTTTTAGTTCCTCCTCTCACTCATGTGGTTGCTTTTGCATTACTTTCCATGGTTGATCTTGCTCACCTTCAGAAGCAAGCTAAGCTCTGTAATGCTCTTTCCAACAAGGAGGAGTGGTTATAGTGAAGAATGTAATTTTTGTATGGAAATTTTATCAAGTATTCTAATCTTGTGTCTTCTCCTCCGTCCTTCTCAATGAAATATCAACAACAACATTATGCTCTTTACATTTCAGTTGGCGCTATTGATCAAGAGCCTCCCCACTAATGGCTAGGTCTTTTGACTTGTTGAGATTGGTGTTTCATCACATTGTGGACCAACTCATTAGTCATGAAGCACATTCTCTCTTATTCATGCATATCCATTGTGTTCTTTAGATTCTAGATGAGGAGGATGTAAATCTCTACGTGGAGGATGTACTTCTTTAGCCTGCTTTACATATGCATTTATGGAATTGACTCTATGCCCAACATACCACATGGTGTCATGAGTGTCATTGGGATTTGCCTCTAGATGATTCTATTTTGGTCCAATGGTGTTGAAAAGCTACATTCTATTATAGATTCTACATAAAAATTTCTTAAACTATTGTTCTCAACCATATTACTTCTAATCCTCCATTTACTCATACCTTTTTCCAAGCCTTCCATTATCATATTTCTCTCTGTACCCTAGACTCTTTCATTTGCATTACTTATTATCAACAAATGGATCATTGGCTATCTCATTATATCACCTTTCTCTCTTCATGTCTTGATTCCATTCCCCTTTTATTTTTTACCCCATCTACTACCCCCCAAATTCTCATCTTTATGACAGCAGATCCCACCTTTGCTCCTACCGTTACAATTCTCCCTCCTATTAAATAACCTTTTCCTTCTATCTCTTTTGCAAAATCCTTTCAACTCTTTTTATCATCTTTTCCTCGTTTTCCTATCTCCCTTTCCCTTCAATTATGTATTTTCTATGATTTATCCTTCCTTCCTCTCCATTGTTTCTTACTTATTCCCATTTCTCAATGAGAAGAATATATCAAACCCCCTCTGCAAATGGTTTTGAGATACCTAGATTCAATAATGAAATCCTTTGTCAATGGAAATGGACCTTAAACAGTTACTTAATAGGACCAATATTTAATTGGATTATCATTTCTAGCTCCTGGGATGCCCCTTCAGCTTGTTCAAATTCCTATCTTTAGTTTGCCAGAGTGCAGGCACAGTCAAGGGATGTCTTTGTGCGATTGGCCACACACTTTTCTTGGTACTTGGCATTTATGTACCAACAATCACAAATTAATATCCACAAGTGAATTCCATCATTAGTTATCATCCTAATGAGGATGCATCACTTGCTCAAATGGATGTGTATTATTATTTTGCACATGCATTTTTTACTAGATTTGTGATTTTGCTAGATAGGATGTGTTGTTTGCTATTCTTGTAGAGTTCCCCCTTTATTTTGTTTATGAGAATAAAGAAATGGAGATATTTAATTTAAGCACACACTTTAAAAATAAGTACTTTGATCCTAGCAAGCATGCTAATCTATTTTGGTTTCTCCTAATAGTCCAATACACTTTTCATTTTTGGGGGTTTCACTATTTAGACTACTATGTCTCTATGTGTATGTATTTATTGTTGTGTGTGGATGTATTCTATATCACTCTATGTAATGTGTGTGTATTATCCTCTTTGTAAGTGCCAAAATTTTGGGGCATGATGGTATGTCAAAGGTTTAGTTGAAGTTGGTCATGGTTATGGTGGCTAAAGCTGAATAGAAGATCTATATGATACTTTGAAGACAAAAAGTGCCATGGAAAACTCTCATATCCTTGACAGGTTAATGGATCACTATGTTTCCCTTTCATTCACTTCTTAGACCCAGGTTCTCTTGACGATATTTAAATTCTACCTCTTTCCAAGGTCACAAGGATGCCTCCTAGCCAAGTGTGGGGATATGTTGTATGCTTGAAATGATTGAGTTTTTTGGCATTTTTGGTTTTTTTTGGGAGCTTTATTTCCTATTTGGTGCATGCTTTGGTGAGTTTTGACTCTTTAATGCATATGAGTATAGATACATAATACATTCATAGAATTAGCACTTGCTTTGGACTTGATTCTCTCAAAACAAAATAGAAGAATCCAACTAGTTTAGGGTGAGTGATCAACTATTTCCGTATAGCTATTATTCTTCTCATGAAACCTCCAGTTCCAAGCCTAAGTGTCTCAATATTCTTTAGACCTCTCTGCCTTTCATGTAACCCAAGTGTCATTTCGTTTTGTTTTCTTGCACATAGTTGGATTTTGAGATTCCTTATTTTTTCTTGGCTTTCCCTCTAATTGTTCTTTCATTATATCTATTTCTTGGTATAATCATTGGCTCTTCAGCTTCAAAATGTTCGAATGGCCTAATAGATTCTGAGTATAAGCTCAAAGCCCTTGATAATCATCTCCAATAAACCTCAACAATGAGGAAAACAAAGAGAATAGAGGGGCGCTTCTTATTGTAGGATCCACAAGATATAACCATCGACTATCATTCCATCACGTTCATACTCATTATTTAGATCAATATGGAGGTGGTATGGACATTTATGATTATACATGCTTGCAATCGAGTTAGAAGAAGTGATCCATGCAGAGAACGGCAAGAAGCAAGCTTTTGAGCAAGATGTTGAGCGAATTTTTTTTGGAAACCCCTCTATTCTTGTTCCACATAGTTCACTTAACTAACCCTTAGATGTATCCACCTCCAATTCCACTTCTACCACCACCACCACCACCATTGCTAGCTCCACTACCATCACCACTATCTTCACTACCACTACTCATCACTTTCACTCTCTTTCCCCCCTCTCTTTTTCTCTCTCTCGCCTCACACACACACATACACATTTTCTATATATATATATATATATATATATATATATATATATATATATATATATATATATATATATATATATATATATATATATATATATATACTTCTTATTCCCACTCTCTCTATCGTTCAAACAACCTCCACCTCTCTCATTTTTTCCTTCTTGGCATTAATATAGCGAGATAACAACCCCATGTCCTTCACCACTAACTTCTCATTCTCTTGCCCTACTCTGTTTCATCTCTATTTCTCTCTTTTTTCATGAAAAATAGTTCCCTCTCTCTTTACCTACCTAGAATTCTCTCTCTCTCTCTCTCTCTCTCTATATATATATATATATATATATATATATATATATATATATATATATATATATATATATATATTCCTAAATACCTCTCTCTCTCTATCTCTCTCTGTGCCTTTCTCTCTCTTTATCTATGTGTGTATGTGTGTGTGTGTGCGCAGGCGCACAGTATACACTCATTTACATGGATCCATCATTAAAAATAGGGCCAAAATCAGGTCCTATAGGTTCCAAAACCTTTTCTATATGTAGCATAGTGCATTTTAGAGCTAAGAGTAGATTTTATCGGTACTAAATACTTTTTCCCTAGGTACTACATGACGTATAGTTTTTATATAGATTATAGAAGGGTCTATAGGTAAAAACATGGCTAAAATAGGGTTTTGAACTGTTTTGGATAGATCATGAAAGTTGGTTTCAAAATAGGTAATACCAACTCTAACGTAAAATATAGATTACATATGGATAGGATACTTCACCAAGGAGCTTTATAGAAAAAATATTTCTAATAAAAAATTGGCATATAAAAAGAAATTGACAATTTACTGACTGTTGGTCACTATGGATAGAAATTATTAAACATGACTAAAAAGAAAAAAAGGGATCAAATCAAGAGCATATTATCTAGAGTAAAAAATTTCAATTACATTCTTAAATCAACAACAAGATGGTGAAGATACAAGTGTGCTTAATGCACAAAACAATTGACATGAGAATGAATAAGTACATGTGTTACAAGTGTACCAACAATTATCCTAGGAGTTAGATCATTTATGAATGTGGGAATTCTTGGTGGCATATATCTACTTAATATTTCCATGGCAAAGATGCATAGTAGGTTTGATGAGTTGATTGATGTCATTAAAGTTTTGGGCAGTAAGATGCATGAACCTTAGCCTACTAATGATCCTATTCCACCCCCACATGACCCATTATCAACCACAACTTAATGCAACTATTTTTGAGAAGAGAGGACCATCTAAAATCAAGAAAACTTTTTAGACAAAGCACAAGGCAAGGCCACATTTAAGCCAAAGAAACAATTCTAGGCAAGAAGAGGTCATTAGACTTGGAGATGAATATCATGTCAAGATTGTGGAAGAGAAGGAAGGAGTCTCACTTGTAGCTTTCTCACTTACACAATGGGGGAATACACACAAGGGTGGTGGCTGAAAACAATTTTCCTCTTCTTAGTTGTGTAAGCCAAAAGAACTCAAGTACAAAGAAATAGAAGAACCCTATATATGGGTCTCAAACAAAACTCAACTAACTAAGGTGGCATACTAACTGAGACACGAACTAGAGTAGATAAGGATAGCTGTCATCTAGCTATTATTCATGGGCTGTGTACCAACCGCATCTGCAGCTAACAAGTCGGTGACATAAATGCACAACGGTCACCCTGGCATATCACGAGTGGAGCTCGATATCTCAACACTCCCCCTCGATCTCAATCCCAATTCCTGCACACCAAGCAGGTCTCTAAACTTGCGCAGCTTCTCTGCGCCCAATGCCTTCGTGAATATGTCAGCTATCTGATCCTCTGTGCTGACATAAACTAGATCAATAAGACCTAGTAAAACCCTCTCCTGTATATAGTGATAATGCACCTCAATGTGCTTTGTTCTAGCATGATAGACTGGGTTATTTGCCAAGTGTATACTGCTCATGTTGTCACAATAAATGACAACTGGCCCATATGTAGGCTGATGCATATCATAAAGTAGCTTATGCAACCAAGCTACCTCACATGCAGCCATTGCTGCACCCCTGTACTCAGCCTCTGTGCTTGACAAGGCAACTGTAGGCTGTTTTTTGCTGCTCCAAGTGACTGCAGTACTCCCAAAAGAGAACACATATCCACTGGTAGATCGTCTATCAGAAATACTACCAGCCCAATCAACATCAGTGTATCCATGCAATTGTATTTGAACCCCAGTCTCATAAAATAGTCCATACTGCAATGTGGACTTCACATACCTGAGTATGCATCTAGCCGCATCCAAATGTGGTTTCCTTGGAGCCTACATAAACCGACTTACCAATCCAACAGCATAGCTCAAATATGGCATGGTAATAGTCATATAAATCAAACTTCCTACTCTGCATCTGTACATAGTAGGGTCTTCCAAAAGCTCACCTGCATCTACACTCAGCTTCACATTCTGCTCCAAAGGAACTGAAATAGGCTTACAACCTGTCATCCCATATTTGGACAGCATGTCTAATCCATACTGCCTCTGCAAGAGCCGTATCCCACTTGGTGATCTAATCACCTCAATGCCCAAGAGATAACGCAGCTCTCCCAAATCCTTCTTCTCAAACTTATGCTTCAATAGCATTTTCACATGAAGCATATCTTCATCACTATCACCTATGATAATCAAATCATCAACATAAATGACAAGCAGCATAATACCTTTCTCTGTTTTTCTCACATAAAGTGAGAAATCTGCCTTGGAAATCTGAAAGCCAATAGTGACAAGATATTGTCCTATCTTGTCAGACCATGCTCTAGGTGCTTGCTTCAAGCCATACAAGGCTTTCTTCAACCTGCAAACAAACTCAGGATGAACAGCATGCACATAACCTGGTGGCTGCTCCATATAGACCTCTTCTTGCAAATCACCATGCAAGAAGGCATTCTTTACATCCATCTGATGTAAAGACCATCCCTTTGATGTAGCCATAGCAATGACTGCTCTTACGGTTGCCATCCTTGCAACCGGACTGAATTTTCTTCATAATCAATGCCATATGTTTGTGTATACCACTTGACTACTAATCTTGCCTTGTATCTGTTCACAGAACCATCTGCATTGTGCTTCACCTTATAAACCCATTTACAACCAATTGCATTCTTATCTTTAGGCAAATGTACCAATTCCCATGTAGCATTTGCTTCCAAGGCATCCATTTCTTCATCCATGGCTTTCTCCCATTTTTCTTTTCCCATGGCTTGCTCAAAAGAAGTGGGTTCTGGTTCCTGTATCACTTTGACCATATAGGCATAGTGAATGGCTGTAAATCCATCATATTTCAGCCTATCCACAGGATACCTAGCTTTGGTAAACCTGCGCAAAGTAAGTTCACTCCCAGGTGCTCTCAAAACATCCCTGGTCTTCCTTACTCCAAGTGTAACAATAGAAGGAATACCCAACTCATCATCAATGCTCTGTTTTGAGCCAATGGATTCACCATCCACATAAGAGTAACCTGCATTCACATCAAACATGGACTGATCTACCTTCTCTTTTCCTTTTCGTGAAACCTGCATACCACTATCTACATTGTTTTGAGGAGATTCTCCTGATCTCAATCTGCTTGTCCATGGCGAAGAATGTGAAGCACTGCTAGAGGACACTTCAGGTCCACTAATATTTTGTGACTGCTGCTGTGAATTCTGTGCAACATTACCATTTTGTGTATCTACATCATCAATCACATTTACTGGTTTATACCAGCTACTCATCTCATAAAAAACAACATCTCTGCTCACTGTAAACTTACGAGTAGAAGGGTTATAGCATCTATACCCTTTCTACTGTAGAGAGTAACCAATAAAGATGCACTTCTTAGCTTTTGGATCCAACTTCGATCTCAACTCATCTGGCACATGGACATAGGCAATGCAACCAAAAATTTTCAAATGAGAAATATCTGGTTTCCTACCAGTATACCTCTCCTCTGGAGTCATCCCATGTATTGCTGCAGTGGGAGTCCTGTTCATTATGTAGACTGCTGTAGCAACTGCTTCAGCCCAGTAAAAATCTGGCAAGTCTTTTTCGTTGAGCATGGCACAAGATACCTGATGCCAGGAGGCATATTCCACGGTGGATTCCGTGCCACGGTGGATTCCGTGAGGTTTTACGGTGGATTCCGTAAACTTAGATGACCGGGGCTCATACACAAAGAGGATTCTTTGTGCGAGAAGTTGATGGGGACGCCTGTCCTTTTCGGGCGTTTCATTAATTTAGTGTGTACATGGGTGATTCCATAGCGAGTGATTCCGCAAAATGCATATTAAATTAATAAACGTTTATGAGTTTAGAGTGCGCACTCGTAATAAATTAAGGTTAGGATTTATTTCTAACCAGTTGATTTATTTATGTAGCTGAAGACTGCTGGGTATTCACTTTTGTCGGTTTAATTGTATTATTTTACTAACGATTGTGAATGCTTCAGTTGATGTGTAGAGATAGTAGCAGTGGCGGAGGAAAGCATTGGAGTCTAGCGAGTATTCGACCTTTGTACTATATTTTGATAGGTGCCACGCCTATATTTTGTTATGTCTATTGAGACATCGATTATTGATTATTATTTTGTATGCGCCTATGCGCACGGATATGTTATTTCTATTTGGACATTGAGATTGGGCGTGCCAGACTCTATGGGCACTGTCCATTAGCTTTATTTTCCTATTTTTGTAGAAAGCAAACTCAAAAGCTAAAAGCTTGTCATATTTTTGTAAATTGGGCTATTATTGAGCATGAAGATTGAAATATACATAAAATACATGCTTTGTGAAGCGCTCACACAAGGCATGGGGGAGATTGAACCCAATTTGTCTCTTGCCTCTTATCGTGCATGCTTTTACATGGTTTTTTGTGCAAAAAGGTAGAGTTCATTGTTCTTGGGGACCTTCCGGGATTCACCACGTGAGCATTCTGCGACCGATCTGCGCACCAGTGGTATCAGAGCGGAGCAGAGATCAAGAGCTTCCAATCGCTACCAATCTCGGGCGAAGGCGAGCTCCAGGAACGAATGGGCTCTACAGTCAATCTCGTCGCGAACCGTCGATACAGGCAGACTTCTGGCGATCAAGAACCCCTGTTTCTACTGTCAGATCGCGAAGGACCAGGCTCTGCAGGCGGAGGACCACGCATACATCTCCATCATCAAGTCGTTGAAAACAGAGATAAGCTCTCTTCATAATCAAGTTAATTTTCACATCAAAGCTTAATCTTAAGCTTGAAGCTCCACAAAATTTCAGTCGTTGTATCAGGAGACTTTTCCGAAAATTCTGCGCGGGCAAAAACGGCCCCCCCCCCCACGAAAAAAAATCAGGCGTTGCGCTGCCAAAGTCAAGTTCTACAAGTCAGGTGGAATCAAGTCCTGTAAGTTCTGCAAGTCGGCCTAAGCTCAGCAAGTCGGTAACTCTGCAAGTCTGCTAAGTCTGCAACTTTGCAAGTCAGACTAAATCAGAACTGACTAGTGCTTAAAACTCCTAGAAGACTTGTTCCTATGCAAAAACTCTGAACTGGAAAGTTGTTCGTGGCAAGGTGTTCTACCTATCTACAAGTTCGTTGAAGTACTTTCAGCAAACGAAGACAGAAATATTGCAGATTTTCTAAAAATTGAGAAAGAAATACCCAAAAATACATAGCCTTGTAACCCCAAATTTGAGCTACGCTCATCCCGCTAACCTGATTTTGAGTGAGAAAGGTTTATTGAGTTTTACAGGATGACTACCCCACATATGGATGATCCTATGACTGAAGACGACCTACCTAAGCCTACCATGGAACAAAAGCTGGATCTAATCATGCTACAACTGGAAGAAGAGCGAAGGGCTAGGCAAGCATTGCAAGCGCAATTGACAAAATTACAAAGAGCGTCTACCGACAAAGAAGAACCTCAAGCTGAAGATTTGATTCGCCGTACCATCGACGCCACTCTTGAAGCACAAACCATTCGCAAGGAATCCAAGATAAGTAAACGAAGTTTCAAATTTCGCACTTTCAATGGCATACGAGAAGGAAAGACTGTTTTATCATTCATTAGCCAGTTTGATGACTATTTCCATGAGGAAACTTATCCCGAAAAAGATAAAATCAAGTGTGTTACTAATTATCTGATAGACAGAGCATCACTTTGGTGGACTGTTGTCCGCAAGAGCATAGAATGTCCTGCTACTTGGGAAGATTTCAAGAAGAAGTTCATGCAGAATTTCCTTCCACCGCAAATCATGAGAAGGCTATCAAGCAATGGGATTTACTTCAACAACGGGATCGTGAGCCTATTCCACAGTATACAGAGCATTTTTGGAATGCACTCCTACAGCTACGCATGCTTGAAGACGTACTAGAGACGACACATAAGCGGAAGTATATGTCTGGACTCCTTGGACATTACTACGCTGAAGTGAACATGTTCAAGCCTGCTACCCTTGAAGACGCCATCTCCTTAGCTCACGACACTGAAGATAAGTTACGCGGAAGAGACAGACGACCACAGCAATTCCAAGCCAATGGTAATTATGGATCTAAACAATTCAATTTCAATTTTAGAAGGTTTAATCCAGGTCGTTTCTCATCACCATCTTTCCGCAAGAATTGGCCTAAACCACCTGCATTACCATCCATTGTCAATCCAAATCCTAAGCCTATTCCACAAGCAAATCCAAATGTACCCAGACTTTCAGCCATTGCAAATAATGTAACCAAAGCCAAGCCAATAGTATGCTATAAGTGTCACCAGCCAGGGCATCTCGCAGCAAATTGTCATTCAAAGAAGCCACCAGCACATATAAACTACCTTGGAGCCATGGACGAAGACGAGCATGAGGATATGCCAGATTTTACTGAAGATGAGGATGATCCTACTACTACTTCCGACACTTTACCAGGTATGCCTACTCCACATTCATTATTAACTATGAAATGTATGGTGCATGGAAAGGAAAGAACTATCTTGCATGATGACGGTAGTACCCATGACTTTATTTCAGCAAATTGGTAAAGGAATTAAAATTGCATACTGTACCTACGCATTACCGTATAAAAGCTGCATTTTTAGGCACTAGGTACAATGGCACACAAGAAGTACAAGATTTACAAATTCAAATTGGTCCATACATTGAAAGAAGAAATTTCTTAGTTGTTCCATTACAGTCAAGCGACATTATTTTAGGAATACCATGGGGACACCAGCATAATCCAAATATAGATTATTTTACGCACACAATGAATATTAATTTTCAAGGAAAATCTATTACATTATATGGTATGCATGCATCTCATATTTTTCCACTGCTTTCGCATACTCAAGCAAAACGTGCACTACGCAAGAATACTAAATCATATCTCATTTGGGTGAATGAATTGCACGCAAAGGAAAATCATATGCACCCTAGGCATAAGGAATTTCTTGCATATTTTAAGGACTGTTTTGCAGAAGACCTACCACCAGGTTTACCTCCTTCACGTCCAGAAGACCATAAGATTGATTTAATTCCTAGCACACAACCACCTTGCAAAGCACCATATAGGCACAATCAAATAGAGCAAAAAGAAATCCAAAGTCAAGTTGAAGAATTACTAAATAGAGGCTTAATTCGACCTAGCAGTTCTCCATTCGGTGCACCTGTACTCTTAGTCAAGAAAAAGAATAATACCTATCGTATGTGTATTGACTACCGAGCATTAAATAAGATCACTGTAAAGAATAGGTATCCTATACCTAGAGTTGATGACCTTATGGACAAACTGCAAGGATCTTCTATATTTAGTAAAATTGACCTTAAGTCTGGATATCATCAGGTGAGGCTAGATAGATCCGACATATTTAAGACTGCATTTAGAACACAGTTTGGCCATTACGAATTCTTAGTCATGCCATTCGGATTAACTAATGCACCTGCTACTTTCAGTAGAATGATGAACCGTATCTTTTTGAAATATCAATATTGTGTGATTGTTTTCTTTGATGATATTTTGGTGTTTAGTCAAAGTGAAAAAGAGCATTATGAGCATTTATCATTAGTTTTTCAATTACTGAAAGAAAATCAATTGTTTGCAAATCCTGAAAAGAGTGAATTCTTTAAGACAGAAATTGAGTATTTGGGTCATATTGTATCAAAAGAAGGAATAAAAGTTGATCCTAAGAAAATTGATGCAATATTGCATTGGCCTATTCCTAAAAATGTACATGAATTACGCTCATTCCTTGGTCTTGCTAGTTTCTATAGGAAGTTTGTACATAATTTTTCATTACTTGCTTTACCATTAACCAAACTTCTTAAGAAAGGAATTGTTTATCAATGGACTGAAACTCAGCAGAAATCCTTTGATTTACTGAAACGTGCATTAACTAATGCCCCTGTTCTACAATTGCCTGACTTTAATTGACCATTCTTTCTAGTTGTGACCGATGCTAGCGGATCAGGAATAGGAGCTGTACTAATGCAAGACAATCATCCAATAGCATATTCTAGTTCTAAGCTGAAACCCTCTGAGCTCAAATATTCCACTTATGATAAAGAACTATTAGCAGTTGTACAAGCATTAAAACAATGGAAGCATTATTTAATGGGTTCAGAATTCATGATAAAGACCGACCAGCAAAGCATTAGACATCTACTTAGCCAACCCCAAATTTCTAACCGTCATATCAAATGGGCTTCCTTCATTCAAAGTTTTCATCCTATCATTCAATACCAACCTGGAAAAGAAAATGTAGTTGCTGATGCATTGAGTAGAAGACCTGCAATTCATAATATTTCTATCATATCTTTTGATTCTTTGATTGCTATGAAAGATACATATCACCAGGATATTACTTTTCATTCTGATTGGCAAAAATTAGTTCAAAATAATTTCATTCCTGTTGATTCATTGTCATATAATGATGGATTTATGTTTTTTGAAAAGAGACTGTGTGTTACTATTCCATTCCGATCTTTTATTTTGAATGAAATTCATTGTCCCCCATATCAAGGTCATAGAGGTATCATATCTACATTACGCATGTTAACTGAAGATTTTTATTGGTCGCATATGGATGCAGATGTATCTAATTTCGTTTCTGAATGTTTGATTTGTCAAAGAATAAAGAGACATCATGGTAAACAGTATGGATTACTAATGCCTTTGTCTATTCCATCTAAACCTTGGGAACATATATCTATGGATTTCATTACTGGTTTACCAAATACTAAATCTAACCATGACATGATTTGGACAATTGTAGATAGATTTAGTAAGCAAGCATATTTCATTGCATGTAAGAAAACTTTAACAGCATCACAAGCAGCACAGTTATTTTTGAAAACTGTTTTTACTAACCATGGATTGCCAAAAGTAATTATTTCAGATCGTGATTCTAGATTTTGTAATAATTTTTGGATAACACTGTTTGCAAATCTAGGCACAAAGATTGATTTCTCATCTGCATTTCATCCAGAAACAAATGGACAAACAGAAGCCACAAACAGCACCATTTTAGATCTTTTACGTGCATATACTATCTCTAAACCTCAGACATGGGATACTCATTTGCATTTATTACAGTTTGCATATAACAATACACCGCACACATCTACAAAGAAAGCACCTTTTGAAGTTATTTATGGATATAGATTATCTACACCTGTTGCATCTTTGTCTAATAGAATTCAGAGTGCTGATGATATTGCAACTATGCATAATAGTATTTTTGATGAGGTTAAGGATATGATTGCTAAAGCCCAACAATCATATACCAAACAAGCCAACAAGAAAAGACAAGCCATGAATTTCAAAGTTGATGATTATGTTTGGCTTAGAATAGAAAAGCGTAGACTGCAAAGTGTAGATAGATACCCAGTTGTCAAATTAGCTCCTAGATTCTATGGACCATTTAGAATCATTCATAAGATTAATGATAATGCATTCAAGTTAGAATTGCCATCTCATTGGAAAATTCATAATACATTTCATATTAGTTTATTGAGACCATTTAGAGGCCAATTACCTATCCACCCTGTTTATGAAAACCCACCTTTATTAGAAGAAGAGACTGAAATACTTGAACCAGAAGCCATCATAGACACTGATTACATGACCATTAGAACTGGCCGAAGATATTCTAGATATCTAGTTAAATTTAAGAACCATCCTGTAGAGGAAGCACAATGGATGCATGCTAGAGATTTAAATGCTTTCCCCCCTCTGTTAGCTCCACATTGAGCTAATAGCAATTGAGGTCAATTGCTATCCCACCCCGGCGGTATGATGCCAGGAGGCATGTTCCACGGTGGATTCCGTGCCACGGTGGATTCCGTGAGGTTTTACGGTGGATTCCGTAAACTTAGATGACCGGGGCTTATACACAAAGAGGATTCTTTGTGCGAGAAGTTGATGGGGACGCCTGTCCTTTTCGGGCGTTTCATTAATTTAGTGTGTACATGGGTGATTCCATAGCGGGTGATTCCGCAAAATGCATATTAAATTAATAAACGTTTATGAGTTTAGAGTGCGCACTCGTAATAAATTAAGGTTAGGATTTATTTCTAACCAGTTGATTTATTTATGTAGCTGAAGACTGCTAGGTATTCACTTTTGTCGGTTTAATTGTATTATTTTACTAACGATTGTGAATGCTTCAGTTGATGTGTAGAGATAGCAGCAGTGGCGGAGGAAAGCATTGGAGTCTAGCGAGTATTCAACCTTTGTACTATATTTTGATAGGCGCCACGCCTATATTTTGTTATGTCTATTGAGACATCGATTATTGATTATTATTTTGTATGTGCCTATGCGCACGGATATGTTATTTCTATTTGGACATTGAGATTGGGCGTGCCAGACTCTATGGGCACCGTCCATTAGCTTTATTTTCCTATTTTTGTAGAAAGCAAACTCAAAAGCTAAAAGCTTGTCATATTTTTGTAAATTGGGCTATTATTGAGCATGAAGATTGAAATATACATAAAATCCATGCTTTGTGAAGCACTCACACAAGGCATGGGGGAGATTGAACCCAATTTGTCTCTTGCCTCTTGTCGTGCATGCTTTTACATGGTTTTTTGTGCAAAAAGGTAGAGTTCATTGTTCTTGGGGACCTTCCAGGATTCACCACGTGAGCATTTTGTGACCGATCTGCGCACCAATACCTCTCCAACATGCCTATTTTTCCTTTCTGTAATTCCATTTTGTTGTGGGGTATGATTGCATGAATATTGCTGCTTTATGCCATGCTCCTGCAGGAACCTTGCAAACTCATTTGAGAGGTACTCTCCCCCTCCATCTGACCTTAGGCATTTTATTTGCAGGCCTGTTTCTTTTTCAACCATAGCTTTAAGAGTTTTGAAATGCCCAAACACTTCACTTTTCTTTTTCATAAAATACACCCAAACTTTTCTGCTATAGTCATCAATAAAAGTGACAAAATAATGACAGCCTCCAATAGATGCAGCTTTAGTAGTCCACACATCAGAGTGGATTAATTCCAATGGCTTCTTACTCTCTTGAACATGTCTAGGAAATGGTTTCCTTGCGTGTTTTTCAAATTAATAGGCTTCACATACCTTATGCATTTCTGCAACCTTGAATTTAGGCAATCCTGCAACAATATTTTAGGCTTGCATTGATTTAAGTCACTGTACATTAACATGACCAATGCGTTTATGCCAGATATCAATATCTGCAACTACACCGGTCCCATGTGCAAACATTGCTGCACTCAATTCAGGCATGTCTACTTCCAACGTAAACATTCTGCCTTTCTTCTTTCCTTTTGCTATCAAGCGACCTTTATTTTTCATATCCTCAACAAAGCATCCATGAGAATTAAAACTGACCTGCAAGCCCTGCTCAACCATTTGACTAACAGAAACCAGGTTCTTGGTGATATTCGGGACATGAAATACATCAGACAGGTATTTCTTTTTCCCATCCTGCATAGACAAAGGAAATTTTCCAATTTGCACAATAGGATGTGCAGTATCATCACCAGTCTCCACAAATCCTGGTTTTTCCATTTTCCTTGCATCTTGCATCCATTCTGCATGACCTATCATGTGGTTTGATGCACCTGAGTCAACATACCACACATCGTTGCTTTCTTCTGCACTTGTCACAAAATTGGTCATGTGCTGTACCATAAACAATGCTCATTTCTGTCATCACCCTGTCTACTAGAAGATGCATAATTCCCTTGTTGCAATTTTCCATTCATGATGCCATTCTGCTTTTTATAGCAGTCTTTAGCCATATGATCCATTTTACCACAGTAGTAGCATTTAACATTGCTGTTTGCATTTTGGCCTCTTTGCCATCCACCACGACCTCTTTGGCTCCCCCTGCCTCTAGAGTTACCACGTCCTCCTCCATAGGACTGGTTTTCTTGAGTTTGCTGCATATTCTAATTTCTACCACGGCCTCCAGATCGGCCTCCTCTACCTCTGCCTCTACCTCTTCCAGTATTTGAGTAGAAGATAGCTTCTTTTGAAGTCCCTCTTGAAGAAGATGACCCACCATTTCCCTGCTCCTCAGAAATTAGAAGAGCAATCAACTCCTCAAAATCAGGAAACCTTTCACGGACGAAAATGGATGTTCGAAACTGTGCATAATCCTTTCCTAGACCATTCAAGGTCACAGAAACTAAATCATCATCTTCCACTGGCGACCCAATGGAAGCAAGTGCATTTGCAATCTTCTTCACCTTCATGTGGTAGTCATTGATGCTCATACTTTCTCTTTGCACATTGTGCAACTCTTGCTTGAGCTGCATTTTCCTGGCTTGCGCATTTGTGCTATACATTTTTGACAGAGTATCCCATGCATCCTTTGGCGTACTTGTATCCTGAATATGCACAATCATAGAGTCTGAAATACTGATAGACAGGCAGTACATAACTTTTCTGGCTCTCTCATGCCATCCTTTAAATGCCTGCATTTGTTGTTGATTGGGAACATCAGGACGAACTGGTTCTTCTTCATTTCCTGCAACGAATTCCCAATATCCTTTTCCTATAAGGAAATTTGTCATTCTAAACTTCCATGCTTGGAAGTTGTTCTTGTCAAGCTTTTCAGTGACAATCTGTGAAAGAGAATCATACGCCATTACAGAACACTGCAAAGAATTCTATCACTGCAAAAAACACAGCTTCAGCCTCACAAGGGCAAATTTACAAAACTGACGAAAGTGGTATTTGACCACACAGTCACTTCCTAGTGATGATTTTGCATCAACAAGCAACAAGGATGATTCTGTAACTCCCAATGTCTCTGCGCACAGGCATACGATGCAATTTCTACAATAACTTTTCACCGAACTATAGAACAGTGGTCGCACAGCAAAAGACAGGGCCTTTTTTCGAGTGCATGTGGAAAACTTCCGTCTCCAAAACAGGCCCCGAAATGGCCTCGAATCAAAAAAACTGAGCAACCAAGGGCTAAAGCCCAATCCCGCAGCATATACTGCCCTCTTGCTACACCACGAAGGGCGTCTCAATCTGAGACAATGCACTCTTGCACTTTCCGGCTGTGCTACCTGCAGAGACTTGCTCCCAAACTCGAAAAATGAAAGCAATACTGGTCCTCTTACCAGAATGCCGTGAACTTGGTTTGCTTTCTTGAGCTCCTTACTACGAACGAGGCTCTGATACCATGTCAAGATTGTGGAAGAGAAGAAAGGAGTCTCACTTGTAGCTTTCTCACTTACACAATGGGGGAATACACATAAGGGTGGTGGCTGAAAACAATTTTCCTCTTCTTAGTTGTGTAAGCCAAAAGAACTCAAGTACAGAGAAATAGAAGAACCCTATATATGGGTCTCAAACCAAACTCAACTAACTAAGGTGGCATACTAACTGAGCCACAAAATAGAGTAGATAAGGATAGCTGTCATCTAGCTATTATTCATGGGCGGTGTACCAACTGCATCTACAGCTAACAAGTCGGTGACATAAATGCACAACGGTCACCCTGGCATATCATGAGTGGAGTTCGATATCTCAACATATCATCTTAAGGGGTTCACTATATGTAAACCATTAATATCACGTGTGTTTAAGGCCTATTTAAAAATACATTTATCTATGAATTTTCTTGAGATAAAATACACCCTTTTTAATTCAATTTGTAAATGATCCCTTTATATGGCATCCTTATATATGTAAAAAAACATGTAAAATTGGTACTTTTAAGATCCCTTCTTTTGAGCCCACATGATAGGCTTACATATTTGTGAGTGACCCCCCATCCCAGTCCACCCTAAGAATATCATGGGCTTGATCCATTCTACAAGTCCTTCTATGCTCATTCCACTATTTTGCTAAGGAGAGTGGAAGTGAATATTTAAGAAAGGCATGATGAAAGAAGAGCTTTCCATGATCAAGCGCCTAGAGAGCATCAATCACCTTGACTAGACCTCTAGTCATGGACTTGCTCAATCCCCTCCTAATGGTTTTTGTATAAATCAAAATGGTTAGCCCTCCTATATGAAAAATGCATGAAATAAATATTAATGGAAACAAAAATCTTATGGAGAGCCTAACAAAAATCTATCATCACCTTATAATAATTGGAAGTACAAGGAGAAAATCAACATTCCATATTTCAAAGGAGATAATTCTTCACTTATGGAATGGGAGGAGTAGATACATAAGTTGAAAATTTATTTTAAACTCTACCCCCATAGTGATGATGCAAAGATATATTATATAGCCCTTCACTTTTAATGCTAGGCTCAGCCTTGGTGGAGATATATGAGAAATATTAGGAAAGAGTTTGTCACTTGGGATGAATTCAAGAGGGTAATGCTTGATGCTTTTATCTCTCTTGTGGAAAAAGAGAAGTTGAAAAGGAGGTGGTACAATCTCAAGAAAAGAGGAATGTAACATGTTTCTCAATTTGTCCATGTATGTGGAAGGGATTTCAGATCTAGCAAAACTAGTTAAATACATTTATGGAATTGATCTTCATCTTTCATCAAAGGTTGGTGCTGTGCAACCCAAGACTATTCATGAGGCCATTTAGCCTATTGAGAAATACATCAAAACATATTGTAGAGATATGTCTTCTTTTCTGTCCAAAATTGTGGAAAATATTTCATCTAATCAGTCTACAAGGCTAGGGAAAAAATTTGGCCATTCAAGAAAAGGATTTGGCCAAGAAAATAGGAGATTAAATACGTATAATAGTAATCACATCAAAGTACCTACTTATCCCAATGTTTTTTGCTTCAAAACAAGGAGGTAATTACAAAACTATAGTTGAAGCAAAAGGCAACTCAAACAAGGCTATCAATGGCACAAAACCCACTACAAATACTACAAATAGTAAACTTTTATCTAGTGACAAGCTTAGAGAGATGCATGCTAAGGGTTTTTGTTTTAAATATAAAGAAAGGTGGTCTCAAGTTCATAATAAAAGTTGCAAAGCCTAGAATGTAGAGATTGGTATGATAGTCATTGAAGATGTGGATGAACAAGAATTTCTTGAAGCAAAATTTCCCATATTGAAGCTAACCCAAAAATGGAGAATGCCAGCTCTATAAATAATTCTTTGATTTAATGGATAACTTTCCATTTGATCTTGGCATTAATGCTAGAGTACAAGTTTTTATGGATGGTACACATGAATATTTGGGATGTGATGATTTCTTTCATGGTTACCCATTTGACCCTAGGAGTAGTTGCTTTTAATGATAGACATTTTCTCATGTCTATAATTGATTTTCCATATTCATTCTAAAGTGCATTCACCTCTCTCTCCAAAGAAGACAAAAACCCTTCAAAATAGTACACTTTATATAAATACACGGGATAGTGGGCAGCTTGTTGTGTGAAATTTTTTTCATTAATTCAATTGACTTATGGGCAATCTTCAATGCTAGCCCTATTTTTGACAATCTATAGTAGTTTAATATAGATTCTCTTACTTATTTTCACTCCTTGAAGGGATCTTCTTCAGCATGAAGACTTTTATTTCAACATGGACTTATACCTCAATATGGGTTGACATGCCACCAAGCTATCCTTGAACTATTTATTGTAAATTCTTTTAAATTTTGCAAGCTTTGAGGACAATGATTCTTTAGGAGGGGATGGTTTGTAGTAGAGAAAATAACTGCCTTGTAAAGCACACATTTAGCATAGGGTTAGGGTGAAGTAACAAAGGTTGAGAATATAATTGTGCACATAATCTTTTTGACATTAATCAAATTTCCCCAATGAAACCCTCCATCATGCCCATTGCAAGTTCAATCTCCATTGTCAATTCATGCCATTGAGCCATTGGACCCATCACAACCATCGAGCCATCAAACCCGACTTGTTTCACCAATAAAACAATCTCTAGCAAGGTGCAAATTTGATGAGTGGCAGTTTAAGGTATGTAATGTCTCATTCTTCAAACTGTTTACACTATTTTTGTTAAAAGATGTGGATCTAGAGCATGACACAAGCTATGGTGGATGAAAGATGAAGACCAAACTCATAATGACATGGACAAGTAGAGACAAACTGTTACATAAGTGAATTAGGTTCCAAGATGGAATCTTGGACTCATAAACACAATCTTGTGTAAGATCGACAATGACAAGACACTTAACTGGAAGTACAAAGCATCATGACATTGTATTCATTCCATATGAAAGTGATAGTCAAATACAATGCTTTATAGAATTTGGGTTGTTCCACTCTCCTTACTGTGCATATGGGATTCAGGACAACTCTTCCTGGAGCATACATCATTTTTCTATTTCTCAACACCCCACCTCAAATGATGAGTCTCTACCCTTGTTGGATTTTGCCCCCCTGTATGTGTACATGGACCAGGAGACTAGCTCTTTGGTAGCCTAGTCAAGTTAAGGCTAGAAACTTTACATCTTGGTAGTGTTTTTACATCTACTATGGGAAACAAATTCCTTAGAACAATCTGTCAGAGTTGTTGATGGCAGCAAAAGTATTTTTTTCTTCTTCTTCATTCATGAATTGACCTTGGTGGTGGTCATTCTACATATGTTGTGCTCTTTTCTTGTGAAAACACTCATTGGAAATATGGCCAGTCTTACCACAATAATGACATTGCATCCGACTTTTGTTGTTGGTATTGAATCCTCAACCTCTTCCTTTGGGTCCAGTAGCTCCTTTGGTGTCAAAGGGAAGTGGAACCCAGAAGGAAGAAGCTTGACGGTGAGAGCTATGGCAGATGGAGAGCAAGATCAAGAGTGAGAGTGAAACTCAAAGTGGGAACTCCAACAACCACAATATGTGGCCGGGCCTTCCTTTATTCAAACTGTCGCTAAAAGAATAAAGAATAACTAACTGTGATGGGCACCCACCACCTGTAGTGTGCAGTGGTGGGTACTATCAATGTAGTAATACAAGGGCGGCTAGGCAGAGGTGTCTTTACCCCCAACAACCTCCCACTTAAAGGTGAATCTGCCCTAGTGATAGAGGAAAAAAGAAAAGACAGTACAACATGTACACATGTACAACAAGATGAGAAAAAAGACGTCATCTCATCCAATGCCCATCAATCTCCTGAGGAAGGCAAAGCGCTTGGTAGTGAGGCTCTTCGTGAGCAAGTTTGTAGGATTCTGCTCAGTTGGAAACTTGACAAGGTCAATAGACTTATCCTCCTCAATGACCTCGTGAATGAAGTGATACCTCACCTCAATATATTTTGTCTTCTCATGGAAGACTAGATTCTTGGCCAACTGAATGGCACTCATATGCGGGCCTCATCAGCATCCAACTCTCCTCTATCTGCAGTTACTTTACCCACACAACCATATCTACAAAACACTTCTTCAAGCAAAAAATGACAAATAGCTTGAGTGGATTTGGTTGTTAAGGATTTGCCTTCAACTTGATTGGTTAGATCCTCTCTTGCAAGCACTAAATACCGCATATTCCATATTCCTATAGGCATGGTTACAAGATCAATAACCCATCTATAATGTATAGACAAAGGATAAGTTGGTTGTAACCCATCTCGATGCTTGACCATAGAATACATTTGATACACATAACAGGTTTTGTAACGTGTCCCCCCTGTCTACTTGTAAGACACGTCTTAGCAGCCCATTAGGAAGAGAGTCTAGAAAGCGCCGCCCAGCACTCCCAAGGAATGTCACGGGGTTTGCGATCTAGGACCTCCCGAGTCTGCCACGAAGCGGAAGCATTCTGGCCATTCCCACTTAGGATCAACCCGAATCAGGGTTTCCTAATGGTCAAGTTCCTAGAAGGTAGCTAGCGTCGAGCCCCATATGAACTACTTTATGCAGAAACATCAGGGTCGAAGCAGATTTATACTGCACTTGGTTCAAGGAGAATGGGAAATGAGAGGGATGCGAAGCTCGACCTCTTTGCCCGTAAGGCATAGTATTCCGTTCCCCTAAAACAACATAAATCGGGACTCTAGCTCTATAGATTCTAGGTCACTATTACCTCGCTGTCAATTCCATTGAGAAAAGTTCCCGGCCAACCGGGACCACCCTTCCGTAGGACGGACCCAGGGTCACATCCACCGCACTTTCCTTAGGTTGCTTTAGTTATCTAATTACCTACCACATTTAGTTTGACAAGCAAAAATAGCTTTCTTAATTAACCAAATTAATCACTGGTTCCTTCACGTAACTTAAGCACTGACATAGAAAAACAATGTCAAGCAAGTTCCTTTTCAACATTTGATCTTTATTTATCAGTCTTTGGAATACATCAAATAAACCTGCTCGAAGGCTATTCCAGCAATCCACAGGGATTGCTATTCCAAGTTCTGCCTATTGCCTAGTATGCGGACCTTGAGATCCCATCTCAAGTCACATCAGCCTCTTGTGCAAGATCCGGAGGCAAGGGATTTATGGCTAGAGCCTCCCCTGGCACCCAAGCGTCCTCCTGCTCCAAGTAGCACCCACGGAGAGACCTCTCGCAGCGGGTTCGGTCCATGTGCTCGACGTGGCTAACAACCCCCTTGGATAGGGTCAGGTAGACAATCGAAGGTAACTGAAATTGCCTCTCCCTCCAGGCTCTCAACCTAAAGCATTAGATGTATTTTTCCTGAATTAGTTCCTTGAGCAAAGAAGTACAAACAATGCACCTAAGCGTACAATCAAGAACATTCTAGTGGTCGTTTGTACGGCCAACTGCTAAGGTATAATTCCTTCTCCTTGAATGCTTGCAGCATTCGCTCCTGGATCAATCACGATTTGGCAAGATCCCAAGGGTTTCGTAAGCTGAGTTGCTTGATTACCCTTCTTTCCTTGGGTTAGGGTTTACACCCTATTGACCCAAATTGTCAAAATCTTAGGTTTCCTTAAAATAAATCCCGGGCAACCTCGTCGCCCTAACTTAGTTGGTCAATTGCTTTCCTTGGCAATTCATTGCTACCCTGGCTTGGCAAATCAGTCTTCAAGGAAGAGTATTGAAGTGGGACGTCTTCATAATTCTTAGGAAATTTGACTTGCAATTAGAACTCGCCAAACTTAGTCTAAGGAGTAGCAATAGTATTTTGTGATTTAGATATAAGATCGTACGATGTTGCAGCTTGTGTCAGTATCTGACTTGTGGGATTATATCTTTCTTCGTACAGTCTTTCTTGATCAAGAATGCCTTTGACCAAGATAAGGGCTTGGGAGTCCTCTTGACCCAACCCAACCTTAACCCTACTAGGCCGATAACGCTTTGGCCCTAGGGTTCCTAAATTCATACGCAAGTCTAGTATTTGGTCAATTGTTCCTTAGGGTGAGAACCCTAGATCATTCTTGCATGGGCGTTTAACTAACCCCAACATTCCGTGAATGTGGGTAGGACCTTTGAGATCATAAATATTAGGTTGGCATCCTAAGTGCGATACTAGGCAGAATTTTAACATAGCTTAACCCTATCTAGCACATTGAGGTGTTCGTCGTACTAACTAATTACGCCTTTATGAATCCCATGTGAGTTACACAATTACAAGAAATTTACCTAATTGATCTAATTGTCTTATGACAAGAGGTGGTTTTTCCTTAGAGATGCAAATACTTTCCCTAAAAGATGTAAATAACTGCAAGATAGGTGAGATGCATCATTCCATGCGAATATGCAAATTCAAGACCATAGACCTTTTTGCAACTATATGATCTATAGTGATCTCTTCTTCTCCTTGCCTTATGCGACGTTGATTTACATTCAGAACTATTCTTATAAACCCTACGTTTAATGCAACTAAATCAAAGCTATAATACTTTTAATGAAGCTGCATTCAAACTTTGATAAAAGAACTCCATGCATGAGCGAATGCGCCTTATTGACTTAATCCGTCCTTATCACTTAGCCCAACCTAGAATGTAACAACCATTGCATGCAATTTGCAAGGTTCATAAATCCTTTCCATGCATTGCAACTACTCAGACATCAATTAATGGGCGTCTACGATTATCTTATACATGAGTCACATCTATGCATTATGTGTTATATGCCCTGTCCTATGCGTAATGCAACAAAGATGCCTTTGCACAATTCCGTCTTTTTACTTATGCATCATACGTTCAGAATTTCAGCTACCCTTAACCATGGAAGTGCAAGCAATTGCAAATATTTGACATGCAACTAAATTTTATAAATTGGGTGAGCAAATAAATTTCCCAATGTATTTAATCTTGCCTACGAGAATTAAACATGCCTAGTGCATCCTTTTCATGTGGGAATATTATCGAAACCTGGGCATTAAGAATCAAAGCATTGTCTACTCGCGTACTTAGGGTGGAAGCTCCCACGTGTGCGTCTCACGACTTTTGCTTAGGAGCCATTGATGACACAGATCTCGACTCAGCAAACTCTCCTTGCCCTTTATCCGATTTCTGAACTCCCTACTGCCTGCGAATTTACTTTCCCTTGCAGGAATAGGGCCTTGCAAACTCGGTTTTAAAAACCCGGAAAGCACGGGAGAACTGGGCTTAGGAAAGCTTTAATAGAAGCTTCCAAGCTTCTGTGTCACAGGGATATGACGTGGATGGGGAAGATGATGAGGATGACGAAGGAGATGAAGACGACGATGACGATGATGATGATGATGATGATGATGATGATGATGATGATGATGATGATGATGATGATGATGATGATGATGATGATGATGGTGAAGGTGATGGCGGCAGTAGTGACAGTGTGGCGGCGTCGCGGCTCCTCACAGCAGGCGCAGCACGATTAGTCCTTCCTCCTCTCCCCCTCTCAAGCTTGGGAGGGGGGGTTCATATAGTTTGAAGGGGGGAGGATAACCACACACGTGGCAGGGTGCATGCCCTCCTCCCCCATGCCCCTCAATGCCATTACTCATACTCCCTCTCCCTGCCATGCAATGGCTGAAGGGGAGGGGGTTTAGTAAAAAAATTTGCACTTAATCCATTATCTTTTTGTCCCATGAAGGGGTGTTCCGGCGTGGGCTATGGTTTTTAACCACAGCTTCTTATACACGATGCGGGACTGGTGTTTGCTAATGCGCGAGGGTGGAGCACTTAGCCCAGGGTCTTTTTGTCGTGGGAGGTCACTTCGAATTACTTTTGCATGAGATCTAGGGTCTTCAATATTTCGTTGCGGAAATATTACAGGTTTCAACAAAATGCACTATGTCCCGACACATGTTTTGCCACCAATATTTTTCTTTAACTTTACTAAAGGTTCCCCATATGCCTCTATGGCCAGCCCATAGGCTTTCATGAAATTCCTTCATTACATGTTGTTGCAATCTTTTGTTACCTAAAACTCGGACATTCACTCCTTTTTTCTTCTTTGCGTGCTTCCATAGATGTCCTTCTTTAAGAAAAAAGCCATAAGCTTTCCTCTTGATATGCTTGAACTCCTCATCAGTCCAAGTCTCCTTCTTCTTCATTGTGCTCAAATATTGGCCAATCTTTAGCCAATCTTCTTCATAATATTCTTCAAGCAAATGAACTAGAACTTAAGCAATGCAATGAGCATGCTGGCTTCTAGTTGACCATCCTATTGTTTTCAGCTTTGGACCAGTATATGCAGTAACAAAAAAGGTATTTTCAGCAGCCATGGAATAAAATTCAGCAAGTATAGATTCTTCAGCTTCATCTTCTTCCATCAGCTCTTCTTCATTGTCATATCTTACACGTGATAGCATGTCAGCAACTGGATTTGCCTTTCTTGCAATATGCTTTAATTCGGGGTTGAGAGACTTAATATATGCAATCCATCTTAGCATAGCAATGTCGGGTGTAGATCAGTTGGCAATCATGCCCAAGAGTGGAAGACAATCAGTTTCTACCACTACGGAAGCACCCATAAAGTATTCACGATCACACTTTAATGCTGTTACAACTCCCCACAATTCCCTTTTTACTTGTGCATACCTTCTTTGACGTTCATTGAGAACTTCTGCTCCAAAATGAATTGCATACCTATTACCTTCAAGATCCTCTTGGCCAACAGCCCATCCTATCCCAATGGGACTTGTATCCACAGTAATGATGATGGGTTGACCATTTGAATAGTCAGCCCTTTTGAGAGTGGGGGCTGAAATTAATAGCTTCTTTAATTTACGCATAGTGAGAGTATGCTCTTTATTCCAAGAGAATCTTTGGCCTTTTCTTAATAATTGATAAAGATTTTCAGTTACATGAGCAAAATGTGGTATCCATAAGACATAGAATACACACCTGCCAAGAAAGCTTCTCACCTTTGAAACATTTGTGCATTTTTCTTCCATTCTGCTGATGGCATCTATCTTGATTGGAGAAGGTTTGCGTCCATAGGGGCCACATAGATGACCGCCGACCACTAGGACATCTTCTACTCCAAAAATCGACTTAGCTCCAAAAAGAGTAAGATGTACCTCTTCTAGCCTTGTCAAAATCCTGTCACAATCATGAATATGGTTAACTACAAATGTCCTGCAACCATCTTCGTCAAGCTCCTCATTCTTTTCATTGACTTCACATCCCTCGATAGGTACATCATCAAGAAATGGAAGAGTAAGTTGTGGAATAAAGTCCCTTAAGGCTTTGTGCATGGCATTCATCATATGGGCTACGGAGTTTGTTGCACCTTGTGGTAGAGTGCACATGTGGACCAATCCAAGAGGTGTCTTCATTGTGGTAATGTCTCGGCTTTCTAATGAAAGCTGAAATTGGTCATATCCTGAATATAGGTCGCCCATAGAAAAAATTACTCTACTTGCAAAAGCTTTAATAAACTCATCAACAATTGGACCTGAACCAACATTTTGGATTGTGACACGATTAACAGGCTGTAGATCTTGAATGAATTGTAAAGATCCATTTTTCTTAGGCACAGTAAACCATAGATTTGAGTAAGGTGCTGAAGAAGGTTCTAAAATCATCATTCTGATCTTCTCATTTAGAAGTTCCAATAATTTGGGCAGATGCACCCTTGGAACGGGAATGGGCTTGAGGTTCCAAGGCACATGTGGGACCATAAAAATGACCATAGGAGCCACAATATTTGGATCCACGTAGCCTATTTCACTTGGTTGAAATGCAAAAGCTTTTCCATGTTTCATTAGAATTTGCATAAAAGAGTGTTTTTCAGCCCGACGAAAGGAAAAAAATTTCACCTATTTTGAGCTCTTTTATACTTTCAAATGTGAACTTGTGACCAATGTTGGAAGGATCACGAAGACTTGGCCGATTTTTTGCCTTATCAGCGAGCCCTTCACTTTTAGGAGGCAGTGGGACTACCAAAGGTTTGACTTTCTTATCCACTATCTTGTATTTTGTCTCCACTTGTGCTTCAGCCTTGGTGAGTAAACCATTGTCTTCCTGTTCAACAAATTCTTGAATTGTTTGATAAAAATCCAATGCACATACTTCTATGGATTGATTTTCAGCCTGATTTTATGCATGAGAAGTTGCATATATTTCAATCAATGTGTCAGTCCAAAAAAAAAACCCAAAATATCTTCATTTTCAGCCGTCATGTCATAAGTTTTCAGCTCCCTTTTTACATGACATAAATATTTTCTTTCAGCCTTATTCATGGCCGGAAGAGACTTATAACAACCCATACTATTGGCTGTACATACATACAAATTTGCTAGAGAGATAGTTTCTATAGCATAAGGAGGTTCAATCTTTTTACATGATGCACTACCATAGTCTCCCTTTATAGTAGTGCAACCCGAAAACCCTTGAATTCTCGGGCATTAGGAGGCACATGATAATCACGCAGTCGATCTCTATTTTGATGATGGTTAACACACACAGTAAAAAATTAGACAGCTCGTTCATTATCCTTGCTTCGGATTCGAGCATAGGAAGAACCATGATCAAGAGCTTTTGTTTCCAAGTGGGCTTCAAAAATGTAAGGTTGCCCAAGAATGATAGGGTAACTACAAGAGTTTTGAAAAAAAAAGTGAAAATTGTCTTTTATGTCTCCAATAGCTACATGCACATTAGGACATGCAGCATATAACTCTCCAGAAGAGTTGTTTGCAGCTCTCATTCGCCAACCTGAATCAACATCTATGGGCCATCCGCCACTTTCATAGAGACTCCTTACCATGACGTTTATCTCCGAGCCATGGTCTAAGAGTACAATACATGGTGTTTCTTTTTCTCCAATTTTGACGATTGTCTCTGTTGTTGCTCTTGCCCAATGTGTACAGGAGTAGTGACTGCTTGGAATGAACTGAGCCTCTTCTTCCTCATGCATGTGCTGTAGACGGCCTTCTTTTTGAGAGGTGGACTGCCCAATTGGTTTGGACCAGCCGACCATTACATTTTTAGCTTTCACTTCTTTAATTTTTGCATTCATGTTTTCTTTATCTTCAACTTCAATTGCTACAATTAATTCTTTAACTGCTTCAAGTTGAATTTCTTGTGAAGTTAGCTTCTCTTCATTCTGCACAAAAACTCGAAGAACTTGCAAAAAAGCATGCACTGTTTCTTCAGTTTCATCACCAACATATTATCTTTTCCTTTTGATTACATTGATAATTACATCATGGAATTCATGTTTGGCAATTCTAAGAATTTCACCTAAGGTGAATTCAATTTTACTTCCTAGAATTCGTTCTTTTAGGACTCGTTTGAGATCGGTTGCAAATTCTATGTCAAACTGCAATTTGTAGCCTGGCTGTTTGCCTTTCTTCTTTCCTTCGGTCTTCTTTGTTTGTGGCACATCTTCCATCTCTTGATCTGGGGTTATATTTTCAGCAAGCTTTGGTTATTCAGGCGTTCTTCTAGTTACCCGTTTCTCGGAGGGCCAGAAGAGGAAGGCCTTGGTTCATCTTCTCTTTTCTTTAATCAAGACTTCTTTATGATTGACATTAGCCAAATGTGCAAATGTAGAAAAAGAATCTACCGGTTCTTTCCAACCAGTTATTCCTCGAATATACTGACTGGCGTTAGTAGCCAAATCTTCTTTGGCTGCTTTACCGCGTTCCATTTGATCTAATGCATGCATCCATACTTTAGATTGCACATTAGCTTTACATGCTTTCAAACTTGATTTAATTGGCTCAATTTGTAGCCCATAGGTAGCTGCATCAATTGCTACATAGGAATTCTTTACAGCTAAATCTTCTAATCTTTTCTTCATTCCACCATTACCAAAATTTGGCTCCAGTGGAAGACCAGTTTCAGCCGCATGAATTTTTCCATCTTTCCAAAAGACGAGCTTCTGTGCTTCAGTCTCACGGAAGGCAGAACACTCCCTCTTGTCATGTTGTTGGATGTTACACCAAATACAGCACCTCTTAAAGCCTTCTCTCATGGGTCTTTGAGTTGACGCTCATCCTCGCTCTTCGACTTTGGCATCCAGCTTCTCTACTTTGGAACTAATTTTTGTAAGATTGGGATGAATGTCACACATGATTTTAATGAGTTCATCCATTACATCATTTTTAAAAGGAACAGAAGAAGAAAGAGTCGGTTGATTAGTCGAAGGAATAGGGGATTTTGAAGGTGGAACAAGCTCCATCGATGGAGTTGTTGAAGTTGAAGTAGAGCCCAATCTTAGTCGCATCCGCTCTCTTGGAGCAATCATGTTAACTGCATCAGTAATATCTGTCCATGCAATCTTGACTCCTGATTCAGAGGTAGCATTTTCTAGGTGATCAACAAGCTTCTCTTGCAGAATGGGATCTGCAGCCTTAAGGAATAATTCTGACCTTCCATACTTTGTTGGTCTTCAGCATCAAGTTGTCCAAATTTACTTTCAAACTCATGGTATAGAGTTGTTGCAGCTAAACCTTTGTTGGGTTTTTCAACCCATTCAGTGAAACTTTTCTTTGTCATTAGGCTAGAGTCTTCTAAGAAGAATTCTTCGCATAGGGCTTTTTTGAATGCAGCCCAATCCACATCTTATTGAAAAAGACCATGGATTCTTTCTTGAAGACCATGCTTGGCTAGTCTAGCAAAATAACGGCTCCATGCATGTTGTGGTACACCAAAGAAGAGCATTTTTTCAACATATAAGCGAATTAAAATAGAGACATTTTAACCATTAACTTGTTTTAATTCACGCCCAACTTCCCCTAGGGCCTTAATAGCTATGGAATCAATCTTTTCTTCGTCTTGCCTTTGTTGTTGTTGCTGTAACATTTGGATTTGTTGTTGTTGAGTCTGCTGCAGCATGCACACCAATTGTTGTAGAGTATCTCTTGAAGAATTCCCCATCTTGGAGTTCTCTTACACCGACCTTCACATTGGGTTCACCAATGTCACAGCGCGTAGGGTTGAAGGTCACCACAGGGGTTTGGCAAGAGAAGAATGTATGGGGGTTCAAGAGCTTAGACTTCGGAGATGGTAGAGATAAGAGAAGGGTTGAAGGTTTCAAGCCAAGTTCTTGAAGATAAGAGATAGCAAGGTGTAGGTAGATTCAAGGAGAGGAGTAGATGGAAGAGAAGGGGTTCAAAGAGATTGAAGATGTAGAAGAATACTCCCAAAAAGAATTAGAAAATATAGAAGAATACTAACAGAGATGAAGCCTGTTAGTTTCTTTCAGCATTATGTGAAAATATAACTCTAATAGAGACAAAAACGTGTACAAAATAATACCTTCCACTATGCTGCTCAGATTGCCAATCTGATGCTTCCAATGGCTCCAAAAGGGGGGGTTAAATACCAGGACACTTGGCTAGAATCCTACCAGATCACTCCTTCTTCATCTCCCACTTTCGAAGTGCTATTCACTGCCTAAAAACAACGATCGCACGTCGCACAATTTTGCTAATCTCTTTTTTTATGTTAAATCCTCTCAAATTGGCTGAAAGCTACATGCTTTCTTTTACATGTCCTCCTCATCTAGAAGTTATCTATAGTTTTATGGATTTTTACAAGAGATAATATCTAGAATATCAAAAATTGATAAAACTTGTCCAAAAAAATCTAATATTTTGAACCATGGACACTAATACCAATGCCTAGAGTGGCATTGGCTCTCTAGATCTAAAAAGAAGCCACACTCTAGATTTTTTTTTACACGGTGTGTACGTAGCGGCACGGCAACACTATTTAGCTGGCTGTGGAGTGGGCTGAATGGGAGTAGGTGGCTCCTCTTGAAAGATAACTCTATGTACCTCAACCACTTTCTCAAGCTGTATATGCATTTTATCCTCATGAAAGATGATATCATGGCTACAGATCACTTTCCGCGCTTGCGGATCCCATAGACGGTAACTCATCTCTCATGCATCTCCATAGCCAATGAAAATGCATTTGACACTTTTAGGATCCAGCTTATTGTGTTTGTCCTTGGGCACATGGTAGAATGCCTCACATCCAAAGACACGCAAATGTTCATAAGAGGGGGGGCTTGCCTGCACATAACTCCTCTGCAACCTGAAAGTCAATGCCACTACTAGAGGCGACCTCTTAATGAGATGCACTGCCGTGTAACTGCCTTAGCCCAAAAATGTTGCGGTAAGCTAGCCTGGCTAAGCATGCTACGGACCCTTTCCTGAATGTTCCTATTCATGCGTCCAGCTATACCATTCTGGGGAAGGGTGTAAGGGGCAGTCAATTGACGCTTAATACCCCGCTCATCACAAAACGGCTCAAAAGCACGTGATACATACTCACCCCCATTATCTGACCTTAGGCATTTTAGCCTTTTTCTATACTGGTTCTCTGCCAATGCAAGCCAAAGCTGAAATGTGTCTAAGACATTGGATTTTCTCTTTATGGGATAAGTCCAAACCTTACGTGAGTAATCATCTATGAAAGTAACAAAGTACTTTGCCCCACCGAGTGACTGACAGGGCATGGGTCCACATACATCTGAGTGCACAAGAGCCAAGGGCTCACCCATGCGTTTCTTACCAGACTTTTTATGTGTATTTCTAGTCTGTCTACCATACAAACAATGATCACAAGAATCAAAATGCGAAGAGTCAAAAGAAGGCGAAAGATACTGCAAAACATGGAGCATTTTCATTCCTTTAAGAGACATATGCCCCAAATGAGCATGCCAAAGGGATACATGGGAGATAGAACCCATAGACAAAACATGATCCAATATAGCTCCAGATACAAGTAAGGGATAGAGGCTGCCAGACTTGGCACCTCTTGCAAGCACAAGCCTGCCATGAGTAATCTTCCATGCAGAGTCTCCAAAAGACACAAAATACCTTGCATCATCAAGTTGTGTAGCTGACATAGGGCTACGCGTCAACGCAAGTACATGGCATATATTATGCAAAACAAAGGAATTGCCAGAAGGAAACTGTAGCCTAACATCTCCAATGCCCACAATGTCAAGAGACCTACCATCACCAAGATGCACAGAACCGAAGATGGTACGATAGGTATGAAACCAATCTCTACAAGGTGTCACATGAAATGAAGCACCCGAATCCAAGAGCTAGCATTGCGCATACATAGATAGCATCTCAGAAGCCTATAAGGTACCGCATGAAGAAGTTGCAAGTATGTAATCGTCATCTAAATTAGTGGCCTGCATGACATTAACCTCTTCTATCTTCACACTGAACTTTGCAGGTACAATGCTGTGCTCAGAAGACTTTTCCTGCACTTTCTCTTTTCCCTTTTCCTTGCGCTTATCATCACACATCTTATGGCACTGCGACCTAATATGTCATGCTTTCCCATAGTAATGACAGGTAAGATCAGACGCGAGACTTATTGCGACCACGTGACTTGGACCTATAGTTCTAAGAGTCCCTGTCCTTATGATCATTATCATGCCTGCCATGTCTGCCACCTCTAATAGTCAATGCATGTGAAGAGCAGGAAGCATCATTGTTATGCCTGTTGATTTCCTTAGTCAATAAAACACTCTCAACATCTTTGATTTCCAGCCCATCAAGCTTGTTTGTGCATATGGCAGTACGGAAGACATCCCATGATTCAGGCAAAGTGACAAGCAGAAACAACGGGTGAAGTTGTCTTTGAATTCAATACCATGTGACAACAAGCTCTTCATGATAGGATGAAATTGACTTAAATGAGATGATAGGGAGGTCCCCTTCTTCATGCAAAGGTCCATTAAGTGCTTCAGCCAATACATCTTCTGAGAGTGACAAGATAATGATAGACTTGCATAGCTCATCAACTTCCATCCAAACATCATCATCCATATCCTTGGGTTTAACACCCTTGAAACATAAGTGTTTAATCTGCAATTTATCCACCAAAACCTGCCATATTTGGGACTTCCAATACCCATAGTTGGTATCATCCAACTTGGCAATGTTAAAGAGAGCTATGTCTTTCAGATGACCAGCCATACTATCCCAAATCAAAGCAAAAAAGTAAAATTGCAAGTTGCTATAATTAGCAAAAAATACACTAAAACCACTGCTAAAACTGGTTGAAAGAGTGGATATCACCAAGAGAAGCACCTGCCCACCAAATATGACCAAGATAACATCAAATAGTAAGCATTACCCTCATAGAAGTGCTCAAAATCTGTAGATTTCAGCTTGCTGTAATAAATGATAGCACTATGTGAAACTATCCCAAAATGAAGCAATCATTGATACATATGTCACTACAAATGCCAGATAGCAAGATACATCCAATAGTGAGTGTCAAGGGGCAAGAAGGTACCAAGAACTATCAAACCAATCACCTGTCATGCAATAGGCATCTCATAGGTCTAGAAGTCATGCATGTAATGGGTCTCGGGTTTGGGTAAGAGAAGAGACCAAGCACAAGCACAACTGATAGAGGAAGAAGCTCAATGCATAACCATCCAAGATACATATAAAACTGACAAACCTGTGACAGAGATAGGTGCTTGCCCCAATAGGTGTATCAAATCATCCCACTACAGATTAACTGTAGACATAAAGCTCTCAAGAGAGCAAATGCATGTAACTGTCCCACAAGCTCAAGCTCAAGTGTAAATAAGACTCTGTGTACATCCGAATATACCAAGAGGCTCCCACTAGAAGTAAAGTCAGATGCAAAGAGAGCAAGCAATGCTCTGATACATCGAATACATAGCATCAGACATGCCAAATCCCAGTAGGGTACATCCAGAGCATAAATCCCAAGCTATCTCAGACCTGTAAAGCATAAGCCTGAAAGCATTCAAAGAGCATGTAACTGACAACCAAATGTAAAGCCAGTAGGTCTAAAATGCTCAAATATATCTGAAGACAAAGCTCTAAGTAACTGTCAAGCATGGGCAAACCAAGTGGCATCCATATCTGACCGAAGCATAAATGCAAGAAGCCTAAAATGTCAAGCAATAACAATAGGCATAAATCGGTCAAAAGCATGCCAGCTAAAGCCAAATGCCAAGGAATGACAAGCAAGGTGGAGCCTATTCCAAGCTCAAAAGTATTTCGAAACCAAAAAGAAGCATTTGACAATCTCCAAATACATCTGTATGATCATTCAAACCTCCAGTAAGCACCCCGTATCCAAGAACCAATGCATACACCAAGTAAGTGAGCTTCACCCCACTGTATTACAGTAGCATATTTATTGTTAAATGAAGGTCAATCAGTGTCCAAATCTGTGCCAAATCAGTTCCAAATCATAGAGATAGCATCCCATAACATCCGGACATCATTGGAATCGATAGGCATCAAACGGGCAATGCCAAGAAGCATCAAATAGTAAATGTCAAGTGCTGCCATGTTTGACAATCCTAGGACTATGTATACAATAATGGCACCGGGAGCCAAGCACTAATGTCGGGGAGTCCAACAATGATTGGGAAGGTTGCCAAGAGTGCTGGAAAGCCGGGGAAGAGATGGTGGGAAATGCCAAGAGCACGTCAACCTAGCCCCCTAAAAATGCGCTACATTTTGCACTGGCTGCTCCTGGGGGCTACAGGGTCTTCAACAGTGCTTGGGAGCACTTGGCAATGTCGAGGGGGCTCCGATGCAGCCCTGGAATATGCCAATGAATATCTGAAAGCTCGAGGAGGAGGTGGGAGATCAAAACATACCTGCAAATGAAGGTGCCATGGCTGCCATTGAAGCTCGAGTTGAAGCTCTTCAAATTCGGGTAGAACAGAATGCTTGGAAAGCTCCAATGCCTTTGCTCTGATACATCAGTTGAAAGGGAAGTGGAACCCAAGAGGAAGAAGCTTGGGGGTGAGAGCTATGGTGGATGGAGAGCAAGAGCAAGAGTGAGAGTGAAACTCAAAGTGGGAACTCCAACAACCACAATGTGTGGCGGGCCTTCCTTTATTCAAACTATCACTAAAATAATAAAGAATAAGTGACTATGATGGGCACCCACCACCTGCAGTGTGCAGTGTTGGCAGGTACTGTCAATGCAGTAATACACGGGCGGCTAGGTGGAGGCGCCTTTACCCCCAACATGGTGTATAGGAGATTTTCCCTTGAGCTGGTCTCTTTTTCATCTTTTCTTTTAACTTTACTTTCTCCATCAAGTAGTAGTGAGTGCTCAATATCTTTGAGTGAGAGACTGGGAACATTGCTTAGAGTGGACACAAGGTTCTCATATAGATCCTTGTTTACACTTGCAAGCAGTACGACTATTGCTTCATCTTCATCAATATTCTTCTTAAGAGTTGCAAGCTGTGTTTTTAAGCTCTTGAACTTGTTAATGTGTGTGGTCATAGAACCACTATCTTTGATATCTAGCTTATAAAACTACATGAGTAATTTTACCTTTGAGTTCTTTGCTTGGTTATACCAAACATTCTGTCAAGTTCCTCCCAAGCGGTTCTGGCATTTCTAATGCCAGATATATGACGTAGCACATAATCACTTAGTCCCCAGGCAATGATGCCTAGTGCCTTGTTATTCATCTTCTTCCATTCATTGGTTTTGAGCTGGTCAACGAACCCATCTTCATCATCTTTGTTCTTGCTATCTGCATCATCTTTAAACAAGCTAACTAGCAAAAGATTGTATGTTAATGTGTCAAGAGACACAAGAGAATCAATGTCAAATTGACACTACTTGACTATTAATGGATACTAGTCTGTACTTGATCTACTTTCTCTCATGAACTTTGTGGATGACTTTTGAGCTTCCTGGGGCACTTCAGAACTGTAATGAAATTCAGACAGTATTGATCAATGATTAAAATCATTATTGATGACTTCAGTGAGAAGAAACTGTGAAAAATGTCAAATTTTGAAGCTTTGGCTATGGCTTCCTGGATTAGGGTTTAGACCCAAGTCTGGTTTTTTACTGATTTCATGAGCTATAGTGGATCATTTTCAAAAAAAAATTAATGGAAATGTATCTCTCTTCAAGCTCTACAAAAACCCTATGAAGTTGAGCATGATTGTGTGGCGTACTAGTCGTTGTATGACGTCGATTCCTTGCCTATGATTTCTCCACCTATTTTACGTTTTTTGATAATGCATGGTCCTGTAGAGCATAATGTTGGCTTCTAATGTGATGACATGAAGCGCTTCAGTCAAGGAACAACTCTCTAGAAGAGAGCAAGTGAAGTTATGCTTTGTAGGTGGAGATCGAGAATCTCAATCAGAGGTAGGCTATGGCAGACATACAACAGAACCTGAGAAAATTGGTAATGCTAAGCTTGTGGAAGGGCAATGATGATGTTTCAAGTGATATAGAGAAGCTTCAGTAGTGGGGGAACCCTTTTCCAGAAGGAAGCTTTGTAAAATTTGGTCGGTAGAGAGAGATATGAGAGCTCAAGTAGGCAGGGTATTGTTGGCTATGGCTGCCACAAGGTTAAGTGGAGAAGGAGTGGGAGATGAGGTCCTGGACTTGTCCTAAGTTGTCCTGAGTTGAACTGAGCTCAAGATGAGCTAGATGAGAGCAAGATGGAGCTGTGCCATACTGAGCTATGCTCTGATACCATGTTAAAAGATGTGGATCTAGAGCATAACACAAGCTATATGGTGGATGAAAGATGAAGACTAAACTCATAATGACATGGACAAATAGAGACAAACTGTTACACAAGTGAATTAGGTTCCAATATGGAAGCCTGGGCTCATAAACACAATCTTGCATAAGATCAACAATGGCAAGACACTTACTTGAAAGTACAAAGAATCATGACATTGTATTCATTCCATATGAAAGTGATAGTCAAGTACAAAGCTTTATAGAATTTGGGTTGTTCCACTCTCCTCACTGTGCATATGGGATTCATGACAGCTCTTCCTGGAGCATACATCATTTGTCTATTTCTCAACAATTTTGAAGTGTGGCTCTTTTGGAATTCGACGAGATGTGTAGTTCAAGATGGGTTGAGTGACATAAAATATACAAATAAACTATACAACAGAGATGCAGATCATCTGGTACCATTGATCAAACAAACAAAAGAAAACCTTGGTATGAAAAATGTATAGGGAAAAATTAAAATGGTCATAACAAGCATGCACCTTGCATTCTCTATGGGTACATTACACATATTGAGGTATGTAAAGTCCACTTTACATTATGGACTTTTTTATGAGGTAGGTAAGGATGTACAAGTGTTTGGATACATAGATGCAGATTGGGCTAGTAGCATGTTAGACAAAAGATCTACTAGTGGATTCATGTTTTCCCTTGGTAGTGCAATAGTTAGATAGACCAGAAAAAGTTAATCTACAGTTACTTTATCGAGTACTGAGGCTAAGTATAGAGGTGCTACTATGGTAGCATGTGAGGTGATATGGTTGCAAAAGTTATTAGGTGATTTGGACAAACTCAAAGTCAGTCTTGATAGGCACAATGCAGAGTGCTAGAGCTCCCTTTGTGATGGCAATGGCAATAGAAATAGCAATAGTTGAGTGCAACTAAAGAAATGTACTTGCCTTCTAGATCAAGGAAAACCTCAAAATACAAAGACAAGATACAAAATAGTTACATGAATCTAGAAAGGAGCACTTTGTTTATGTGGAGCTTGGACCATTTGATTGTCCTTGAGCTATCTCACTCACACTCACCCATCTTGAGCTTTGTCAACTTCTTCATCATGATGAGTTTGATGTGGATTTTCCAGGTGTGAAACCCGATTCCTTTAAATCAACATGTTGGTGAATCTTTGCCCATGTTGGATGTCTGGAGTAGCAACAAATCAACATAAATTTCTTAGATTTGAGCAGCAAAAAAGTTGCTTGTGTCAGAAGACACAAGTGCTAAGAGCACTAGATTAGTGTCAATAGACACTGTGTTTGTATCTTCTTCCTTGAGTCTTCCAAATCTTTAAAATCCTTCAAGATCTTCTAAAACTAAATCTTCCCCTCCTTGATTTGATGCTAGAAAATTCAGTGCTCAACCAGATGAGAGTGTTGGAACCTTTAGTGTGCCTAGAGGAGTTAGAACATGGAGTAAAAAAGAGCTTGAATCCTTCAAATCTTTATAGATCTTCCCCTCCTTGCTGGTTTGATGGACAAATCTTGCTGAAAACTTACTAAATCAACTAATCAGAGTGGCAAGAACTTGGTTCAAGTGTCAGGAGTGAGAAAATGTGGTGTTTTATGAGCTTCAACCCAGATGGCTATGGAGAACTTAGAGTTAGGGTTTTTGGCTAACTAGTTTTTCTCAGATTACAGCAACTATAATAGAGAATTTGGGCTCAAAATTTGTCAGGAGGAAACTCATAGCATGGGCTTCAAACTCCCTATAGGCATAGGGTGAATCACAGCATGCAGGAGTAGATCCAACTGTATGACAGCAATGCAGGTGCAACCAGGACGACGACCATGAATTTTTCCAATGCTAAAGCTGTAGACCACCAATGTTTGTGTTTGAAGTGCCAACAGGAAGCGCCCTAAGCAGATGAAGATATCTACAAAAGGAATCACTAGAAGATATGGCATGTGGAGAGAGATCTAGAAGCTCCAAGTAGACACGGTCATCCTGGAGGCTATGGCTTCCATGAAGGGTAAAGTGAAGATAGAGGTGGAAGCTGAGACCTTCAGCTAGATTTGAGCTGAGCAATGATGAAGAGGAGCTGGAAGAGCAGAGAAGGGAGTTGAGTCATGCTCACCATGGCTCTGATAAAAATTGAAATGCATGGATCTGAGCATGGCTATGGTGGCTTGAAGGTATAGAGTGAACTCATGAAGACATAGAGTTGAAGGTAGAATGTCACACAAGTGAACTAGATTTCAAGATTGAGACTTGGACTCATAAACACAGTCTTGTGTGGTTGGAAAATGACTCAAACACTTAACTAAAAGGAAAAAAGTACCATATTGCATTGAAAATGAGAGGCAAGTACAATGCTTTATAGCTTGAGGATAGGTGGCATTTTCTTTCTTTGTGCATATGGGATTCTAAATAGCTTGAACATCCTTTACCTAGACTGCTTCTCAAAGAGGCTACACTAGGTGTGATTGCCTAAATCTTAACAATAATTAGGGCAAAAAAGTGCACAAGTTGTCAAAATAGGCTACTATAACTACCATAAACAGCACTAAAACCACTGTGAAATCAAGCCCAAAGCAGGAGGAATTGTGGAACCAAGTGGTGTCCACAAACTATGACCAAAGTGAGACTAAAGTGATTTCCCTCATTAAATGATGCATAGTTTGCAATTACAGCTTGTTATAAGTAAAGTACAACAGTAAGAAAACCAAGCCAAAACTTAGCTATCTCTAATATATGACAATTGGAACTGCCAGGTGATAGTTAGCATCATGCGAGGTATGTATGAAGCTCTAGCAATTGGCATACATGAGACAAGCACCCAAAGCTATTAGTTGCAATCTATCAATATGAGAGTACATCAGCTGGCATAACCAACCATGCATATAGTAGGTCCCAGGGTAACTAAGGGGGACCTACTAAAGGCACGACTAACTGAGCAAGGTAGCAAAAGCTCAATAAGAAGCCAATATAGGTGTATACATAATTGACAAGACTTGACAAAGTTCGGTGCAAGTCCAAGACAAGTGTTAACTCAAATCAACCCTTAAGGCATAAACGATAGACATATAGGATGTAAAGAGAGCATGTACATAAAGTGAATATCCCATTGTGTTAATAATCAAGCTCAACTGCATAGCCAAATGCTCAATGGAATATTCAAGTGTTAGGGTAGCATCTCCCACTAGAACTAAAGTCAAATGCCAAGTAAGAAAACAAAGCTCAAAACATAATGAGGAAGTCATCCATACATTCAAGATCATGTAGCATGTGTGATAAGAGCATAGACCTCAAGGTAACCTCAAGCTCGTAGATGTAAACCAATGTAGCATTCAAGCATAAGCCACATAGGAAGTGACAACACCCATGGCATCCAAGGCAATGTATTCCAACTCCAAAAGTGCAAATGTAGCCCAAATATGAAGCTCAAATTTTTGCCATAGCATAATCAAACATGGGGAAGCAAGGCATCCAATGTAATCCCCAAATGGCACAAGTGCTTCAATACATAGAGCTACCTAAATAAGCGATAGAAGCAATGATGAGTAGTAGAAATCTTTGCATAAATTGACATATGTCATCCCAACATGAAGCTCAAAGCATATCCAAGCATTGTCATAACATCCAGCATCATAGCCATGTCCACAATAAGCATCAATGAAGCTCGTGACATGAATTAGTGGCTATTCTTGCTGTGAGCAACCAACATGTTGTTTGCTTTCAATAGTAATATCTATGTAAGGCTAAGCCAAATGTGGGCTCAAATTAGTCCCAAAATCATGGCAAAACATTACCATAACATCCTTTCATCAAGGCAAGTATGTATGGGAAGAAATGGCATCATTATATGAGCTCCAAACACGGAGAAGTGTACTACTTCTGATAGGTTTCACTATGGTAATTGTTGTATATAGTAGTGAACTAAAGTACATGAGCTCAAAGTTAAGGCATTTAATGCTAGAAGCCCAAGAATCAATGCCCAAGAGACCAATGCTAGAAGCTTTCACAAGTTATAAGTGAGGATCGAGAGCTACAATATATGCCGAGAGGATCAGTTGAATAGTAGGTGCAAATTTCTTAGCTCACAGTGATTGAAGTAGGTTGTGGCAGATGCTTAAGAGTAGGGAGGGCCAATGTGGACTCCAAACAAGCCTCCTTGGAGTGAAGACAAAGAGTGCAAGCAGCCCAAATGTCAACCAAAGCAATTGAAGAATTCTCTTGTGCTATCCAATGATTAGGCGCCAACAACTTGAGAACACGTTGAGTTGCTACTATGTTGGTTGGTCACAAGGACGCTCAAGAAGGTTTTAAAGTAGCGTCAATAATGGCTTGAAGCAATGCCAAATAAGTTTGGGAGTGGGGAGGGTAAACACATACCATATTGGACTGAAGCCATGGTTGTCATGAAACCTCTTCTATGGGTATTCAAATGCAAGTTGAGAGAAGGTCAGGTCAAGATCCATGATCTCAATCTAATACCACTTGAAGGGAGTGAGCCCTGAAGTGGAAGCACAAAGTGGAAGCAAGAGCTATGGTGAAAGGAGCAAGAGCAAGAGAGAGAGAGGCACAAGATGCGGAAGATCCAATAGTCACAAGGTGTGACCAACCTTTCCTTTATTCAAATGTCTCTAAAAGAATAAAGAATGAAGTGAAAGTGATGGGTGCCAGCCACTTGTAATGTACAGGCGTGTGGGTATTGTCAATGTAACTAATACATGGGCAGCTAGACACATGCGCCTTTACCCCCAAGAACTTGAAGTTGTAGGGTTGCTTTTGCATTGAGTTGGTCTAAACTAGTTTAGTTTGAACCACTTCACAGGTTCTATATTCACACTACAATGAGGTTCAACTCGTTGTTTCAAGTATTAAAAGACTAGTTTCTATGCAACTTTTAGGTGCTAACTTGAAGGCAAAAATTTTGTCCAAAAAATCCAAAAATTTTATTGTGGCTTGAGATTATCGTGGACTTCATTGTTGGTATTAAAAATTGCATAAAAATAGCATGAAATTTTGTCAATTTTAGGCTCATGTTTTGGTTCTTTTTAGGTCATACAAGTACCATTTAAGCCCCATTTTTAGAGTTTCTTAGTGGAGAGCTGATGTATGACATATGGACATGATGTATGGATATATGTGATTGCAATTGGATATATGTATGAGAGCCATATCATTGGAACTCATTTGGTACATTGCATATTACTAATTTTTCTAAAATTATAGGTGTCATAATGCCAAAAATGGCATATATTTCTTAGATTTATGGCTAAAAATTATATCAAATAGATGTCAAGAATGCTTTCTTGAATGGAACATTGAAAGAGAAAGTGTACATGGAGCAGCTTGAAGGATATGTGCACCCTAAGTATCTACATTATGTATGCAAGCTAAGGAAGGCATTATATGTGCTAAAACAAGCATTTAGAGCTTGGTGTGAGAGTATCAACATATATCTATGTAGCATGGGATTTTAGCAATGAAGGGAGAAGCTTGAGTGCAAGCATGAGTAAGGAGAAGTAAGAGAGGTGTAACCTATGGAGGATGGAGCAAGAGAGCGAGAGAGAGAGAGAGAGAGAGAGAGAGAGACTCAAGATGTGAAAACTCCAACAGTCACAATGTGTGATCAATCTTGATAGTGATGGATACCCACTACCTACAATGTACAAAATTATGTGTTGAAGTGTACTAAATATAATGGCGATGTAGGTACAAGTGCCTTTACCCCCAGCAACGTCCCACTTAAAGGCAAATGTGTCTCTAGTGAGGAGAGAATAAGAGAAAAGTGACAAAGTACAAATGTACATAAAGTACAATAGGATGAGGCAAGACTTCATCTCATCCTACACCCACTGTCTTCCTAAAAAGGCAAAAAAAATTTATGAAAGACTTTTAGTGATTAGATCTACAGGATTTTGGTTAGTTGAGATCTTGAAAAGCTCAATGGACTTGTCCTTGATGATCTCTCTCATAAAGTAGTAACACATCTCAAAGTTCTTTGTCTTTGCATAGAAGACTGGATTCTTAGCCAAGTGAATAGAACTCATAGAATTTGAATGTAGTATTGGGACCACATCAATAATACCAAAGTTTGCTACTAGACGACCTAATCAAAGTGACTTCTTGTAAGCCTCAATGGTTGCAATGTACTCTACTGCTGTAGTAGATAGATCTATGCATTTTTGCACCCTGGACATCTAAGAAATAACACCTCTAGTAAAGTATAAAGACATAGCCAGACATGGACTCCCTACTATTTACATGTCTTGCATAATCAGAGTCATTGTATCACATGACTCCTATATCCTGGCTACCATAACATATGCACATATGTGCAACACCCTTAAGGTAGCTCATGATATTCTTTATGCCATCCCAATGATACCTACCAAGTATATCCATATAGCATGCCACAACTCCCATTGTAAATGCTATGTTAGGACAAGTGGCTATCATGGCATACATTGAATTTCCCACTGTGGATGCATAAGGGATCTTGGCCATCTTAGCCTTCTACCCATCAACTTGTGGATAATCATCCTGACTATCCTTTACATGAGAAGGTAAAGGATAGCCAACATACTCAACATCCTATATATGAAATTGCTTAAGGGCCTTTTGGATATACTCATTCTATGACAAATAAAGGAGCCCCGTAGAATGATTGCACATGGAAATATCCCAAGAATATGCAAGAATTGTCCTATATTCTTCATCTCAAAGCTCTTCTTGAGCTGACTTTTTAAGGCAGCCAGCTCATCATGAGCTCACCCAGCAATCAATATATCATCCACATAGAGTACCAAAATCATAAGGCTACTATCATGGGCCTTCTTTTGTATAAACATGGGTCCATATCATTACAAGTATATCCTTGTGAATGCATGAAAGCATCAAACTTGTGGTACCATTTCATAGATGCTTGTTTAAGGCCATTAAGGATCTTTCTCAATTTACACACTAGGTGTTTCTTGCCTTTTTTCTCAAAGCCCTTAGGCTACTATACATAAATCTCATCATATAAGTCCCCATGTAAGAGACCCATCTTTACATCCATCTAATAAAGGTCTATATCTAATGGGCAATCAAAGCGAGTACCAAGTATAGGAAAGTCATCTTGACTATAGGAGAAAAGACCTCATCAAAGGCAATACTATGCTCCTACTTAAAATCCTTAGCAATCAATCTAGTCTTTTATGCATCCTTGTGCATCCAAGGATACTTTTTGACTTGTACATCCATTTACATGGAAAAGCATGCTTTTTATGAGGTAAATAAACCAAATTCCATGTTTGATTTTTCTACAATGATTCATACTCTAACTACATAGCTCTCTTCTAAGAGTGACTATCATCTCTACATATGGCCTCATAAACAAGAGGCTCACTAGCCTTTGTCACCATAATCTATCCATTGAGGGCTCAAACTGCTCAAGAGAACATCTATCTCTAGTAGAATGTCTCAAAGCATGATGTGGAACATGTACATCATGTCTAATATCATGGTCATGGGCCACTGGAGCATCAGCTCCATAAGCTGTCTAGCTAGCTGTATAGGAGTGGAGTTTCCTCTTGAAATATCACCCTACATGCCTCAACTACCTATTAAGACTTCTTATGGATTTTCCCTTCATAGAAAACAATATCATGGCTACAGATGACCTTCCAAGGCTTTGGATCCCATAGGCGATAGCCCCATCTCACCTATATATTGAGAGATGGATTGAAATGTCCAAGATATACTAGAAAAGAGTGGAATGATGCAAATCTAAAGTGGAATTTAATGCCCAATGGAAGCAGAAGATACAGATCCGACAATGTTAAGTAAATGTGGAAGACGGGAGTGCAAATTTTGACAATGGTTGCAGATTTTTCATAATTTTTATGTATGCCGAATCGGAGTTGACTAGACTGCAAGAGCCAATGTGACCCCACATGCAATGTGTGTACTATGGAGGGAGTATTCCAACTCCACAAGGTTAGTCCAAGCACTAGTGCCTTTCCAACGCTCTTGAATTACAATGCAAAGAGTCGGGATTAGAAACTCAACTGGCATAATAGCATCAATACCATAGGTGAGTCAAAATGGATTTTGGCCACTTGTAGTCTTGAAAGCAATATGATAGGCCCAAAGGTCAGCCATAAGCTTGTTATCCCAATCAGATCGAAGTAAGATGAGTTCCTGACCACTTAGGACCTCAAGTTGAACGTGTAGGATTTTTCAAAGCCTGAATCGGTCGTGGGACGACACAGAATATGCGAGAAGTCAGGCACTTTGGGCATCAAATAGTGCAAGATTGCAATGGACATGGCCTTTGGCCTTTGGGGAGCCTTGGGTCCCCAACCAAAAAATTAACGATTATTGGGGGAGGGGGCATTTTAAAAAAACAGCAATCAGAAACGGTGCATCCTCATGTCAATTTGTGAAATGGGGGATGGAGAGGCTAAAAACAAGTACCCAGTCTAATCAATTCAATGGATTTTCTGATTTTTTGCTATTTACCTAATGTCATGCGTAAAATGGCTGCCCGAATGGAAACTTCAAAATTTTTTCTTTCTCTCTCCTCTCTCCTCTCTTCTCTTGACGCATGTTATTATAGTTCAATTTATGAGAGAAGGGGGTGGGTTGATTTGAGAGATTTTAATTGCGAGATGATATGAAACACGATGGAGCATAGATCAATGTTTGGAGGAGCATTAGCAGTTATTAGTGAGAGTTAGCGGCCTTGCAAATACGAGATACCATGTGTGAGATAAAGCGTGGTTTTATGAGTAAGTGATAAATTTTATCATTTTATTATGGATCTTGATTGCAAATTGTTGCTCTTGATTGTCAATGATCTATTTTGTGAGAAACATTGGGAAAATCTGCAAGAATTAGTCATCTATTGATTTTTCCATAAATACGCAAAACTTGCAAATTTGCAGTTTTAGGGTAAATCATGGATTTTGGGGGTTTTGATGTGTCAATGGTGTTCTCATGAGATAAATTTAGGGATGAAAATAATTATCACCAAGATTAATCAAGTCACATAAGAAAATATTAGTATTTATTGATAAATAAATATAAAAAAATAGAGAAAATATATTTTTTTGCTTTAAAATAGAAAAAAAAATATATGTTCATAGATGTATGGTAGGGCTGAAGCATGAGGTTTAGCCTCATTTTAGCTCTATCTTTATGTTAAAGTGAGTATTTATCGCTCTTTACTTAAAAAAACATCAAAACACTTTCTAAACGTACCACTGAATGCACAACCCTAAATGATAGGGAGAGGAGGGGATAATAAGTGTTGATTACATGTTGAATCTAATTTTTTTCTGATGCATTTTGCATATAGGATACATGTGTTTTGAGAATTAAAGGGTTAGTAGCACGAGCTCAATGTTGACCCTATGCAATGCAACAATCATGCTTAGAATGAAAGCATGAAAAGAAATGGTTTTGCACTATCACAATGTTGTTTTAAATAAATAAAAATGGTTAAGCACTATGAATCATTCATAGTTGCATTGCATTCAACACATGGTATCATCCTAGATGCATGGCAATTGCCTTCCTAAGCATTGACCCATGCTAAGGTGAGGTATCCCAAGCCATAGGGCTAGCGATCGATTTCTTTAGGGAGTGTGCAGTGAGGATTATATTTATCTCCTAGAATGATCGATTAAAAGAGAAAACTATGTATTGTACGCGCTTTATGTGTTCACTGTGCATCTTGGGGCCAATCCTCGAGATGTAAGAGAGTCATAGAGGGGCCACAACAATTAGCTTAGCAATGTTCCCTATGTCTGTTTTGCATTGTGTATAACACCAATATGTGTAGGGGCTCCATGTGTGGAGTTTGGGAAGGGATCCATTGGACTATAAACATTACAAACACTTATTTAGTTAGATTAGTAAGTAACCTCCGCGGATGCTCCTAGCCTCTAGGTCGTGGAGTGTCTTGGTTGAGCATAGAGGCCTCGGCTAGAGCCTTAGAGCAAGTGTCAGGTCTATTTTAGGTCCCGACACATCTCCATAATTGAGAAAGATGCATTTCATCAACTTAGAATCTAACATATTGCACTGACCCTTGGGAACATGGTAGAAAGCTTAACAACCAAAGACATGATGGAGGTTTTCCAAAACCATACCTCCTCCACAATTTGATAGTTAATAATAGTGTGTGGGGATATATTAATAAACTGTATAGCTATGGTAGCTACCTCAACCTAGAAATGCTATAGTAAGCTTGCCTATGGCTAATCATACTAGGGACTCTCTCCTGAATCATTCTAGTTATATGCTTAGCCATACCATTCTGGGGTGGGATGTATGGGAAAATCAACTAATGCTTAATGCCCTTCTCATCATAAAACTTCCCAAACACTTTAGAAACATACTCACTCCCACTATCAGATTGTAGGTATTTCAGCCTATACCCAAACTAATTCTCAACAAGAGCATGGAACATAGCCAATATATCCCATTTCTTCTTTACGGAATATACCCAAACCTTATATGAGTAATCATCTATGAAAGTAACACAATACTTTGAGAGACCTAAAAACTAATAGGACATATGTCCACAAACATTAAAATGAACAAGAGCTAGAGGCTCACCCATGTGTGTAATGTTAGACTTCTAATGCGAGCTGCATATCACCCATAAAGACAAGAATCAAAACATTTAGGGATAGAAGATACTACAAACATATAAGCATTTTTATTTCCTTTAATGACATGTGTCCACGGCAACAATGCTACATCAATACATGTGGTACTACAACCATGACCAAAACATACTTAATAGACCTAGATACAAGTAAGGGATAGAGTGCTAGACTTGGCACCTTGTGCAATGATATAATTCCCATAGGTAATCTTCCATAATGAATCAACAAAACATACAAAGTAACTTGCATGATCCAACTATCCAATAGAGAGTAGTCTTTTGGTCAAAGATGGAACATGAATACATTATGAAAAATAAATATGTTGCCTAAAGTAAACTGTAGTTGTACATCTCCAATACCAAGTTATTACCTAATCAGACAAATCTTCATGCTATGATAGGAGTGAAACCAATCTTGATGAGAGGTAACATGAAATGATGGTCTTGAATCAACTAAGCACCACTAAGCATAATCAAATGAAATATCAAAATCAACTATGAAACATCAAGAGAGAAATCTATAAGTATGTAATCGTTATCCAAACTAGGCTACACTATATTAATCTCTTCAATCTTGACACTACACTTACTAGGAACAATGCTATGATCATCATTCTTTTCATGCACTTTTCCCTTTCCCTTTTCTTGAGTGTATCATCACACATTCATGACATTGTGGCCAAATATGATCTAGCTTTCCACAATAGTGAGAAGTCAATGTGGACTTATGGCCATGGGACTTACTGTGAGACTATCCACATGACTGAGAATGAGACTTCTTCTAAGAGTCTTTCCCATGGTGGTCATTGCTACTCTTAGCATTAATACCTATAATTGTCAAAGCATAAGAGATATAGAAAGCATTAACATCCTTTCTATTAACTTCTTTATTCAATAATGCACCCTCTATATCTTGTGATTTCAGCCCATCAGTAAGCATATTTACATATATAGTAGTATGAAATGTGTGTTCAAGATTCAGAGAGGGAGAGAGAGACACAGAAATTGAGCAAGCTCAAAGAGTAGAGTACTCTCATGCTTCTTCATTATTCATCTATCCAACTTACACACCTTACAATAGTGACATAACAAAGGATAAGTCATACTAGGTCTAATTGACCATCATACTAACTAGAGTAGTCTAGAAAGCCTGATTTAATTAACACACACACATGAAGGTGACAGCTAACTTCTACAATTGTCATGTCAAGTATGACAGATGAGCTTGATTCTTCACACTCCCCCTCAACCTCAAGCCACCTCCTATATCCCAAGTAGCAATCTAAAATGAGTAAACTTATCTCTACCAAGTGATTTGGTAAAGATATTCACCACTGGGTCTTCTTTCTTCACATGGATAAGATCTATCTTGCCTCTAAGTACCATTTCCCTAATGAAATGGTAATGCGCCTCTATGTGCTTTGATCTTGCATGATAAACATGATTACTTGCTATAAACACATTGCTCATGTTGTCACAATAAAGCTTAATTGGTTTATCCACATGTACTCCCAAATTATCTAATATCTTAACCAGTCGAATAGCTTCACATAGGCTGCACCTTTGTATTCTACTTTAGTACTCAAGTGAGTCACATTAACTTACTTTTTACTAATCCAACTTGTCATGTTGATCCCAAGACCAAATGCATACCCACTTGTCACTGACACATCTGGGTCAGTGGAATGAGATCCATGATTGCATAATCTTCTTGTCCAAGGACTCACACTAGCAAATACTGTAAAATATTACACGGCGCAGCGAACAGAATCTGAGAAAGAGATAGAGAGTACACAACAGATAAGAGGAGAATCAGTAAAATTCTTTAACTCCAAACAACTGATACAAAGATGGCTCTGTCCACCCGTGCGCTTCCACTGTGTGAAGCTTAGATGGCGATCTAGACAGAAGATAGGTGAAGAGCTTAAGGCTAGCTGGAACAACAACTCTGACTGGGTGAAAGATGAGTGTGAGATGGCTGCGAAGGGGTTTAGCTTTTATAGCCCGCGAAGGTCGTTAGGTCGGCCTGCTGACCGACCTACCATATGAGCCTCCACTAGTCGGCCAGGGAATATTCCAGGGAATATTCCCTTTACCATCGGGCCGGGGGCGCTGCCCCCGGACCCCCGCCAGGGGGGCCGCTGGCCCCCCTGGGACCCCCCAGCCAGGGGCCGCTTCCGCGGCCCCCGGACCCCACAATAGGGGCCCCTTTTAACTCCCTTACCACGCAACTCAATGCAATGTGCCTCGAGTTGCTACCAGCTTAACCACTCCGTCTAACCCAAAGATTAGACCCACAACAGTCACCTTTTTGCCATCCGGTCACATAGACCTCATCTGATATACAAGTCAGGACTCAACCAATGTCCGGGCTCACATTTGGCTTCTCCTCATAATGGGGGCCTTACAACTTTGAGCACCATGGATCATTGGTAGCACCTAATGAGGGTGGGGCATTGATCATATCTAACACCCCCCCTCAATGTCCACCCATAGGTGAACTATCTCCTCGGCCCAATGCCGAGTCTCTGAAGATGAACTTGAAGCAGATCCTTTGTAAGTGCTTTGGTGAAGATATCTGCTCCATTCTCCTCTGTTGGACAGTAGACCAATTCCACTATCCCATCCTCCATCAAATCACGCACATAGTGATACTGGATCTCTATATGTTTGGTGCGTGCATGAAACACTGGATTTTTGGCAATGGCGATGCAACTCTGATTGTCACATCTCAGCACAGTTGGTTCTTCATCTTGCACTCCCATATGCCATAGAATCCTTCTCAACCATACGGCCTCACATGCAGCAAAACAAGCTGCCTTGTACTCTGCTTCGGTAGAAGACAATGCCACTGTTGGTTGCTTCTTACTAATCCAAGAGAAAATTCCTGAACCCAAAGAGAAACAATAACCAGAAACTGACTTCCTGGAATCAATGTCTCCTGCCCAATCTGAGTCACAGTTCCCCACAAGAGAAGTTCCAAAACTGTATGTGATACCATAGTTAAGAGTTTTCTTCAAGTATCTGAGCACCCGCATCCCAGCTTTCCAATGACTCTCATGAGGTTTGTTTGAGAACCTGCTCAAAACACCAACAGCAAAACTGATATCTGGTCTGGTGTTACACAAGTAGATTAGACTGCCGACCAACCTCCTATACCTCCCAATGTCTGCTAGTGCTGATGTATCCTCAACGGATAACTTTACATTCACCTCCATAGGTGTAGCTATCTCCTTGCACTCGGTCATGCCAAATGCCTTCAAGATCTCCCATGCATACTTCTTCTGAGAGATGAAGATCTTTCCTGGCTCTTGCCAGACTTCAATCCCCAAACAATAGTGCAGCAAGCCCAAGTCTGTCATTTCAAACTCAAAACTCAAAGCCTTTCGAGTTTGGTTGATCATATCTTCATAGTCACCTGTAATAAGAAGGTCGTCCACATATAGGACAATCACTACAGACTTTTTACCATCCCTGTAAACATACAAGTTAGCATCTGAGGCACATCTTTTGAAGTTTAGGTTTAAAAAGAACCTATCTATCCGTTGGTACCATGCTCTGGGGGCTTGTTTCAGCCCATACAATGCCTTCTTCAGTTTACACACTTTGTTCTCAGAATGGGGGGCCTCAAACCCTGGTGGCTGAGCCACGTACACCTCCTCCTTGAGGTCACCATTTAAGAACGCTGACTTAACATCCATTTGGTACACTGGCCACTTCTTGTGGGCAGCCACTGCAAGTACCGTGCGAATAGTGGTCATTCTGGCAGTTGGGGCAAATGACTCTTGAAAATCAAACCCTTCAACTTGTGAAAATCCTTGGGCAACCAGTCTAGCTTTGTACTTTTCTAAGGTACCATCAGCCTTGTACTTTACCTTCCAGATCCACTTGGTGCCAATAATCTTCCGCTTTGCTGGCCGATCCACTAGCTCCCAAGTGTCATTCTTCATTATGCTGTCATACTCCGCCTGCATAGCAGCCTTCCATGATGGATCTGCAAGTGCTTCTTCTAAGTCAGTTGGCTCCTTTACTTCTCTCATAATCTCAACCATCAAGGCCATGTTGACTATGTGAGCAGAAGCCCTCCTTTGCTCCTCTATTCTCTGAGACCTCCTTGGTCCGTCTGCCTTCTCCTCAACAGATGCAGGCATAGGATTATTGTGGTCATAGAGCTGCTTCACCCAGCGCGGCAATGGCTTTTCCGGTGGGGTGATGTCAGGTTGGTGAACTTTTTCCTCATCATCTGAAGATGATGCTTCCTCCTCCTTAAGGATAGGGATAGCTCTCGGGACAGGTTCATAGTGGACTACTTCTTCGCTTGATGATAAAGTGGAAGACCTTGCCTTCTCCTCCTCCACTGTATGCGGCTCCTCCTTGAACACCACATCACGGCTCGCGATGATCTTCTTTGCCTCTTGGTCATATAACTTGTAAGCCTTCTGCTCATCACTATAACCCAAGAAGATACATTTTCTGCTTTTTGGTTGTAACTTGTTTCTCTTCTCATCTGGAACATGTGCATAACATTCACATCCAAAAATTCTGAAATGTGAAACAGATGGTTTCTTACCAGTGTAAGCCTCATGAGGTGTTTTTCCCTTGAGAGCCTTTGTGTAGCTCCGATTTAGAATGTAGACTGCAGTATTAACAGCTTCAGCCCAAAAATGGTTAGGCAATCCCTTGCCCTTTAGCATGCATCTTGCCATCTCCACAATGGTACGATTCCTGCGTTCCACAACACCATTCTGCTGAGGTGTGTGAGGCGTCGTCAATTGACGCTTGATCCCTTTGCTCTTGCAAAAGCCTTCAAACTCCTTTGAGTTGAACTCACCACCACCATCTGTTCTAAATTTCTTCACACTTTTCCCTGTTTCATTCTCAACAAGTATTAGCCATTCTTTAAACTTACCAAAAGCTTGAGCCTTATCACGAAGGAAGTACACCCACATCTTCCTACTGTAGTCATCGACAATCAACATAAAATAAGAAGATCCCCCCAAGGCCTGTGTAGGCATCTTACCACACAAGTCAGCATGCACCAACTCTAGAGGAGCATGTGCTCTATTCTTGCTTTCTTGTGGAAATGCCTTTCTCTGTTGCTTGCCCATCATACAAGCTTCACATGGTTCCTTCAATTCAGTTATTGTAGGTAGGTGAGCAACCATACCTTGCTTTTGCATCTCCTTCAATACTGCAAATCCGATGTGTCCAAACCTTTCATGCCAAAGCTTACTTGTGCCCACTCCAGCGGTGGCTGTAAGAGCACTTAGCTCATACAGGTTGTTCCTTCTTTCTCCTTTGCCAACAATTGTGCCAGCACTATCAATAATTTCTGCACCTGTCTTCTTGAACCTCACTTCATGACCAAGATCAGTTATGGCAGCAACTGATAAGAGATTTCTCCTGATTTCGGGAACATACAACACATTTGAAAGCTTTTTGACTTCACCATTTGCAGCAACAAAAGAAATAGTACCTGTGCCCGCAGCAGGGCATTTAGCATCATTTCCAACCGTCACAGTGATGGATTCTTGTAGAGGCTGCATAGAACTGTATAGACCTTTCTTGTTGGTCATGTGACGGGAGGCCCCACTATCCAACACCCAAGAGTCAGTGGTAGATTCTTCTTGCGCCGAGGAGCACACTTCCTCAATGGTCGCCATGAATAATTCCAACTCTGCTTCAGCCGTATTGGCTGTCTCTTTCCCTTTAGTTTTAAGGGTACCATTCTTTTCATCTGCCTTCTTGACACGACAATCTGCAATTGCATGTCCTTTCTTCTTACAGTAGAAGCACTCTCCTTGAAACTTCTTCTTGCCGCCCTTTTTCTTTTTGTCACCATCATTTTTGGTGGAGGAAACACCTTTGCCTTTTGCATTGGCAGAGAATGCAGCATCTCCATTGTTGCTTCCTTCTCGGGCTTTCAGCCTCAACTCCTCCTCCATTAATAATGCACAAAACTCCTCAAAAGTCAAAGCTTGAGGTCTCACCTGAGTATTAAGGGCAGTTACTAGTCCATCAAACTTTTGTGGACAAATCCGAAGACACCTCCGAGCTAGCTCTTCGCTAGTCTTTTGTATCCCAGCGCCAGCCATCTGGTCGCGCAGATTCTTAATCCGAGTGATGAATGCTTCAACCGTCTCTCCTTCAGCAAACTTCTCCGCTGCTAGTTGATTCTCCAAGTTTTGAATCCTTGTTTGGTTTCGTGTTTCATATTGACTCCTTAGTACATTCCAAGCCTCTGACGCTTTGGTTGTATGCTGAATCAGAGTCAAAACACTGTCAGAACAGCTTGTAACTAAGGCACACAATGCATCTGCATTCCTTCGTTTCCAAGCTCGTAGAAGATCTGCATTCGGAGGAATCATCACACTAGGATTTGATGGGTCAGGGGTAGGCTGTGGTTCTGCGTCAGTCCCCAGCACAGTCTCCAGAAGCTCATAAGAATCAAGGATAGTAGTAATTTTGAACTTCCACAAGGTGTAGTTTGTACCATCTAACTTGCCTTCGCTGAAGGTTGGTGGACGAATCCTCAGTGTTTGAATAGCCGGTACAGCAGCACCACCTCCTGCACCGCTTCCGGATGCGCCAGAACTGCTTCCCGGAGTCGACATCGTTTCTCTTTGCTGTTGAAGCCTTTGCCTCTTGCACGCTCTCCGATCTCTAGAGCCCCCTGGGCTCTGATACCATGTAAAATATTACACGGCGCAGCGAACAGAATCTGAGAAAGAGATAGAGAGTACACAACAGATAAGAGGAGAATCAGTAAAATTCTTTAACTCCAAACAACTGATACAAAGATGGCTCTGTCCACCCGTGCGCTTCCACTGTGTGAAGCTTAGATGGCGATCTAGACAGAAGATAGGTGAAGAGCTTAAGGCTAGCTGGAACAACAACTCTGACTGGGTGAAAGATGAGTGTGAGATGGCTGCGAAGGGGTTTAGCTTTTATAGCCCGCGAAGGTCGTTAGGTCGGCCTGCTGACCGACCTACCATATGAGCCTCCACTAGTCGGCCAGGGAATATTCCAGGGAATATTCCCTTTACCATCGGGCCGGGGGCGCTGCCCCCGGACCCCCGCCAGGGGGGCCGCTGGCCCCCCTGGGACCCCCCAGCCAGGGGCCGCTTCCGCGGCCCCCGGACCCCACAATAGGGGCCCCTTTTAACTCCCTTACCACGCAACTCAATGCAATGTGCCTCGAGTTGCTACCAGCTTAACCACTCCGTCTAACCCAAAGATTAGACCCACAACAGTCACCTTTTTGCCATCCGGTCACATAGACCTCATCTGATATACAAGTCAGGACTCAACCAATGTCCGGGCTCACATTTGGCTTCTCCTCATAATGGGGGCCTTACAACTTTGAGCACCATGGATCATTGGTAGCACCTAATGAGGGTGGGGCATTGATCATATCTAACAAATACATCATGCGTAGGACTACTCTGGCACTAGTAGTATCTTGCATTCCATTTTTAGCATATATAGTTTGTGAAGAGTCATCATGAACTATTACCTATTTAACACCATACCAGGATGCTAGCTCATCAAACACCACATCATGGCTGATCAAAGTCTCATGAGTAGATGGAACATAGCACTTATACGCCTTTCGTTCCTGTGAGTAACCAATAAAAAAGCCTTCACTACTTTTGGATCAAGTTTCTTCCATTTTTCATTAGGTACATGTACGTATGCAATGTTGCCAAAGACTTTCAAGTGTATAATGTCAGGCTTATAAACATAAAGCTGCTCATATGGTGTCTTCTCATGTATGCCAACTATAAATGTCTAATTCATGACATAAACAATAGTTAGAATTGCTTCATCCTAGTAAGAAAGAGGCATATCTTTCTCATTTAGCATTTCCTTGGCTGCTTCCATAATGACCTTGTTTTTTTGTTTACCCACTTCATTTTGCTATGGAGTATAACTACATATCGATTGTCTCCTAATCCCATGATTAGTCAAGTACTTATCAACATCCTTTAACACATATTCACCACCATCATCATACCATAAGCATGATACATAATAGTTGGAACTCCTTCTCTGCATGACATTTGAAATCCATAGAGCTATCTAGAACATCTTTATGCTTCAGAATATATACCCAAGTATACCTACTAAAATCATCCACAAAGCAATGTAAACATTCTACCATGTATTTTTCCCTTTGCAATCAGCTTGTAACCTTTGCCATATTCCTCTATAAAATAGTCATTTTTGTTAAAGCGTACCTTCAATTTTGGCTCAATCTTCTGGCCAACAGATAACAAATTATTTGTGATTGACAAAATATGCAAAACATCATACATATTTTTCTTCTTACCATTAGGCATAACTAATGGAATAACACATGTATGAGCTATGTCATGTTGAGTGTCATCTCCTATGCATACATAGTCGTTTGTACCTACTTTCATTTAATCAAACCCCTCTCCATGTGGTGTCATGCGATTTGATGCTCGTGAATCAATATACCATATGTCATATGATTTCTCTTGCTAAGTAGCCCTGTTTCATACATAAAGTCATGGCAAATAATCTGTCGCCACTCTCATGCTCTATATGATTGGACGAGGCATAGTGACCCTAATGTCTGCCTCTTTGACTGGCTTAACTTTTCCAACATTATTTAGCAATGTGGCCATATTTCCCATAGTAATGATAGCCCTTATCCTTGTTTGCATTATCATTCATACTCTGTGATTGCCAAGATCCTATGTCTCTAGAGTTTGACCTCCCCCTTGCTCAAGCATATCCACCAACTCTAGCATTGTGACCTTATTGATTTTACATATTTTGAGATGCATTCTACTAAGTCCCTCTACTGCAAAAGAACCCTCTACCATGACCACCACGGCCTCTCTAATTTGAATAAAACACTGCATCTTTGCCTTTCGAGCTACTTGAGCTAGTAGCTAAACTTAGTTTCACATCCTCATGATTAAGCAATAAGACTAACTCATTAAATCCTGGCATTTTAGATCTCACTAAGCTAGTGGCATTGTTTCATGAGTAGTGATCGAGGATAACCCTCTCACACAACACAAAAATGAGATGACAAGGAGTAGCCGTAAAGTGATGGTTGGGTGCTCAACTTGACTTAAAATCTCTATGATTCATAACCAAACACCAGCAAACTCGATTCAAAATAAACAACTACTATGTCTCTCATAGCCTTAAACAATCTAAGAACACACTTAATGGAGAGCATGTACAACCTTTAAAGCAAAGAACTTGAGTTCAAAAGCACTAACCCCATTAAATCTTCATGCCTCCAATCGTATCATCGTGATAGTTCAAAAAATTTTGGTATTATGCCTGAAGATGTTTGAAATAAGTAGACCTTGCTCTAGAAATCTTAGGTGTGACCCTACTCTCCTCACGCTCAATACTTGAGCATAAAACCAAAGAAAGGGTCCCTTCCTCTTTATTTTCCCCCTCTTTTACAGACAAATACCCACTTGTCTCTCATGACATGTGTGTGTTTAAAAAGCTTGGGCTTTTCATTTTTGTTTGAGGCTTTTAAATCGTGAATAAAGCTTTTCATATTTTTCAAGGCTTTTCTTGAAATGTGATCATCACATAAATTATTTCAAAGAAACAAAATAACGACATCGATCTGTGTATACCCACCGTCTATCTTGCTATTGTTCCCTTTGGGATGGCATCAACTCTACTCAATGGCCAATACCATTTTTGTACTATTAACTTGCCTCGTGTATCTCAAATAGTATTGATAGCCTACTAGTTTCAGTCTTTAGGCCTGCTAATCAATCATCCATCAAACTCATGACCAAGGTTGCCCAACTCCTAGCCTTGCTATCGTACATACAAGCAAGTTTGCTCATACAAGTAGCCTTCTTCTACAATCTCAGAGTCACCACTCGTTACGTTAGTACACAGTATTACTCTTCCACAAAAACTATTCCTCTAATTAGTTGTGCAATCCCCAAGCAGATCTTATGATAACCATACCGATTACCCTTTTCAAATAATGATAGCTTCCAAGCTCCTTCTTCTATATGTGGACTAGTTTGCCTTCCACAATCTCCATAGCTTCAGGCCTCTTGTCTCTCAATCTTTGTCTTGATTTTCCCATTTGATTTTCCCATTTGACTCTAATTAGTGAAGTGATAGCTGAACATCTTCTACAAATCCCACACCAGAAAAGGTGATAACTCCATTCCGATCGGAGTCCTTTGAAAAGCAAATTTTTTGTCTTTGACTAGAACTGATCCATGGCATTCTCTTTCACTCAGCACAAAAAACTTCTAGCACATTAGCAATCCTCTTGGAAAAAAGCTAGATATCTCTTAAGAATACTCATTGATCATCCATTCCTCCATAGCATATGTATTCCCCAAAATTGATATGAATAACTAGCCCACAACACCACATGAGCAATATCTAGATGCATATAGTTATCAAGAAAAGTAACTTATTCAAGTCTCTACTTTGTGTCTTCAAATGAGTGCTAATATTTCATATGTTCCTGATTTTTTGGTTCCATGCAATGTGTCCTATCCATGCCTTGAAGATGAACTCCGTGCTCAATCACTCATGATTTGAGAAGAATTGCATAGTCGAATCCATGCCATGCTATCATACAAACATTGCTACACACAAAAAGATGTATGCGCTAAAAAAAATATGTGCCTAGCCTAGTCTACAAGTACCCGCATAATGATATGCAAGATGCAAAGACAATTTCTTGATTACTTTAGATCCTTGATCTCACCTCTCATCACTCAATAAAGATAACAGATTGTACTTCACTCCACCCTCCCAAAATCTCACAATCAGTCAACAAAAAATATGATCCTCGTGACATTGACTAAGAAAAACACCCATACTACAATTATAGGTGTCCTTCACGACCCTCAAACTCACCCATCCACCTTCCCACTCAACCAAAAATTCCTATTCTGGTGAAGAATATCCCAGCTCTCATGTGTGTGAAGAACTATGCATGTACAATGAAAGGTGCTCTCTCAAATGTGCATGCACCTAAGATTTACTATATATAGCTGCAATGGGCATCATGTCCTGCTAGTGCTCAACGATGATATAATAAGTGCATCAATCCAAACCATGGCATGGAAGTAGTTGATAAAATCAGGAGACGACCCTTGATTGCAGTGTATCTAACAAGTGCAACGTGAAGTGCTCGTAAATCCATAATCCATGTGATATGCAAGAGTATCGGCAAGAAAATATACTTTTTTCAAGATGCTCAATAGCTACCATTAAGGTCTTGCTCCACTTTGTCCAAGAGAACACCAATCTCGACCAAGGCTATCAAGCTTTCACACAAAAATTCTAAATAAAATGACAAAAACAATTCCTGATGTAGACAAACACAAAAAATCCAGTTACAAAACAACAAAACAAACACTCACACAAATGACTAAGCTACAAAAATCCTACCTACCTAATGTTTTTCTAAGGGTTTTTAGTTTATGCAAAAGCGCTTGACAATGTGTCAAATGACTCGTATTTAGGTCCTAAACCAGTCAAGATCACTGCAACCAAATCCTCATCCTCTTCTTCAGTTTTGATAGTTGCCAATTGATTTGAAATGGTTTTGATTTCTATTGCATACTCATGAATAGAGCATCCTTTCTTGTCCATGGTGTTGAAATTATGTTTCAACTATATCTTCCTTGCAGTTGTAGTAGTACCACAATATCTCATCAGGATATTCCAAGCATCTAAATCTAGTGTTTTACAGTTCATAATCTACATTACCATGGCATCTAAAATACATACTGATAGCTAGTGTAAAACTCTATGAGCTCTCTCCATCCAAGCATGATGTGCCCTCAAGTGTTCAGTATTTGGTTGAGTCTTTTCAGGAAGCTTAGACTCAGCTTCAACACCCGTCACTAAATCCTAGTAGCCTTTCCCGATGAGAAAGTTCTCCATACAAAATTTCAAATAGCATACTGGTTATTATCCACCTTTTCATCCACTATTTGAGTGATATTGTCTAACCTTTTGAATTTTCCATAATGGCATCTCTATGTATTCACTATAGTCTTAAAAAATTAGTGCCTGACTCTCTACAAACAAAGTAAATGTTCCACTGATCAAGATGCTTGCATAGCATCACCCAAGTGCCTATAAATAATGCCATGCCTATTGTTAAGCATCCCATGATGTTTGAGGATGCCAATACCAACCATTTGATAGCTAAAACATGCCTGAAATTTTCACCAAATGCAAGCACCATATCCCTGGATTCATGGTTGTTTGCCTTCTTTTTGGTTGTTGAATATATGCCTTTTCTTCTAATTCTCATGAGCTACAACAAGAATTATATGCCTAGCATACCAATTACAATAGCCAACATCTCCAGCTTCATCAACATGACAAAATCTTGTATTGTCCATGCAGTCAACAACAGGTGCAAATTTGAGATGAACATGCTGAATACCTACTCCTTATGCTGGCCACAAAAGCATGCTCCAGTACAAGTCATTGATACAAGTATAGAATTCAACAAGTATAGACGTCAAAAGCACTGATATATACCATTGAAGTATTGGTTATGGTTGCCGATGTCCTTCTGTGGAGATTAAAACTCTGGCTCCCGTGATGCCAATGCTGGGTTCACAAGCTCCCAGGGTCTCATGCTTTGATACCATGTTTGAGATTCAAAGAGAGAGAGAGAGAGACAGAGAGAGACAGAGACAGAGACAGATATTGAGCAAGATCAGAGAGCAAAGTACTCTCATGCTTCTTCTTTAGTATTCATCCATCCAATTTACACACCTTACACTAGTGACATGACAAAGAATAAGTCATAGTAGATCTAACTAACCATCATACTAACTAGAGTTAAGTCTAGTTTGCGTGACTTGTTTAACACACACACACATGGAGTTGATAGCTAAGGTCTATAGCTATCATGTTGGGTATGACAGATGAGCTTGATTCTTCATTATATGTCCCATGATTCAAGCAATATAATCAGCAAGAACAATGGTGGAAGATTCTCCTTAAAGTCAATCCCCTATGAAGACAAGTGGCTAAAAATAAGATAAAACTCATTTAAGTGGGTGGATATGGAAGGAAGTCCCTCCTTCATACAAAGGTCCATGAGTTGCTTCATTGAATGCATCTGAGAGATAGGGCTTCGTTTATCATAGACATTACAGATCTTCTTACATAACTGCCATGTAGTCTACCCTTCTTCAAAGACAACATTATAAAAGATATACTTAGAGTGTGATAAAATGATTGTAGATTTACGCAAGTCATCCAGTTTAGCCCAATCCTCCTTGTCAATGTTTTTAAGCTTTAGACCCTTGTGTTTCAATAGCTTAATCTGTAATTTCTATACCAAAACTTGCTATATTTGTGCCTTTCAGTACGCTATCATTAATGCCATCCAATTTGTCAATGTTAAATATGGCACTATCATTTGATCCACAAGCTATCATGTCAACAAATGAAAGCACTATACAAGAAGACAGGATGTTGTAAATGACTACAAATCAACCCCAAATCACAACCACCGAGACAAGGTCTAAGTAGAAGAAAACACCAAACTATAGGGTTGTTTACTAACTATCAATAATGTACTATCAAACCAAAGCGTTTGCTCTCATAAAGAATGCATAAACCTACAATTACAACACTGTTAACATAAATGCAACAGTGAATCCAAGATCAACTATGGGCAACCAATCAAGAAAATCCAAGCTCACACTAGTAGGTGTATCCTGCAACAAACGATATATGTAAGTGCAACTAGTAATTATGTGTTAGTAAACCATACATCGAGTAGGCATAGACATCATGCATGTAGTAAATCTTCTAGATAATAGAAGAGAAATGCCAAATGCACACACATTCAAGCATCCAATATACATGAAGCATAAGTTGGAAACATACAACCTAATAAAATCTTTGAGTTTCTAATTGTCTGAGCTATTGTAGCAACCAAACCTTGTAACTACAACCAAGACGAATACCACCAAGCTCAAACTCAAAGCTCAAAATTTCTCAAGAGCATATCCAAGCATGTAGATCAAGGCTAAGCAAAAATACATCCCAAGGAGTACCTGAATAGCATCAAGTAGCAATAATCATTGAGTTTCCTTGATAAATGGATTACTACCTTGTTTATTACAACAGTGGAATAACCTCTAAAATTTGAGCTATTTCAAGTCAAAATAGCACACAAGCATCTCAAGACATTATCCAAGCATCCTTTAATAATCCCAGTATCAAATAGGCATCAAAACAGAGCATAAACACTGAGAATATGCTATCCCAAACATGTAAACAACAAGTCTACTATATATTATAGTAAGTGCAGAGGTTGGGGAGCTCACAGACAATGCTTAGGAGTAAATGCCAATGTTGGGGAGCTTCAAGATGATTGCCAAGGTATCTAAGAGTGTTCACGAGCCCAAGGAGAGGTCAATTAAATGAAAAATGGGGCTAGTATCAGGAGCACATGTGTAATGCACATAGTCGGTGATGGAATTGCTACTACTGCAAATGGAGTAAATGTGGCCCAAGCAAGCTGAAGAGGAGCTCAAAGAAGCTCCTACAATACCCTAAAGGAGCCTTGGTCAAGACAAGAAGCAATAAAGATCAAATGCATACCTTTGAAGCTAAAGCCATGGCTACCATGAATGAATGGATTGGTCATATTCAAACTAGGCTAAAGCAATGGAGGGTGAAGTTCCTTGATATACCAATTTAAGGGAGAAGCCCAAGGGGAAGCAGAAGTAAGAGGAAGTAAGAGAGGTGCAAGCTATAGAGGATGGAGCAAGAGAGAGAGACTCAAGACGTGGAAACTCCAACAATAACAATGTGTGACTGGCCTTCCCTTATTCGTTGGTCACTAAAAGAATAAAAAAGAAAGTGACAATGATAGGCTCTCGCCACTTGCAATGTACAAGTGTATAAGTGCTATAAGTGTAGTGAAGTGTAGTGAATACAGAGGCAACATAGGCACGAGTGCCTTTACCCCCAACAAGCAAAGCATGGATAATTATTTACTCTATGTTAGACACACGGAGGATGGAATGGTGGTTGTGGTCATCTATATTGATGATCTTATCATAGCAGGTACTCTTGAGAGTGAAGTTGCCAAAGTAACGCATGGGCTACACAAGGAGTTTGACATCAAATATCTTGGGTTATTGAGGTACTTTCTAGACAATGAAGTAATTGACACACCACATGGAAATGGTTGGTGCAAAGGTAATATTCCTTGGAAATGTTAGAGAAGCATGAGATAATATCATGTAAGCCAGTTGGTACACCATTGGATTAAAATATAAAGATGGTTGATGATGGATAGTATATTGAGGATGTTACCATATTGAGGAAGATAGTTGGGAGCTTGATCTACTTAACCATGACAAGATCCGCCAACTTAAGCTATTTAGTGAGAGTGATTAGACAATTCATAAAAAGGCCATGCTAGTCACATTTTCATATAGTAAGATAATATTGAGGTATGTTAAGAAGATAGTTAGCTATGGATTGTTCTATAAAAAAGGGATCAAGCATATATTATTTGGATACACATATGCAAACTAAACAAGAAGTATTACGGAAGGAGATCCACCAATGATTATGCTTTTTCATTTGGTTCAGCCATGATGAGATGGAGAAACAAGAAGCAACCCACAGTTACTTTGTCAAGTACGTAAGTAGAGTATAGAAATATAGCATCAATATCAATAGCATTATGCTTGCAAAGAACCCAATCTATCATGCAAGAATAAAACAAGAAGCCACTAAACTCATTAGAGAGATACTCTCCCCCTCCATCTGATCTCAAGCACTTCACTTTCAAGCATGTTTCTATTTCAACAGCTGCCTTGAAATATTTGAAGTGCTCAAATACATCACTCTTTTCCTTCATGAAATATACCCATAGCTTCCTTGAACAGTCATCAATAAATGTGACAAAGTATTTGCTGCCACCAAGGAGATACATTCTGTGTAGGTCCCCAAACATCTGTATGCACTACATCAAGTATATTTCTACTCACTTCTCTATCATCCAAGAAGGGTTGTCTTGCCTACTTACCAAACTGACATACTTCACACACAGACTTTATGAAATTCTGCAACTCTAAAGGAAGGCAACCCTGTAACCAATCCTCTAGACTGCATTAATTTTAGTCTTTGCATATTTGCATGTCCAATACGTTTATGCCATATTTCAATGTATGCAACCACTCCTTTTCCTTTAGCATACATAGCAGCGTCCATTGTAGGAATTCCGACATTTAAAGTGAACATGCGGCCAACTCTACTTCCTTTTGCGACCAACCTACACTTATCATTAAAATCTTCTACAAAACAACCTTTTGCATTGAATCAAACCTGCAACCCTTGCTCTACCATTTGGCCAAAAAACACTAGATTCTTTGTGATTTATGGCACATGTAATACATCTTTCAGACTCTTTATTTGGCCATCATACAAGGACAAGGGAACCTTTCCAATGTGTGAAATTGGGTGGCATGAATCATTACCCGTCTACACATAACCTGGATTTTGTAAGTCTTGCATCTCTCCAAACCATTCAACATGACTAGTCATATGATTAGATGCACCTGAATCGACATACCATGTATCATCATGTGTCCCCTTTCCTGTAACTGCATTCATCATATGTTGCATAACAAATAGATGCTCATTTTTGTCTTCATTCTGTCATGAAGACGATGCATAGTTTCCTTGCTGCAATTTACCACTGTGAATATCATCCTTCTTAGCATAACAATGGGCTGCAATATGACCTATTTTGCTACAATAATGGCAAACAATAGCAGAATTTCCAGAACTTTTGTTTTCCATCCACCTCTTCCTTTAGAGCTCCCCCTGCCTCCTCTAAAGTTTCATTGGTCTTCTAAAACCTGCATTTCACCAAATTGCTGATTGAACCTGTTTTGCTGGTTATCGCCAGCATGTCCCATACCACAGCCTCTTGAAGAGGATCTACCACGTCCCCTTCCTGAACTTGAGTAAAATGCTTGGACATGTTCACCATTTCTTTCAGATGAGTCACCCTACATATTGATCTCTTGGGTAATCATGAGAGAGATCAGCTCATCAAAATCTGGAAATGGCTTTCGTACATATACTGAAGTAACAAATGATTTCCATGCCTTCTCATTATTAAGACCACTCAAAGTGGATGAAACCAAATCATCATCATCAGGCATTGCATCTATTGTTGCTAAAGCATCTGCAATGCTTCTCACCTTCAAAACATACTCATTGACAGACATTTTTCCTTTCTTCAAGGTATTCAACTCTTGCTTGAGTTGAATCTTTCATGCCTTTGTATTTACTAAAAACATGTTCTCAAAAATTGTCCAAGCTGCATGTGAAGTTTTTGCATTCCTAATATGTCCTAGCATAGTATTATCAATGATTGTGACATATGATTTTTGATGCCGAGAAGTGCATTAAAATAGCCAAAATTTGCAAATATCAGGGGAAAAATAGACTTCGTCGAAGGCGGCGATGGCAATCAGTACGATTTTAAGCGGCAAGTCCCTAAAGCGCTAGTGCTAATTTTCATGGAAAATCAAATGATGGCGGATGGCCGAGCTAGAGTTTTCCTAGATGCAAAACGACGTCAGGAATCCAACGCAAGTCTCAGATCTCAATTCCAAGGTTATTTGATTCCCCATTTAATCCCCGCAAGGTTCGGGATAATGAAGCGGCTACTAGATCTGGAAGTCGAGAAGAGCGTGACGGAGCCCATCTTTGTAGATTTCAATGCCATGGAACCACCCGTCCAGACAGATCTCGAATCCAATGTTGTTTGCCCCTCCAAAAGTGATAAAATCACTTGTCGGAAGTGAGAAAGCAAAAGGCATGAACTAGATAATTTGATTAAGAGCTTAACAACCCAAGAAGCCACAAAATGAAACGTTGGGAGGGGGGTGCGTCAGTTTTTTGCACCCCATTTTTCCCCCATTCTTTATGGATTTTCTGATCGGTGGAGGCAGGAGGAATACTCTTGGGCCTGAGATGCTTCTATCCTTCGCCCTCCATCACCATAAACGGATCAAGGAATGATGCACTGAGCAAAGAGATCAAAAACTAGTCTTTCTCTCTCCTCCCTCTCTCTCCTGCATAGAGGCAATTCCTATGCAAGAAATCAAGAAGAAGAGGGGCTGAAGAATGCGTGTCCGGCTGTGATCGGATTAATTCAAGATGAAGAGGAGGCTAAGGAAAGAGATTCAGCGCTAAAGAATGGTTGTTGGTCGGTCTGTGGGCTACCCAGAATAATTATTAAAAAACCTGCAACACGTAAGATACGCGGTATGCTCTAATTTTATGAAGAAATTTGCTTGCTTTTGTTGTTTCATGGTCCAAATGTTGTTCATATGCAATGAATTTTTGTTTGAACCTTGTTTGCATCATGTTTGAGGGCTGTAACTATAGAAATACAGAATCGGTAATGATTTAGAGCCGTTATTAATTCTTTAAAACCTATAAAATGTCATTTGTAATGAAAATTAGTGGTTTTTTTCGATTTTAAAATGGTGAAAATGGGATAAAATCAGAGAAAATGTTAAGTTTTAGTCAAAATAATAAGCCAATACAAATAAATTAGAAAATACCTATTTTCTATGAATAATAAATAGGAAAAAATAGTGAAAAATAGAGGAAATTGGGGTTTTTGCGCTCAAAAAATATGGAAAAATAAGATTTATGTGTGTGAATGTTTGACGAGGTTAAAGCATGAGGTTACGCCTCGTCCTTTGTTGTAGTAGGAGTTTATTGTTTTTTACATACAAAAATGATACAAAACAACAAATTACACCTATGCAACGTAGCAATATCTAAACGGTAAGGGGGGGACGAAGTTTGTGCGACGGTTAGACGGGTGCTTCCGTTGAGGAAAGTTTTATGAGGCAAATCAAAATCTCCTAGAAAGCTGGATTATGAAAGAGTGGAGTTTGTGCGAATGTTATATGTATTAGCAACGCATCTTGGGGCCAATCCCCAAGATGTAGGAGAGTCGCAGTGGAGCCGCGGCAATTAGCCGAGAGGTGCTTCCCTATGTGTGTATTACGAGGCATTATGCCTATATGTTATGGGATCTCTCTCTTTGAGGAGAAGGGAAGGTAAACGTTGGACTACGTATTGGATACAAACGCAAAATCGTCATAAGCATTTAGTGCAAAGTGAGTTTTAGACGCTCCTGGCCCGCGAGGCCGTGTGGTGGGGTTGTCTGTTTTTTGCACCCCATTTTTCCCCCATTCTTTATGGATTTTTTGATCGGTGGAGGCAGGAGGAATCCTCTTGGGCCTGAGATGCTTCTATCCTTCGCCCTCCATCGCCATAAATGGATCAAGGAATGATGCACTGAGCAAAGAGATAAAAAACCAGTCTTTTTCTCTCCTCCCTCTCTCTCCTACATATAGGCAATTCCTGTGCAAGAAATCAAGAAGGAGAGGGGCTGAAGAATGCTTGTCCGGCTGTGATCGGATTGCTTCAAGATGAAGAGGAGACTGAGGAAAGAGGTTCAACGCTGAAGAATGGTTGCTAGTCGATCTGTGGGCTGCCCAGAATCATTATTAAAAAACTTGCAACACGTAAGACACGCGGTATGCTCTAATTTTATGAAGAAATTTGCTTGCTTTTGTTGTTCCATGGTCCAAATAATGTTCATATGCAATGAATTTTTGTTTGAACCTTGTTTACATCATGTTTGAGGGTTGTAACTATAGAAATGCAAAACCCGTAATGATTTAGAGCCGTTATTAATTCTTTAAAACCTGTAAAATATCATTTTTAATGGAAATTAGTGGTTTTTTTTCGATTTTAAAAGGGTGAAAAAGGGATAAAATCAGAGAAAATGTTAAGTTTCAGTCAAAATAATAAGCCAATACAAATAAATTAGAAAATACCTATTTTTTATGAATAATAAATAGGAAAAAATAGTAAAAAATAGAGGAAATTGGAATTTTTGCGCTAAAAAAATATGGAGAAATAAGATTTATGTGCGTGAATGTTTGACGAGGTTAAAGCATGAGGTTACGCCTCGTCCTTTGTTGTAGTAGGTGTTTATTATTTTTTACATGCAAAAATGATACAAAACAACCATTTACACCTATGCAACGCAGCAACATCTAAACGATAAGGGGGGGAGGAAGTTTGTGCGAAGGTTAGACGGGTGCTTCCATTGAGGAAAGTTTTATGAGGCAAATCAAAATCTCCTGGAAAGCTGAATTATGAAAGAGTGGAGTTTGTGTGAATGTTATATGTATTAGCGACGTATCTTGGGGCCAATCCCCGAGGTGTAGGAGAGTCGCAGTGGAGCCGCAGCAATTAGCCGAGAGGTGCTTCCCTATGTGTGTATTACGAGGCATTATGCCTATATGTTATGGGATCTCTCTCTGAGGAGAAGGGAAGGTAAACGTTGGACTACGTATTAGATACAAACGCAAAATCGTCATAAGCATTTAGTGCAAAGTGAGTTTTAGACGCTCCTGGCCCGTGAGGCCGTGTGGTGGGGTTGTCTGTTTTTTGCGCCCCATTTTTCCCCCATTCTTTATGGATTTTCTGATCAGTGGAGGCAAGAGGAATCCTCTTGGGCCTTAGATGCTTCTATCCTATGCCCTCCATCGCCATAAATGGATCAAGGAATGATGCAGTGAGCAAAGAGATAAAAAACCAGTCTTTCTCTCTCCTCCCTCTCTCCTACATAGAGGCAATTCTTGTGCAAGAAATCAAGTAGGAGAGAGGCTGAAGAATGCTTGTCCGGCTGTGATCGGATTGCTTCAAGATGAAGAGGAGGCTGAGGAAAGAGGTTCAGCGCTGAAGAATGGTTGCTGCTCGTGGGCTGCCCATAATAATTATTAAAAAACTTGCAACACGCGGTATGCTCTAATTTTATGAAGAAATTTGCTTGCTTTTGTTGTTCCATGGTCCAAATGTTGTTCATATGCAATGATTTTTTTTTTGGAACCTTGTTTACATCATGTTTGAGGGCTGTAACTATAGAAATGCAGAATCGGTAATGATTTAGAGCCGTTATTAATTCTTTAAAACCTATAAAATGTCATTTGTAATGGAAATTAGTGGTTTTTTTCGACTTTAAAAGGGTGAAAATGGGATAAAATTAGAGAAAATGTTAAGTTTTAGTCAAAATAATAAGCCAACACAAATAAATTAGAAAATACCTATTTTTCATGAATAATAAATAGGAAAAAATAGTGAAAAATAGAGAAAATTGGGGTTTTTGCGCTCAAAAAATATGGAGAAATAAGAGTTACGTACGTGAATATTTGACGAGGTTAAAGCATGAGGTTACACCTCGTCCTTTATTGTAGTAGGTGTTTATTGTTTTTTACATACAAAAAAGATACAAAACAACCATTTACACCTATGCAATGCAGCAACATCTAAACGATAAGGGGGGAGGAAGTTTGTGCGACGGTTAGACGGGTGCTTCCGTTGAGGAAAGTTTTATGAGGCAAATCAAAATCTCCTGGAAAGCTGAATTATGAAAGCGTGGAGTTTGTGCGAATGTTATATGTATTAGCAACGCATCTTGGGGCCAATCCCTGAGGTGTAGAAGAGTCGCAGTGGAGCCACGGCAATTAGCCGAGAGGTGCTTCCCTATGTGTGTATTACGAGGCATTATGCCTATATGTTATGGGATCTCTCTTTGAGGAGAAGGGAAGGTAAACGTTGGACTACATATTGGATACAAACGCAAAATCGTCGTAAGCATTTAGTGCAAAGTGAGTTTTAGACGCTCCTGGCCCGCGAGGCCGTGTGGTGGGGTTGTCTATTTTTTGCGCCCCATTTTACCCCCATTCTTTATGGATTTTCTGATCGGTGGAGGCTGGAGGAATCCTCTTAGGCCTGAGATGCTTCTATCCTTCGCCCTCCATCGCCATAAACGGATCAAGGAATGATGCACTGAGCAAAGAGATAAAAAACAAATCTTTTTCTCTCCTCCCTCTCCTACATAGAGGCAATTCCTGTGCAAGAAATCAAGAAGGAGGGGGGCTGAAGAATGCTTGTCCGGCTGGAATCGGATTGCTTCAAGATGAAGAGGAGGCTAAGGAAAGAGCGCTGAATAATGATTGTTGGTCGGTCTGTGGGCTGCCCAGAATAATTATTGAAAAACCTACAACACGCAAGACACGCGGTATGCTCTAATTTTATAAAGAAATTTACTTGCTTTTGTTGTTCCATGGTCCAAATGTTGTTCATATGCAATGAATTTTTGTTTGAACCTTGTTTATATCATGTTTGAGGGATGTAACTATAGAAATGCAGAACTTGTAATGATTTAGAGCCGTTATTAATTCTTTAAAACCTATAAAATATCATTGTTAATGGAAATTAGTGGTTTTTTTCGATTTTAAAAGGGTGAAAATGTGATAAAATCAGAGAAAATGTTAAGTTTTAGTCAAAATAATAAGCCAATACAAATAAATCAAAAATATCTATTTTTTATGAATAATAAATAGTAAAAAATAGATAAAATCGAGGTTTTTATGCTTAAAAAATATAGAGAAATAAGATTTATGTGCGTGAATGTTTGGCGAGGTTAAAGCATGAGGTTACGTCTCGTCCTTTGTTATAGTACGTGTTTATTATTTTTTACATACAAAAATGATACAAAACAACCATTTACACATATGCAACGCAGCAACATCTAAACGGTAAGGGGAGGAGGAAGTTTGTGCGGCGATCTAATTGCTAAAAAGTTACAAATTCTGATTTCCCTCTTTATGCATAGTATTTAGGGATCGTTCCATAATTAAATATAGGCAACTAGTAGCACGGAAGTTCCGGTGCTAGTCCCTAAAGTAGCGTAGTACGTAACGCTTAGTTAAAATTCATGAAAGGGTTGTTTTTCGCACCTCACATGGCTATTTTGTTTAAATCATAAAATGTTTGTGCACAATCGTCATACACCTTGCATTAAGCATGCCACATGGTATCTCCTGGAATGCATTGCAATTAATCGGTAAACTTTGACCAACGCTAAGAGGATAGGAAACCTAAGTCGTCGGTTAGACGGGTGCTTCCGTTTGGGGAAAGTTTTGTGAGGCAAATCAAAATCTCTTGGAAAGCTGAAGTATGAAAGAGTGGAGTTTGTGCGAATGTTATATGTATTAGCGACGCATCTTGGGGCCAATCCCCGAGGTGTAGGAGAGTCCCAGTGGAGCCACCGCAATTAGCCAAGAGGTGCTTCCCTATGTGTGTATTACGAGGCATTATGCCTATATGTTATGGGATCTCTCTCTAAGGAAAAGGGAAGGTAAACGTTGGACTACATATTGGATACAAACGCAAAATCGTCATAAGCATTTAGTGTAAAGTGAGTTTTAGACGCCCCTGGCCTGCGAGGCCGTGTGGTGGGGTTGTCTGTCGTATGCATGAGGTCTGGCTAGTGCCATAGCCAGTGCCAACCCATTTTAGGTCCCATCAGACTGCAAATAGCCCGTACATCACCTTTTTGTATTTTGCATTCCATTCTTTCCATGCTTTTAATTCATCTACAGTCGCGGAGGGATACCTAGCTTTGGCTCCTTTTCTTCAACTGAAACAAACTCATAAAGGCCCTTTCCAATGAGGAAGTTTGTCACACGGAACTTCCATGAGGGGTAGTTGTTCTTGTCGAGCTTCTCAATAATGGGATTTCTACTATTCTCTATCATTGTCACAAGAAAGGATACAACACAGCAAGCTAGTCTTCTGCAACCTTTCACAACAAGTGCACAGCAATACACCAAGCAACCTTTTTCACTGATTGCTCAATACTATATGTAATCTGCAACATGTTTGCAGATAAACCTAATGTTTTCTTCCTGAAAACGCCTCAAAAATTACATATTCGAAATCTATAACCTATACAGCCGCTTTCAATTAATACATTCGAAATCATAGTATACCCTAAAATTGTTGTCCGCAACCTTGCAGCTCTGAAACGGGGCTTGAAATGGCCAGATCTAAAACGGGGCTTGCACACCAAATCTCACAGCAATCTGAGATTTTCACTCTACCCTGCTTCCGGTGCCTCCACAGGCACTATCCAAGAGAAAGAGTGGAAGAATGGGAGAGCTTCTTACTCGTTGCTTACTTGCTCAAACCTTGCTTCTTTTCCTTCACTTGAGCCTTCAAAATCGGTGCCTCTCAGTGGCATGGCTCTAATACCATGTCAAGAATTGTGCGGTGGGGGGACTTGCTTGAGTTGTTGCACCAAATACACATTGTATACACAATAGAAAGTTCACTCAAGAACAAATAAGAGAGATGGAGACCAAAACGTTTTCTTGCTGACTTCTTCTTCTTCCATACACTATACAATGTACACAAAGTATAGATAAGATACAACATAAAGGAAAGTGGCCTAGTAAGTCAAACATTGCATAACAAACTACACTAATCAACCGGCACTATATCTTTGCCAGCTGTAGGTAAGTGTAACAAACTAAATATGATAAATGATAAGTCAGTGGCCATGTGAATATCATAATGACCACCAACGTGCTAAGTGTAAACGTGCAGACCCAACTAGGCAAGCGGTCCATCATCAATGTCCGTACATGTTGAGCTTGCCATCTCAACATGGTAATGCCTCACTTTAGCTACAAGCACATAAGCATTGGTTCTCAGGTGGACTCTTAGGAGTTCTTCTTTCAACATCAATTGAAAGTAGGGCATTCTGAATACTAAAAGCAATGGCTAATTAGCTACACTCTAAAAATTGCTAATGTGATGATATTTTATCCCTTGTTTTTGAAATATAAATGTATTCTTTGTTCTTCACAATATTGAGTAATGCAACTAATAAAGAGTTAACATAGTTCTATGGTTGCTCTAATATGTACAATATATCTAAACTTACTAAACATTAGTACATTTAAGGCTGGATATGTAAATGAAGGGAACTAAGCAAGATTGAATGGGTAATTGAGAAGAAATATTTATCTATTGACGATCCCATAATCACATTGATAAGTGACTAGTTCTTACACAAACTAGGTGTAACCAAGGAAACTATTAAAGATATGAGGACCAACATGACATATATACCCTCTCCTTGGAGCAACTTAGAGTTTTAGACGTTTGTTTAGGTTATAGCTTTCAGCATATGTACAAAAGTATGTGTGTGTGTGTGTGTGTGTGTGTGCGTGTGTGTGCGTGCGCGCGCGCACGTGCACACACATGCATATAAGCATGTCTCCATAGTTTATATTAGTATGAAGCTAGGTAAAATAATTGAAATTGTTGGAGTTTAGATAAGATAGTGCCACTATATGCTTCAAAGGCTTGCAATGGACATTTTATGTTTACTAGAGCTTTGATAACTCTCTAATAAGGTACCCAACTTTGGTGTTTTTTTCTTTAAAGGTATTTTAAGAGACAAGTAAACAAGGGATTGTTGCCTAGTTATGAGATAGTACTAGAAGATATATTTTGGTTCGCTCTATGAAAGTGTTGCAAAAACATTATTTATGAGAATTTATTGTAGCATCAATATATGATATTTCACTTTGTCTTCTAATTCTATTGTTTGCTGTGTTATCCAATGGTCATGAGATGATGCCTGGTCTTGTAAGTAAGCTATCAAAAATTAGGTGTGCTATTGTCCTAAGAAAATATGGGTTATCCCTTATGTGAATTGACTTAAAATGTAAGATGTTTGCCAATTTAATATTTTTGAGGTAAGTTGAAAGAAGGCGGTGCGCTTGTCTTAGGAAAATATGTATTGCATAACGTAAGAAAAATGAAGTGTTGTAGATTTCTCCCAACTTCATTGAACCATTATTGGTTGTAAATCTTGATGAGTTTATACTAGTTTTTATTATTTCCTATATTTACATGTCTTATCAGTCTAAGCTCACTTAATGTCTTAATGGTTCCTTAGAAGCATTAAACAAGTTTATCACCTTTTTAAATTTTACCAATGCATAATTTTAGTTCTATGATATTCTAATTTTGTATAGCAAGATTAACATAGACCTCAGGATTTGGTTTTTTCAAGGATCTTAGAGTTGATGCGATTGAGAGTACAACCAGGTCTAGTGATGACACTTGCAATACACATTAGGTGGTAGACCCTTACCTTCATCTTTTGTATGGATAGAAGTAATAGCTAGACCCTTCATCCACTCAAGCTTAGAAAGACCACTTAGGGACAACTATCAATGATATTCACATAGTGTTGTGGGAAATCATAAGCCGAAAGGTGTCCTCCTTGACGATTGCAATTCTATAGGTAAAAATCTTTCTTCAAAATGATCTCTATAGGTAGTAGATGTCTAGTTGCATGGAAGAAAAAGAGTTCTATCACTTAGGTCATCCTTTAGAATGGTACACATCACTTTTTGTAATGGCCCCTTAGAAAAGGTCAAACATAAGCTTTGCTTCCACTAATTCTTCTTTTTGATTGCACAACAACCTTTACCATCTTAGATTATATTAAAATAGGTTGGAGGTTTTACCCTCATTGATGACCTCCTTCTATAACCATGTTACCACCTTTACTAGCAGAACTATAAGTTGTAATTGCCATCTATATAATACATCTTATTATTTTTCTAGTTGTTTACATGTTGGCACAACTGATATTAATATTGTGGCTAATCCTTGTGTACGTGTGCTTGTATAAAAGGGACTAAATCACATCCCTTCTAGAAAATATAATATTCATGATGCAATATTTTCAGTGATGGATGGCTTTACTTGCTTCCTAAACTTGCTTGGTCTTGGTCAACATCAATATATGAATCTTTTTTAGTCATATATTTACAATAAATTTCAACTAATTGTGGATGAACATGAACGTAATGAAAAGTGAAAAATCCCTAAGGTAGTTTGTTGAAGATCTATACATTTTTGGAATTGAAAAATCCCCCAAAAACCCTTCATTCTTTTGCAAAAAACTTACTTTATCCTTTGCAAAAGATAGATTCAATGGAGAAGACTTCAAAGAAGCATCCTTAATTACTGTGAGGAAGCCTTTAAAGAATTATATGCAAGATTCAACCAAAAAATTGCCCTAATTTTTGGCTATCATATCCAATCATTTTGGGTCATCGAATCCAAACACGAGGTATCCATAAATTAACCCAATCAGATCTTTAGTATTTTATTGGCTGATATTAAGAGATGTTATGAGAATATACCTCATGAAGGAGAATATGGGCTCATGCCTACTATCAATCAAATCATCCACATGGCTTTCCATCATAAAAGGGCTAAAACAATTTCTTCTCATAATGGGAATGTCAAATGGAGATATAAAACCAAAAATCCCAATGTACATCCTTCACCAAAGAGTGTTGTGAACAAATAAATGAACAAGTTATTCATAACACATACATTACTCTTGGTGGTATAACTAGAAGGCAAAAGAAAGGGATGCCTACTTATATCTCCCATACCATGAGTATTGATTTTGTTGCCACCTGGCTGACAACCAAGGATATGCTATCCTTAAGCATTTTTCACATGTTTTTAGATATTATGACAATCTTCTTCTTGCCAATATACCCAATCCAACAATCTTTTTTAAAAATGATCCTAAATCCGTCTTTAGCATCTACAAATGGGTTTTACTTGAATTCGATTCCAATGATAATGAATTCTTCTTTTTTGATATGTGGCATTTCATCTCATATTCAGCACACTTCCTTAATATGGGAAACCACATGTCAAAAAGGTTATCTAATAATAAGATATTGTGACATAAAGGGAGCTCTACCCTTCACGTGTAATAGGTAGATCCATTGTGCAAGTAACAGACCCTATAGTTGGTTAGATAAAGTAATAATTACACAAATTGATCCCATTCTCTATTCCACAACCATGTGGCCTCTACTTATGCTAGTATTTGACTTTTAGTCAAAAGAGTTGCATCTAATGGATTTACTACTTGTCAACTCTAGGCTTTAGTTTTGGGAGCATTGGAAAAGAATATCCATTGATTAAGCTCAACAAGAAAGAATTGGTATACATGGCGTGCTGATTGGTGAGTGCCTAGGGACCAAGTCACGAAAAGTGGGGGGTCCCAAAGCCTCGACCACCTTGGCAATGTCCCTATGCATGGGAATAGTGGATGGTTCTACATGTTGACAAAATGAGAAACTTTCAAGAGAACACAAAACATGTAGTGGCTATGGGAAGTATGGTATTACTTAATATAAGTGCTTGGCACCATCTTTACTCCTTATCAAACTACCTTATCATGTCTTGGCTCCTTACAAACCCTTCTTACGTACTCACCTCAAACCTTGTTTGAACTTATGTCCTGTAATGTTATCTAAGTCTCATCCAATGTTTGATATACCCTATGCCACACATTTTAGCTAGCATAATAAAGCTTTAATTTAAGTGGTGCATGAAGGAAGTATGAAGAAACAAAAGAAATAAAATAACTTCAAGTGGTGTATAATCTTAAATACCACAAAGATGATATAATTCTAATTTATGTGCATTACTCCATATACATTAAAAAAATTCTTGAAATTATATCGAGTCTTCATACATCTAGCTATGTATTTGTATAAAATATATAGAAAATTGTATGTGTGCCCCTTGGACCCAAATTCAAATGGTGGAGGACATATGATCCTACTTTATCTTAAAAATTATTTTAAAATATTTATAGAAATAGAATCACATTAAGTTCTATCAATTGAGTAATGTGTTACCTATCCTATTTATTACAATTAGGGTAGCTAAAATATGACATTACTTGTCAAACGTGTCTCCTATATGATGATTATGTTGCTCCTCGCTTTTTGTTCTCCCACGTCTATTGAAGCATATAAATACCCTCTTTCCCCTTAGAAAAAACCCCTTTTTTTCCTCCCTCCACACAATTGATGCAACTGAGGCATGTGATGTGGGGGTGGTCCCAACGCTTTCATGGTTGAGCAATGGCTTATCTTGTGTGTGTTTCTTTCTCTTATTCAATCGCTATTGAGCAATCTACCCTATTGAAATAGAAAAGCCACGATATAGGGGATAAGGCTGTGATAAGGTTTGTCAACACCTTCTATTTATTGCAGTAAGTGACAGCTTAGCCATGACGAGACCACACCAAGGTAATATATCACCACAAAGCTCTTCTCAAAGACATAGTACTTGCCACACTCGTCCTTCAATAGACACCCTCTTCAAGTGAATAAGAACGCCTTGGACCCAATTTCAAATACATCCTTGTTAGAAATTCACATAACCTTATGAGGCATCAAGCAACCATCACAAGCCAAGTAAGCCAAAGTGTCAATACATGGGCCTAGTAATGTGGATATTTCTTCTATAGGCAAGAAGAAGAAGAAGAAGAAGAAGAGAGCTAAAAGAAAAATTAATCTAAAGAGAAACAATACTACAACACTACCATAAGGAGGAAAGTACCTAATGCAAAACTCAAAATCTCAGCTCCAAAGACTAAAAGGAAGGAAAGTGCTAGGACCAAGGGACACCCTCCCCAGCATTAGGATCACTACAAATCAATTCCTTTTGAGAAGGGACTAAGATGCATGTTGTTTTACCAATCATAGCATTGGGAAATGTGACTCAAAAAAGTATTGTAGACATAGGAGCAAAAGTGAGTGTTCTCAACTACACAATAATACATGCTTGGGATAGTCTCCCTATGGAGACTACTAGATTCAACGTAACACTTGCCAATGGCACAAAAGGTCACCTATTTGGAGTGCTAAAAACTAACCAATCAAGATAGCCAGAGCCCAATTCTTGGTGAATTTTATCATATAATGAAAGGTATGGACTATATGATATCTTGTTGGGAAGGCCCTAAATGCGATATGCCCACGTAAAAGAGGATTGGAAAATGGATTGATGTTCTTTGGAAATAGAATGGAGGTAGTTACAATTGAGATAGGCTTCTTGAATGGGAGCCATATTAAGAAACTACCCGACAACACATCCATTGCATAAGCCTCGTATGTTATTACTACTTATAAACATATGGGCCGTCTCCATCACCGAGATTGACCCTAAGGATAAGGAACCCATAGTAGCCTCCTTAAAGTTGAGAATTACCACTAAGAAAAGCCATGTTCTTGATGCATTGATCAATGAAGGGGCTCGATAACAATATACTCACTTACAAGGACTAGACCAAATTAGGAAAAACCCCATAGTTTATCCTAACCACTGCTAAAATCAATCCATACGGGGGCAACCCTACTCACTACTAGGAAAGTGTAAAGTTATGGTCTCAATCAAGAATAAAAGCCTCCTAATCATCTTTTACATTCTACGAAATGCTCAAGGAGTGGGCAAAGAAACATTGTTGAAATGAGCCTTCAAAACATAGACTCGATGCAATATTGACTATGTGACCCAATGCATTCACCTAGACTTAGGAAATTTGAGCAAGGGTATTTAGGCTCCTACAACACCTGCCAAACCACAATGTTTGAACCTTGTAGTAACTCTAGTGAGGGGGGTAAAAGACTACTTCATGAGCTAAAAACATATCAGAAGAATAAAATTAAACCAATGAGCAAACTTGCTTCTACAAATTCAAACAAATGGTTCCCCAAAACCAAAGCTCACCCTAACAAATTTCAACCCACAAAGGCAATCTGACCTTGTATCTCTTACTATAATCCTAGCTAAAAGAATTGGTGTTATGGCCATAGGAAAACACATGCAAAGTCTTGATGGGCCCCTAAAGCCCTACTATGAGCACAAGGGTACTACAAGGGAGATTTGGCTCCCTAAAACTCCTAAAATGCTCACTATCCAAATCATTCAACCTCTCTTTCCACGAAAGACTGGAAGGCCATCCAAACCAAATCAACACAACCTAAGAAAGTGAGAAGCACACAAAATTTCCATAACCTTAATAAAAAAATCCTTTATTAAACTAAAACATGTGCCTCTTCCTAGTACCAATAAGCAGCCAAGTATTAAAGGCAAAGTAGGGTGAAATACCCCAATACTAGATAATGACAATATAAGTAAGCATGTGCATATGTGCATCCATATATAGGTACATATGTACATGGATGCATGTGTGTGTGTGTGTGTGTGTGTGTGTGTGTGTGTGTGTGTGTGTGTGTGTGTGTGTGTGTGTGTGTGTGTGTGTGTGTGTGTGTGTGTGTGTGTGTGTGTGTGTGTGTGTGTGTGTGTGTGTGTGTGTGTGTGTGTGTGTGTGTGTGTGTGTGTGTGTGTGTGTGTGTGTGTGTGTGTGTGTGTGTGTGTGTGTGTGAAAAATATGGGGGAAAATAAATTTATAAGCATGTAAGATAATTAAATTATGAATAAATAAAAATAATCTTTTATAAAACTAGATTACTAAAAAGGTTATAATGGAGTTACACAAATTTTGATAAAAAATAGATATATTGAACTTTGCTACAATATGAATTAAAACTTTTGTAAAATTAAAAAATACAAAAATATCAAGGTATTGTTACAACTAAAATTTTGATACAATACATACAAATAATAATTTTAAAATGAAAGTAAATGTCATGAGACTAGTACATTTGAAACCTAAATTTAAAAATTACATAGATAAATCAATGTATTTTTCACTGAAATCCCTAGGATGTTTCAAGGCCTCAATACATGTAATGTCCCCAGCCGCCGCATAAAGCACCCCCCTTTTCATAAAATAATAATAATAAATTAAATCCCCTCCACTTGTCGTCACCGACGACAGGTGGCGAGGGGGGGAAGGACGAGAGGATGACGGCGAGGGGAAGGAGGAATCGATGAAGAACAAGACGATGAAGAGGAAGATGACATTGACGAAGATGCCACCCCCCTTTGGGTATAAAGGACAATCCCGAGGTAGCTGGGAGGACCATACTCCGCTGCCACCATGCATCACCCCATGTCCCCCCGCCCCCCCTTTTGCTATCAAGGAAGGGAGATGGAAAGGAAGGGAGAGGTGAGAAGAGGGAGAGAGAGAGAGGAGAAGAAGAAGAGAATAAGAAGAGGGAGAGAGAGAGAGAGGAGAATAAGAAGAGAAGAAGAAGAAAAAGAGAGAGAGAGAGAGGGAGAGAGAGAAGAGAAGAAGAAGAAGAAGAAGAAGAAGAAGAAGAAGAAGAAGAAGAAGAGGGAGAAAGAGAGAGAGAGAGAGAGAGAGAGAGATTCTCTGAAGGATCCCATTCCTCTTCCCCTCCTTAGAGGGTGACCACACACGTTGCTCTTCTCCCCATCTTCCCGCAAATTTAACCCCCTTCGCAATCAAGAAGAGTCACCCCAGCACACTATCTCTTCGATAAGAGACAGAGGGGGAGAGAGAGATTCATAAATCAAAGATATGGCCCCCAAACGGAGGGAGACACATACCAATGGTAATCTCGCATCCAATAGTGGGGCCGCCGGCCAGGACATTATTGCTAATACAATTACAATGTCATGTATGGATAATTCATATCCAAATATCCAGGTACTATTTGCCATCTTCTCTATTTGTGAGTCATAGGTTATAACGCTTCGACATGCACATGAATGCATGTAAAGGGGCAGCTTATTGTTATGATTTTGGCATTTTGTTTGTTCTTTTTTAACCTAACCTATTTGCATACGGCTTATTTGCTGATAGAGAAACTACAAGGAAGAGTTAGTCAAGGGTTATGAATGGCATAGTCATAAAAGAACGACATCAAATGATTGTGCATACAAGTGCTAGGGTAAGGCTTAGTCAAGGGTTACAAATAACATAATTGCAAAAAGAATATAACATACAGAATCACGAATAGAAAGTCCTAATTTTTAAAGTTTGGATACTTCAAAAGTACTTAGCCCAAGAGCCCAAATATTAAGAAACTTAGATTCTAGCTCAATGCAAGGCTTGTCAAAGTCTAGTTCCTTTGGATCACCTCACACTTATCTTATCAAGTATTTACACGTTAGGCCTATAACATGTTTGATATATGAGAAAAATTTACTGTTTGCTTCATGCCTTGGCTAAGTGCTAGTACAAGAAAGTAATCATAAGGATTAAAGCTAAAATGTTTGAGATTTGTCTGATAACTACAACTTCCGCCAATCCAATTCAGGGTTGGATTATTGATCAAAGTAAGTGACCTATGGAAATAATGTCTTATACAATGTTAAAACCCCTAACAAAGCCGAAAGAAGGGTGTGTTAAGTAAATTTTATATGGAACCGCTCTTGATCCCAAAGGCGGAGAGCGAATATGCGATGGAAAGTTTATCATGACTATTCCTGCAATGTTTGGAAAATGTCACCATTGTTTTTGTCAATTGGTTGAGAATTGGTCAATACCTTAGTACATTAACAAAGCGAGATGAATGGTCACATGAGGAGTTTAAGAAGATCAAGAGGAAAGCCTATAGGTTTTTCTTAAAAGAAGATGGATACTTATGGAAACATGCTAAAAAGAAACAGGGTATGCCATTGCGAGTTTTGGGTGACAGAGATTCACAAGTAAATGTTATGCAAGAATTTCATGAAAGCTTATGGGTTGGCCATAGAGATGTTTGGGGTACTTTTGCAAAGATCAAAGAAAGATATTGGTGCCACATGTACGACATGTCAAATGTATTCATCTGTGAGACATCAGGATGGATTGCAACCAACATATCCATTGTCTCTTCATTTTAAGTGGCTAGTGGATTGTCATGATGCCTACAGGTCTTTGGCAAATGAGATATCTTGTGCTTGCTCGTGAAGACTTGACTA